>NW_005871077.1:2167326-2199717 GCF_000147115.1 Myotis lucifugus | reverse complement strand
GGAGTTTAGGACTTCAATAGATGAATTTTTGGGGGCAACAACAACTCAGCCCATAAACAGTAAGCTTCACTGTCCCTAAGATCCTAGAACAGAAATTGAACTTCTGCCTTCCCTAGACCCTCCTCCATCACTATGCCCTCCACTAAAGGCTGAGCTGTGGACTGGCACAAAGACAGTCAAGTGATTCGATCTGGAAGGACTTAAAATTTCATAAAGATCCCTGACTGGTATGGCTTAGTTGGTTGAGCATCATTTCATGTACCTGAGAGGTCGTAGGTTGGATTCTCAGCCACGCCACTGGCTCCATTCTCAGTAGGTGGGGGGAGGGGGGGCGGGGAGGTCCAGGAGGCAACCAGTCAATGTTTCTCTCTCCCCCTCTCCCGTCCTCGCTCTCTAAAATCATTAAAAAACTTAATTTTAAAAATCTCATAAAGAAACAGCCCTCACAACTCAGATTATGATCCTCTGGAAGACATTAGAACAACACTCCAATTTGTGAAAATATTAGGACTGTCAGGAATTTGGGACCCTGCCCAGAAAACATTTCAGAACTGGTCTTTTACTCTTTGTTAATGAGCCTTACCTTTGTCCTGCTGTGTTGAAGCTTTGCCCTCTGCCTGGCACTTGTGTCATCTCCAGAAGGTTCCTGAAAGGAAGGACTGTGGGGATAAATACATTAGAGACTCTTCATTACTCATGAGAGCTCTGGTGGCATTTACAGCTTAGAGAAGGCAGTAAGGAAGTGAGGACAAGGGCTGTTTGCACTGACCCCACACTAACTAGAGCCATCCAAATAACTGACCTTGAGCAAATCAGTAATTGTCCTGAATTTGGAGCCTTCCTAGGGCCACATCCCCATTCTTCCGCTAGTCCTACTTCATATATTTGCTTTGTGGCTTCATCTAATGTGAGGTCAGACCTCTTCCCAAGCTCCAGATCCAAGTAGGTATTGCATCATCATAGGTACTCCAAACTCAGTGTCTCCATCACTGAACTCTTTCTCCAAACTTTGTCCTCTCTCTCTGCATTTCCTGTCTGCATGGGTGGTACAAAGGCCACTGGTCATGCCTGTCAGAACCCTAGAAGTGATTGGAGACGTGACCTGCTTTAACCCGCATGCTACTGTGTCCTCAGTGCCTTTCAGAGGTCTCCCCTCTTCTCCATCCCCACTACCACTGCCTTGGCCAGTGCCCTTTGCACCATTTCTCCTCTGGTTTTCAACACCAGCCTCCTAAATAGAACTGCTGCTGCAGCCTGGCTTCTTGGCCAGCATCCTCCACACTTCTTCTTCAGGAATCTCTCAAAATCAGAAACCCCTCAATGGATTCCCTTTATGTTTCCAAAGAAAATTTAAGCTCTTTTGCTCACCTCTCTCCAGAGGTTCATCTCTGATCATTCTCCATCTGTGCCCTTCACTGCAACCATAAGCACCCCACATCATGCCCTGAAGATTCAAGATGTTCTAGGACCACCGAACACAAATACTGAGCACTTTCTTGGTCTAGAGAGGTGTCACTCCCCATTCAGCCTCTTCCAGGAGTCACCAGCTCCAGGAAGTCTGCCCAGCCCTTTCTGAATGAGGGACCCCCTTGCTGCTCCCACAGAAGCCCCTGTGGGTCTCAGTAATAGTCCTTAGAACACTGGGCCATAATTACTGTGTCACTTCTCTGTTCGCCATTAAACCACGAGCTCCTGGTAGGTAAGAATCTTATCCATTTTTGTATGTTTGAAGTCTAGATCGGACTTAATGCTCAAAATAAATTTTTTTAGGTCCGTTGCCCATTTTTTTTTATTGGGTTGTTTATCTTCCTTTTGTTTAGTTGTATGAGTTCCCTGTAAATGTTGGAGATTAAAAACCTATCGGGTGATAACATTGACAAATATGTTCCTAAATAGAAACTTTTCAAAAGAAGACAGAAGGAAAGCCAAGAGACATATGAAAACATGCTCAAAGTCACTAATCATCCGAGAGATGCAAATCAAAACGACAATGTGGTACCATCTCACACCTGTCAGAATGACTATAATCAACAAATCAACAAACGACAAGTGCTGGCGAGGATGTGGAGAAAAGGGAACACTCGTGCACTGCTGGTGGGAATGCAGACTGGTGCAGCCACTGTGGAGAACAGTATGGAGTTTCCTCAAAAAACTAAAAACGGAACTCCCATTTGACCCAGTGATCCCACTTCTAGGAATATACCCCAAGAAACTAGAAACACCAATTAGAAAGGATATATGCACCCCTATGTTCATAGCAGCACAATTCACCATAGCTAAGATTTGGAAACAGCCTAAGTGCCGATCAGTAGATGAGTGGATTAAAAAACTGTGGTACATCTACACAATGGAATACTACGCTGCAGTAAAAAAAAAGAGTTCTTACCATTTGCAACAGCATGGATGGAACTGGAGAGCATTATGCTAAGTGAAATAAGCCAGTCAGAGAAGGATAAATACCACATGATCTCACTCATTTGTGGAATATAATGAACAACATAAACTGATGAATAAGGACAGATCCAGAGACGGAGAGGCATTGATCAGACCGTCGGGCCTCGGAGGGAAGGTAGGGGAGGGTGGGGTTAAGGGGGAGAGATCAACCAAAGGACTTATATGCAAGTATATAGGCCTAACCAATGGACACGGACAACAGGGGGGTGAGGGCATGAGTGGGAGGGATAGGGGGTAACGTGGGGATAAGGACACATATGTAATAACTTAATCAATAAAAAATTAAAAAATAAATTTTTTTAAGTTTGTTTTAAGGAATGAATTAGTTCTTAGAAATTCAGAGGATCTGGTCAAACAGCATTTGTTTACAAATACCTTATTTTGACCAATCTTCACTTTTCTGACAATACTTTGTGAACACTCTAAAGTCACCTTCTGTTTGAATTATAGGTTCATCCTTTATAACCTCTAATTAACTTCTATGCTTCCTAAATACCTAGGTTCCTTAGAGTTTTTAAAAATGCTGGTCATGAAATCAATTCTGTGGGTAAAGATGAGCATTTTTGTTTTATGAAATAGGATTAGAATTAAAAATACTCAAGTGTATCTAACACAGTAAGAATTGCTTTCATGAAACATTTATTTAGTTAACTTCATTTGTGAGTTTGTGTGTGTGTGTGTGTGTGTGTGTGTGTGCAGGAATATTGTGTCAGTCACATTTATTCCTTCCTATGGGTCATGGTCAAAAAGCCTGAGTGACACTATCTCAGGCTGTGCCGGACCGGAGCTGTGCTCACTAGAGGACACATGTTGAATGGAAACATTGAAGATGGTGGCATTAAGCAGAGAACACTTTCTAAAAAGATATTCTGAGCTAGTCTTTTAATCAAGGAATTGGCAGAGTGGAGAATGAAACACAGAATTCCCTCTGCACATTGTAGGTGCTTCATAAATGCTTTTATTGACCGGGTGGAGATGGGTGAAACTATGCAAGATAGATGTGGGACATTGTCTCAGCTGGAGTCTGTCAGGGAATAAGAAGAAATGAGATTAGTGGCACGGAGAAGGGGAGGGAGGCCTGGTGTGTCCCCAGACATTGCTGGTGTTCTATGAGGTTCATCAACATGAGCAAGGGTGCAGCAACATGGGATTTTCTAACCTGATTCTATCCTAAATGTTCCAAGATTAAAAGCATGTAATTAAGATAACTTTTGCTGAAGTAAAATTATTGCTTGCTCTGTGATGAGATGTAAGGCAGTGCTCAGACAATGTGCTCAGTTCAAAAGTTGAGTTCTCTAATGTCTGATAGTCCACACGTCTGGAATGCCTAATTGGGGGGGGGGGGGTAGGAGTGAAATGGATTATGTAACAAATGAAAATAACAAGTGGCCCTTATAAAACTATAACCTTGAGAGTTATGCCAAGTATTTCCATCCATATTAAATGACTTCAACCAAGGAACCTAGATCAAACCCGTAAATATTTAGAAGGTTCTGTTCTCACTCCCTAGTCTGAAGTTTAGAATCTGTAAAAGAAAGTTGCCCTGTAAATAAAGAATACATATTATTGCTACTATTTTTTTATTGCTTAAGTCATTCTGGTCTGAGCAGATTAGAAGAATAAAAACTCAGGCCAGGGGAATATGGACAAGATTTTTAAAAAGAGAGACAAATAAGGTGGGCCAGAGATAGCCATATATGAGTTGTGTGTGTAATTAAAGAAATTCTAGAAGACAACTTCTCTATTCCCCTACTTCTAAACAGAAATACACGTGGCCATGAATATTATTATAGAATTATATTTAATCATGGAAGATGGACAAACTCTGAAAGAAATCAGACTGTGGCAAGCATGAGTTTTAACAAAACTTTAAAACAGGTTCCAGATTCTTCCTCAGCTTTTAGAAAACACACACACACACACACACACACACACACACACACACACATACACACACACACACCAGAATGGGTTAGCAAAAAAAAAAAAAAGTCATTTGGAAAAATTCCTAGAGGCTAAAATATTCTTTGATACTATTTATAACACTATGCATGTCTCAAACATCTGAACTAAACTAAATAGGTATCAATTGAATTTTTTCCCTAAATACAGAGATGATTCTTTAGCTATATTTCATCCTCCTCTCCTTATTCTGAATAATTTTATAATTGATTAAACCTTCTTTAATACCTTGAAAGTGAACAGTAGTTTGGATACCAACAGGAATAGATAACTGAATGTTCTAATAAAAATGGAAAATATAGGTAGGGCAGAACTAGCTTAACAGAAGTTCTTTATCTCCTTCAAAGCAGCTGCTGTAGGAGGCCATTTACCTATTTCCTTTATGCTGCTGCCTCTTTTGGCACAGGCAACTTTTTTTCTCACTTAATGAAGACATTTTTATTGTATTCCTTTAAATACTAGTAATAATGAAAATATGACCACTGTCACTGTTGCTACTGAACATATCACTGGAGTTTCTCATTAACACCATAAAGAAAGAAAAGGAGATCTAAGAATAAGATGGGAAGAGCTGAAACTCATTGTTTGCAAACAATGAAAACATTTATCTAGAAAAGTTGATAGAATCAACAGACAATTAGAACTGATAGCTGAGTTTCGTCACTTCGATGGACATGAAGATGCACTGCCCAGATCCCCTTCCCTGGAGAACTTGTCCCTGCTGCTTGGGAGTACAGTCAGCAGACAGCCTTCAGCTGGCAACCCTTTTGGGGATCCCTTCTGCTACACAGAGCTGCCTTCCCCAAGGTCAAGTCCTTCCCAGGGTATGGGGAGAAAGTTACATAAGTAAATAAATAATAGGAGAGGCACCTGACATAGACCAATTTTGAGAATGCAATATAAACTTTGAGTGTGAATAACTTATCCCTCTGCACCAGAAGTTAAATCAAATTTAACTTGTACAAGGTTACAACTTTTTTGGCTATTAAAACTGGTAGTAAGTCTTTATCTTTTGTCAACTTAATTTTTGCCCACTCTGCCTCACCTTGCCTCCTGTTGGCTGCAGCCTGTTTCTAGTTTAACAATGAAGTTTATTTGCTTCTCCATCCTCTCAGGGTTATAGAGCCAGCCTGCTTGGGTTCAAAGCTGTGTTACTTTGGGCCAGCTATTTAACCTTTCTGTTCCTCAGTTTTCTCACCTATAAACTGGAGGTAATAAGAGCACCTGTTCTGAGGATTGTTGTCAAGAACTTAGAACAATACTTCAAACATGGTAAACAGTTAATAAATATTGACTATTGATTTAGTTATAAATGAAAGTTTCAGTCATCGTCCTCTCAGTTAATCACTTACTGGAAGGAGGACCGCTTCAGACATGGTCAATGTTGTCATCAGCCTATGGATGCTGGGATGGTCCCTTTGTGCACCATCATAAGCATTTCACCATTTTTTGCAACAAACTTTTCCTGAGCTCCTTAGGCCCTGTGCCAGACACTAGGTAGAAAGCCCTTTTTTAAATTTTTTAAAAGGACTTTATAGACCAACACCTTTGAATCTGAGATAACTAAGGAAATATTCATTATTTGTGGTCACCAACAGGTAAAGTCTGAGGATGTCTGAGTTATTTTTCTATTTTGTTTTTCCCAAGAGATTATAAGCCCCTTATGGGCCAACCTCCACTGCTTGACTGAAAGGAAATTGCCTTTGCCCTTTGTTTCCTTTCTAAGTAATCCCCAGGATCCCCAGGCTTGCTTACCTTATTTTCTGCCACCTGCCATCCGTGGAGGCCCTCAGGTGTGCCTCTCAAAGCTAATCTCACAACCTCTGACTTCCAGATGCGCTAGGGGCTGGGCTCAAGTGCCTCCAATGGTGCCTTGTACCAGCACTGAAGCCGAGACATGAAAACAGAGGTGCCAGGGGACACCTACAAGGGACTAAGTTGTGACAGATACATAGAAATTAACTAGTGAAGAAAGGAAAAAAGAAAACCTCAGGAAGACCTTCTGCTTAGCATTTCAAGGGTCTTGTTACCGATTTGCTTCAGAGAGTAAACATTCGCTTTTTTGCCAGCACAAGACCACCGGAGTGACCTTGTAAAAGCCATCCCTACCTGTTGCAAAATTGATCTAGTGATCCTTCCAGATTCCACAAGACAGGTGAGTGTCCTGGAGTGGTCCACTCCCCTCACTTACACTCGCTACAGCTGCGGGAGACAGACCACAACCCAACACAATCTATGCTGTTTTGAAAGTTTCTTGAACTTCCTTCAAGCCAAATCTAACTCAAAGCCCATGTGCCTCAATTTAAGCCTGTTTCCTCCAGTTCTATTCCTGGGTGAGACAGCAAACTGCTAAGTTGTTTATGCAGCAGACAATAATTCTCAACAGAGCTGGAGTTCCTGGTGTTTTGTTCTATCACTGAGCTACTGCAGAGATGTTTATCATTCCACCCTGTTTATTAAAAACAGCCCCTTTATCCTCTGTATAAAAACTTGCCTGACTCTAAACCAGAATTGTATTTAACATGGCAGGATAAAAAAAAAGTCATTCTCTGCACAGCACAGGAAATAAAAGATCAGCCATGCAGTAGAGGCTGGTAGAGCCCTTTCCTGCTGGGGATACTGATCTAAGACATGCCTTCTGACCCTAACCTGATAAGCCTTGGAAAAGATGATGTAAGAAAAGGCTTACAGAAACTCAACTCCAAAAAATTAAACCAACAGGCTTGCTTAGCCATGACATAAAGTGTATTTGAACCATCCAAGGATGTTCTGGACCTGAATCTGTGGAAATGGAAAGGCTTCCCCTATCATGCTTGGACAGGTCTGCATGCAGGAGCTCAGCCGACACAATCAGAAAGTTTGCAGTCAAGTTACAGGACTGCCTTATGACCTGCTCCTGGAAATTGCAGTTAAACCCTTCAGGCACATCCCTCAAGAGGGCTAAAAAAAAGCCTCATAGGAAATCTGTGCTGAAGATCAAAATCTGGGGTTAATCCTGGGTCTTAAGAATAGCAGTTTCTTCCAGACAGTGTAATAGATCTTTCCTAAGAGATTAAGACTACAGTTGCAGAGTGGGCCAGCAAAATGCCTATGTTGACAGGGCTCATGCTAGGTTTTTGGGGGTGGCGGACAGGCTTGCTGATGCACACTTTCTGGTTATTCCTACTGCTGTGTTCTTGTCACCTGTGATGCTAGTTGTCCCAACTCTTTCCTTCCCCCACTCCACATTACCCTTTAGTTAATGGGAGATAGTAGATTGGTTAAGTTGCTTTCAGCTCAAAGTAACAAAAATCCTCATCCTGTTGGCCTCAATAGTGAGGTTCCATAGAGGGAAGTCCAGAGGTTTTTAGGAGTCACTCTCAGTCCAGTGGCTCTAGGTCTGTTTTTCTGTGAGTCTTTTTTGCAAGCTTCATTCTCAAGCTGGTTCCAGGCCTCCTGTCTGTGCTTGACAATAATGTCCACAAGAAGAAGGAAAAAGTCACTTCTGGAAGCTCTTTAAGAAGACTGAGAAATAAATTTTCCCTAAGGCCCCAAGAACTTGAACCCCCTATTTGGAAGCCATTGACCTGAATTCCATGTGCTCATTTCTAAATCAACCACCAGCAAGGGAGATGGCAGTGCCCTTTGACCAATCAGGCCCACCCTGGTGTTGAGAGTGTCAGTCATGTTCCCCTGAGGCCCTGTGACTGTGGGGGGAAAGGAGAGAGACTTGAACAAAATTGGGGTTCTATTACAAAAAAACAAGTATGCTGAATAGACAGCTATGGTGTCCTCTGCCACAGGATATGTTTTTATTATAATTTTTAATAATAACAATAAAACGTATGGTAATGTTATGGTGTTCCCCAAATATTCTGTCCCTTCAGGGCACATGGTAGCATTGCACCGCTTGGCTGCCTTGTGCGGCCAGGTCACCAGATCTGGCTAGTGAGCTGTGTACTGAAGTGATGTGTGTGACTTCTGGACCAGAGCATTTAATAGCCTGCACTAGTCTCTCCAGAGAGTTCTTTTCCTCTCCACAGAGACCAGCAATGCTTCAGACAATGGCTAGCCTGTCAGCTTATGTCCTGGAGTAAGGACAATGCAGAGCAGAGCCTCCAGGACACCTGCAATGGGCAAGTAGCACAATAAAGACAAAAACAGTCTTTGATATTTTGAGATAATTTGTTACTGCATCAAAAGCCTAGCAATTTTGACTGATACAATAGCTAACATCTACTGAGAGTTTACTATGTCTCAGGAATGTGGTAACACGTTATCACTAGTCGCTATGGAAATGAGAAATCAGGAGTGGTGGAAGCTCCTTCTATCTACCTACACCCCCATGTGACTTCATTCCTGGGCATTGTACCAATTGGCACTTGCCTGAGATGCACATAAGTAGATATTGCCCCACCACATCACTGATAAGTGTCCTAAGGATTTTGAGCAGAAAACAAACTCAAAGTTTTGGGGGCTGTGTAAGTGTATATAGGGGTAAGAAAGAGATGAAGGACATTCATATATACACACACAGTAGGGGAAAGAAATAAATATTCTATTGGAATAAAATTCTCCATGGCTCTCTTGTGTTTGTGCATGTCTTGTGATCAATGCACTGATTGCCTTTTGTCCCAAATGTCTTTTTAAAAATATATCTTTATTGTTGAAACTATTACAGATGTACCCCTTTTTCCCCCAATGGACCCCCTCCACCTCACTCCTACCCCCCACCCCCCCTCAGGCCTTCCCTACACTATTGTCTTTTCATGGGCTATGCGTATATACATATAAATTCTTTGGTTAATCTCTGAAATGTCAGTCTATTGCATGCTTCAATGTCTCTGGATTTATTTTGAAGATGCTTGTAGGAAATAGCTCAAAGTATAGAGATCAAGTTTGCCTACCACCTTGGAAAGTAGAGACAGTATCTTTCTCTGAAGCAAAGGTAGGCATACTTACTCTCCAGTATAATAAAGATAATGTCTCCACAGCACAGCAGGTGCACTTACTGTCCATTATAAAAGAGTTGGGCTCCGTAAGCACAAGGTTTCTCTCATCTAATGCAAACCACTGCATGTGTAGCTGTCATAACCCTGTGGGAATTGATGCTTATGGTGAAAAATTCTGATATACTAGCTACTGTTATTGCTGTGAGTAATAAATAGAAAGTTCTTTTTCTCTGACCCAGGAGTCTCATGTCTCCTGGCAGCACTCATGAAACATGGCAGCTTGCAAGTAGAGTAAATCTTAGACCCTTCATAGTTCCTGACACCTGTGGTTATTTATAGGAAGATAACATTCCAAATTAAGTATAAAGAGAGAAGTTAGAGGGAAACCTTGCTTATCTCAGGACTTTTCCCCAATAAATTAATCTTTTTTCCAATAATATTCTTTATATTCCTTTCTAAAACTCAGAAGACTCAGATGATTGCAAACCCCAAGATCTGTATGGTCTTTGGGCTGGTTTGCAGATGTGCTCAGCTACTCTCACCTATTAGGAGCATTTTCTCTGTTTCTTCACATCCACTTGAGAATCTAAGCAACTTTCTTGTGAAAATAAACCAGAATGAGAACCTGGGATATCATTGTCAAACTGCCTGTCTTCTCTTATAGCCCCTGCATTCTGTCTTCAAATATCAGAAACCTTGGCACTCCAAGTTTTCAAATTGAAGATGAAATGTGCTCAGTGAGAATCCTATTCAAAGAGACTATGGTAGCTGTGGGCAAACTACGGCCCATGGGCCGGATCCGCCCCGTTTGAAATGAATAAAACTAAAAATAAAAAAAAGACCGTACTCTTTTATGTAATGATGTTTACTTTGAATTTATATTAGTTCACACAAACACTCCATCCATGCTTTTGTTCTGGCCCTCCGGTCCAGTTTAAGAACCCATTGTGGCCCTCGAGTCAAAAAGTTTGCCCACCCCTGGACTATGGAATTGATTCTAAGAGTTCATACAAGCTTTAACATCTAACTTATAAATATGCCACCTGCCATGTCCTGAATGAAAACAAACAAAAAAACAAAAAACTTATTACAGGCAATCAGGGCTCAGAAAACAATGGATTTTGTAGAACTCTTTGCTCCCAGTTACACCCCCCCACCACCACAACACACACGCGCACACACACACACACACACACACACACACAATTCAGTGTGAAAAGTTTAAATAATTCCTTATAAGACACTATGGAGTTATGATAGTTCATACATGAAATATGGATGCACATATATTTTTACCTTTGTAAGAAACAAAGAATAAAACAACCTGCATGAAATTGAGATCAACTCTTGGGGGGTGGAGCTGGCTGCTCATCAGCTGGTGTCATCCCCCCTGATAGGCCCGCTGGTCACCTCCCACAGAGGGAGGCCAGACTGCAGCTTAGGCCCGCACTCCCAGTGGAGTGTGGGCCTAAGCTGTCAGTCGGACACCCCCTGAGGGCTCCTGGACTGCGAGAGGGTGCAGGCCAGGCTGAGGGATCCCCCGAGTGCACAAATTTTCATGCACGAGGCCTCTAGTTGATGATAAAATTGATGGATAAGTGTATGATGAGAAATAGAATAGAATGCTTACATAAATTGAAAATATCTCCTATTCCACTCACCGCCTCCCCCCCGCATAAAGACTAAATTTACAATGAGAAACTTGACAGACATTATCTTAATCAAGGGCTCAAAGTTAACCTCATAAGTAATGAGATATTAGTATCATGAACCTCCTGATGTGATACACTGAGAAAGATATAACATTGCTTCTGTGATATTCTTGCCAGATTATGTATAACCTGAATTTAAACATGAGAAAACATCAGACAAATCCAAACTGAGAATTACGTTACTTGATAACTGGCCTGTGTTCAAGATTGTCAAGGTCATGAACAGCAAAGAAAAAAAGGGAACCCTTCAGATTAGAGACTAAGGAAACAGGACACCCACAAGCAACCTAAACCAAACATTACATTCAAGTAAGATCTGTAGATTACATAATAGTATTGCATATTAATGTGAATTTCCTCTTTCTGATAATTATACTCCAGTTATGTAAGATGTTGACATTTAGGGAAGCAGGGTAAAGGCCCGCAGGGGTGGGCAAACTTTTTGACTCCAGGGCCACAATGGGTTCTTAAACTGGACCGGAGGGCCGGAACAAAAGCATGGATGGAGTGTTTGTGTGAACTAATATAAATTCAAAGTAAACATCATTACATAAAAGGGTATGGTCTTTTTTTTTTAGTTTTATTCATTTCAAACGGGCCGGATCCAGTCCGCGGGCCGTAGTTTGCCCACGGCTGGTAAAGGGTGTAGGGAAATCTTTGTACTATTTTTGCATGTCAAAAATTATTTAAAAATAAAAAGTTAAAAAAGAGAAGACATTAAAGGAAAAGAGGCCAGTGCAGCTAGAGTGTACAAAGTGAGAAGAGGCTGGTAACGGGGGGCAGCCTGAGATTGGGGATTTGTAGGTGATGTTAGAGATTTGAGTCTTTACCCCAAGAGAAAAGGAACACATTAAAAGTTTATAAGCAGGGCAGTGATGGATCATATTTGCATTTTGCAGAGATCACACTAGCTGCAGTGGGGATATGGTTTTTAGGCAGGCCAGAATACATGTAGGAGGTCACTACCAGGGTATTGCAAGAGTGCAAGAGAGATGATGCTGCAAGCTTGGTCTAGGCTGCGCAGTGGTCAGCAAACTCATTAGTCAACAGAGCCAAATATCAACAGTACTTCTTCAAAATAGACTCGCCCAGGCCGAAAACCGACTTCTGCGCATGGGCCATGAAGTTTCAATCGCACTATATGCACGCCCGCACGTGGTATTTTTTTTAAAAAAAAATTCATAATGTTGACATTATTGCAGGAGGATCCCTCTCCACCCCCTTTGCCCATCTCAACCCTCGCCTGCCTCCCCCTTCCTTGGCCTTTACAAAATTATTGTCCCTGTCCATGGGGTATGCATATATACTCTTCTTTTTAAAATAAATATGTCTTTATTGATTTCAGAGAGGAAGGGAGAGGGAAACATAGAACATCAATGAGAGAGAAACATGGATCATCTACTTCCTGCACACCCCCTACTCTGGAGATTGAGCCTAAAACCTGGACATGTGCCCTGACCTGGAATCAAACTGGCGACCTCCTGGTGCATGGGAGGATACACAATGAACTGAGCCACACCAACTGGGCAGTATATATGTTCCTTAGCTATTTCCTTCACTTTCTTTATCTAGTCACACCCTATTCCCCTCCCCTTGGGCACTAGCCAGTCTGTTCTGTGTATTCATGCTTCTGGTTCCATTTTGTTCATTAGTTTATTTTATTCATTAGATTCCACATATTAGTGAGATCATATGGTATTTATCTTTCTCTGACTGGCTTATTCACTTAGCATAATACTCTCTGGGTCCATCCATGCTGTTGCAAACTGTCATTATTTGCAGATGACATAATATTGTATATATAGAACTCTAAAGACTCAACCAAAAAACTACTAGATCTAAAAATGAATTCAAAGTTACAAAAACAAAATCAACACTTAGAAATCCATAGCATTTTTATACACCAATAATGAACTCTCAGGAAGAGAAACTAATAAAACAGCCCTATTTACTATTGCAACAAAAGAAAATAAGGTATCTAGGAATAAATTTAACCAAGAATATAAAAGATCTGTACTTGGAGAACTATATGACATTGAAGAAAGAAATAGAGAAAGATACAAAGAAGTGGAAGCATAAACCATGTTCCTGGATTAGAAGTATTAGCATCATTAAAATGTCCATACTACCCAAAGCAATCTATAGATTCAATATAATTCCTATTAAAATAGTAATGGCCTATTTCACAGAACTAGAAAAAATATTCTAAAGATTTTTATGGAACCAAAAAAGACCCCTAATAGCCTCAGCAATCTTGAGAAAGAAGAACAAAGTTGGAGGTATCACAATACCAGATACAGGCCATCGTAATCAAAACAGTCTGGCACTGGCATAAGAACAGGCATATAGACCAATGGAACACAACAGAGAGCCCAGAAATCAACCCAACCCTTTATGGTCAATTAATATTTGACAAAGGAGGCAAGAGCATACACATGAGTAAAGACAGTTTCTTCAATAAATGGTGTTAAGAAAAATGGACAAATACATGCAAAAAACTGAAACTATGTCACCAACTTATACCTATGCAAGTCATGAAACCATTAAAATCCTAGAAGAAAACATAGGTAGTAAAATCTTGGACATCTCTCACAGCAATATTTTTGCCAATAATCTCCTAGGGCAAGGGAAACTCAGGAAAATGTAAACAAATGGGACTACATCAAACTAAAAAGCTTCTGTACAGCAAAAGAAACCATCAACAAAATGAAAGGAGAACCCACTGTATGGGAGAACATATCCAATAAAAGATTAATTTCCAAAATATATAAAGAACTTTTATAACTCAACACCAGGAAGACAAACAATCCAATTAAAAAATGAGCAAAGGACCTGAATAGACACTTCTCTAAAGAGGACATACAAATGGCCAATAGACATATGAAAAAATCTCTAGGTCAGTAATCATCAGAGAGATGCAAATAAAAATGACAATGAGGTATCACTTCACACCTACCAGAATGGCTACTATCAATAACTCAACACACAAGTGTTGGCAAGGATGTGGAGAAAAGGAAACCCTTGTGCACTGTTGTTGGGAATGCAGATTGGTGCAGTCACTGTGGAAAACAGTATAGAGTTTCCTCAAAAAATTAAAAATGAAACTGCCTTTTGATTTATCAATCCTACTTCTGGAAGTATATCCTAAGAATCCCAAAACACCATCAGAGAGAATATATGCATCCCTATGTTCATAGCAGCATTATTTACTATAGCCAAGATCTGGAAATAGCCCAAGTATCCATAGGCAGATGAGTGGATAAAAAAGCTATGGTATATTTACACAATGGAATACTATGTGACTGAAAAACAGAAGGAAGTCTTACAAAGATACACTTTAAAGCATACATCTAGCAATCCTATCCTATATAATAAAGAGGTAATATGCAAAGTAATCCTCACGCCCTCACAAGATGGCTGCCTACAACCAGGCCGGCAGGGAGGTTAGTGAGGGATGTCCAAACAACTGAACAAGCAGGCTGCATGGGGCAACCAGGCCAGCAGGGTGGTTAGTGAGGGACAACCAAACGACTGAACAGCAGGCTGTGTAGGGCGACCAGGCTGGTGAGGGAGGGCAGTTAGGGGCAACCAGGCTGGTGGGGGGTGCAGATGGGGGCGTTAAGCTCGCACGGGGGCAGTGAGGAGCGACTAGCCCATTTGGGGGGGGGGCAGGTGGGGGCGACCAGGCCAGTATGCAGAGGCAGTGAGGGGCGATCAGGCCGGCAAGGGGGGGCAGTTAGGGGCGACCAGGCAGGCAGGCAGGTGAGCAATTAGGAGCTAGTGGTCTAGGATTGTGAGAGGGATATCTGACAGTCGAACATCCCCCAAGGGGTCCCAGATTGGAGAGGGTGCAGGCCAGGCTGAGGGGACCCCCCCCCCACATAATTTTCATGCACCGGGCCTCTAGTAACTAATATTTACCTAATAGAAAGGAAAATAGATATGCAAAGAAATATATGTAGATAAATGTCCATAGAAGTTGAATTTATAACAGCCAAGAAATGGAAACAACCTTAATTTCATCCATAGGTAAGTAGATAAGCAAATTGAGTTATATTCATACAATGAAATGCTAGTCAGCCAAAAAACAGGAAGAGCTACTGCTATAAAGAATGCCATGGTGGCTCTCAATAACATTATGCTGAGAAAAAGAAGCCTGACACATGAAAGAGTCTGCACTGTATGATTTCATTTATGTGAAATTCCAGAAAAGACAAATCTAATCTACAGTGACAGCACATCAGTGGTTGCCTAGAGCTGGGGATGGAAGGATTAACTGGGAAGCAACCCAAGGGTATTTTCTGGGGTGAAGCAAATGTTCTGTATCTTGATTGTAGAGGTAGTTACTTGGTTGTACAAACTTGTCAGTACCCATCAAAATGTACATTTTAAATAGGTGCATTTTATTGAATTAAATGAAATCTCAATAAAGGTGATTAAAAGAAAAAAACATTAAATAAGTAGAAAATACTATACTACATAAATATCAAATTGTGATAAGGCTACAGATAGATATAGAGAAAGTAATAATAAAACACACTCATTTACATGGCAATCCCAAGTCCTTCTGGGAGCTGCCTGAGGGACTTGCCCTGGGACCTGGCCCTGTGTTCAGCTTTTGCCATCTTGGGACTCCGTTGTTTGTGCTGAGTCATGGGAAGAGCTAGGAATCCGGTTTCAGCCCTTAGTTGAAGGGCCTTGCCTCCTCTGACAGGCTCTAGTCAGCTGGCTGATTTAGTAAGCTGCTGTCTTTTTACTAAGCTGATTTAGTAAGCTGCTCCCTCCCCAGAACTCACAGTGTGTGAACAAGCTCATGCTTGTCTAGCTGTCTTTTCACCCGAGGCTGAAGTCTTTTCAAAGTTCACAGAGAGGGGGAGCATAACTACTTTTGCTTTCATCTGCCCCCTTTTTCTATTCTTCTCACTACTTTTTCTGTCTAGCCCCCCTCCCCATCACATTCTATTTCTATTGGACTCTCCTTGAACCTTTCTGCCTCCTCAGTTCTTAGCTCCCATCCCCTGATTCCATGTCTCAAAATCACCATGACACAGCATGAGGGAAGATTCCAAAGTTTCCCTTTGATTTCAGAGTGTCCTAAGAACTCAGGAAAGGATGGGATGGCCCTAAACAAGCCAGTAGCCACCAGGGCAATGCCTGCCATATTGAGACATCGGTGAAAGCTTCTTCTGAGGAATGGCAGTTGGCCATTTATCCAAAAATAACCTATTTAAATGTGATTGGTGCTGCTATTTACTGTGACAGGGAAGAAGGTGGTGGTGGTGTTGGTGTGTGTTGAGGAAATCAGTAAGTTAAGTCTATGGTGTCTGCTGGTTGTAGACTAATGGACTTGTGGAGTAGACAGTTTGCTGTAGGAGTCAGGGGTTCCAGGGAAAGGACAGGGTTAGGGATGTGAACTTGGAGTCATGAGCTGTTTAGGGCAGGCTGGAAAGGCTGGCTAGGGAGTGAGTGCATGCACATCCCCACCCCTGCTGAGCCTGTGTCTAAAAGCTGATGCAAACAGAAAGGCCTCTTGACTTTATCTTTCTCGTAAGTCTTTCACCAAAACTCAGTGTTCAGCATTTCCCAGGCATGTGAGAGCAGGGCTGTCAACCCCGGGACAGGAGGGCTCCGGGATGGCCTTTCTCAACAGCAGAGGAGTTGGTTATTATTTTGTATATTAGGCTTCACAATAAAATTCTTTGAGCAAAGGATTTCATTAAAAGATTTGAAAAATCACTACTTTAGAGTTTCCTGCTTTCTTCTGTGGTCATTTTATCAATTTATTATTTCAGTCTCTTTTTTTTGTGCTAGGTCAATGTTTCTCCAAGTGCTGTTTGAATGCCCCCTCCATGCTTGCTTAAAATGCAGACTTCCTTTGTCCACTGGATCAGCATCTCTGAGAAAGGTGCTCAGGACTCTGCATCTTTAATAATAAGACCTGGTGTGTTTGATATAAAATAAAAGTAAAGACCATAAATGCATGTATAGCCTTGCTTAGAGGCAAAAGGATGATAAAATAAATGGTTATCTGAATTCCCTTCCAGGTCTGTGAATTTACTAGCACAGTCTGGTCTCTCTGTGTTTGGGGAGAGAAATATTCTTTGAGATACTGAATGGGGAAGAAAGGGAAGCATAGTACCAAGTCTCATGGTGGGTTATCCTGTCAGTGGTGTTCACCTGATGGGGGCGGGGGGTCAGGGGTGGGAAGGAATACCAGGATGAGGGCCTCTTTAGAGCTTTGACTGCTCGCCTTCCCCATGCCAAATCTGAGTCCCAGGCCCACCCATTATGGGTGGGTGGGTAAGAGAGTGGACAGAGGGGGATGTAGATAGGAAGGCTGTTGGAACTAGTATAGGAGCTTTTCCAAAAGGCATGGGGTACCCCTTTCCTGGCTGGAAATTACTGGTCCCAGCATCTCATCTTATCATATGGATCTTCTCTTGAATTGGAAAATTACCTATAATTATTTATACTAGAGGCCTGGTGCACAAAATTTGTGCATGGTGGGGGGGGGGTGTCCTTCAGCCCAGCCTGCACCCTCTCTAATCTGGGACCCCTCGAGGGATGTCCAACTGCTTGTTTAGGCCCAATCCCAGGAGCAGTCGGACATCCCTCTCACAATCCAGGACTGCTGGCTCCCAACCACTCGCCTGCCTACCTGCCTGATTGCCCCTTAACCACTCCCCTATCAGCCTCATCACTCCCTAACCACTCCCCTGCCAGCCTGATCGACGCCTAACTGCTCCCCTGCTGGCCTGATTGCCCACAACTGCCCTCCCCTGCCGGTCATCTTCTGACCACATGGGGGTGGCCATCTTGTGTGTTGGAGTGATAGTCAATTTGCATATTACCTCTTTATTATATAGGATAAGCAGTGCATGATATTTACCGTTTCTAACATTATTATTTTTAATCATATGAAAAAGCATATGACATTCTATTTGTTATATAATGATTCAATATTCACCACAATGTCTGGATAACTACACTGTTTGAAATGTAAAATTTGATGTTTTCTCCAGCTAAAGTTGTGGGGGTTTTTTTTAAGTCCATATTGGTATTATAGTACTTATTACATGGTATTTTAACGGCATAGTTTCAAAATTTGAATATCCCTCTGGCTTTAAAAGTAATTGCTATCTTTCTTTTTTTTTATTGATTTTTTACAGAGAGGAAGGGAGAGAGATAGAGAGTTAGAAACATCGATGAGAGAGAAACATCAATCAGCTGCCTCCTGCACACTCCCCACTGGGGATGTGCCCGCAACCCAGGTACATGCCCTCGACCGGAATCGAACCTGGGACCTTTCAGTCCGCAGGCCGACGCTCTATCCACTGAGCCAAACCGGTTTCGGCAGTAATTGCTACCTTTTATCTGATTTTGAGACTTTAGCTGTATTATGAAGGAATTGTTGAATTCTTATAGAAATGGTCAGAAATAGAATATTTGTTTGCTGAACTTTTGATGTGACCTTACATTTGGTTTCACATGTTGTTCTTTTTCACTTAGTTATAGTTGACATGAGATTTGTATTTGTATCTGGGTCAATTTAGATAAAGAGAAAAATCTCAAGGATGTTATGCTGTGTGTGTGTGTTTTTTTTAATGTGTGTTTATCTCTTGGTATAGTTACACAGCAATCTGATCTAAGAAGGAAACAGTTTTGGAAAAGAAAATTGTGTGTTGTTTGTTTTTATCTTCAGATAGTTAACTCTGAAAACATGTTTTAGGGAAGAATTCTGTGTTGCCATTTGTTTTTAATTTCTGTGTTTTCTGGGTGATATATTAAGATCAGTAGTAAAAACTATATAAACAAGGGACTTCGGCAAGTCCTGGCACTAGTCATCTCTCTGTCTGTCTCTCTCTATGTGTGTCTCTCTCTGTCTCCCTCTCTCAATCTCTCATTCTCTATTGGCGTTTACTATGAAAATGAAAACACTGAGTCACAAACTACAGCAGAAAAATCTATGGCATAAATAACTGAAGAATGGTTAACAACAGTCAGTTTTTATGCCTCTCCACTGATTAAACAGGGTTCCATGACTAAAGAACTGCTGGTAAGAGATGTATACCCTTCAGTTTACATGGAAAACGGAAAGCTAGGCATTCTTGTGCTGCTAAAGTTGTGTTTGAATAGTGGGAGCACAAGCTTTTCCAGCCAGATCTGAACCTGATGATCACATTCTGGCCCGAACCATGTACTTCCACCCACAAAGAGAAAACAGTTACTCCAGTCCGCTCGCTGATCCACACTCTGCTGTCTCCCATCAGTTCAGTAGTAAACTAGCTTTTCCTCTGGCCCACTGTGCCCAGGCCCCCAGGAACCACAGGGGGCCATTTGGAGACTAACTCATCTTCTCTGAGCATCAGAGTCAAAAGGAAGGGCACAGGGAGACCTAATGTAGGAACATCCCCCCATTATCCATGTTGCCTATGCCTGGGCCATTGCCAGACTGAATTCCAGATCAGCTTCACCTGACACATGAGAAAGTCTGTGGAACAGGTAAGTATAGGTGGATAATGGAGCGTTCTGCACTAAATAGAAGAACTGGAAGGACTTTTGAGGACAGCAGAAAAACAGGCCCTTTGAGATCCCATGACATATATATGTTCCTTTCCCTTTTTTGCAACTGTTTCTTTTTCAGCCTTAGGAGGCCTTCGTGGTTTATATTGTATAGAGTGATTTTCAACCAGTGTGCCACAAGAATTCTGACTAATTAGTCAGGGGCACTGACCTCTTGTCCCATAGATTGTAAAAAAAAAAAAAAAAAAAAAAAAAAGACACAACAGCCAACACAATAGCCATCTGGTGTGAATGATCAAAATTATACCTATATTTTTTGTCAGATTGGCAAAATATATATCTTTTGGTGTGCCACAGAACTTTAGTAATTAGTTTATGTGTGCCACGAGATGAAAAGGGTTGAAAATCACTGCTCTACAGAAGAAAGGAGCGTGGAAATTCTGAGTATGCCTTAGGAATTTCCAATGTCACTACTTCTGAAAAATGATGGCCAATTTAAAAATGACAAATGGAGTACATGCCCATTTAAAACTTCAAATAGAAGAGAAAACTGTAAAAGATGAAACACGAAGGTCTTTTTTCTTTATGACGGCCCACTACCTTATATGATAAGCACTGTTAACAATCCTTATATGTCCTTCTGCCACAGGCACCTCTCACCAACACCAGAGAGGTGTTGCCGGGCAGAACAGCCCCCTGAGCCAATGGGAGAGGGCTGTCCCCAACCTCGATCCTTGTCTTCTCATATAAATTAATTTATACAAGAGACCTTGACTGATTTGTGAAAAAGCAAACTATTAAAGCAATTAAAACATGCACCTTTGTTGAAAAAGCAAAGCAAGCAAGCCTAAACATCTGGCTTATGAAGCTCAGACGGGCTCTCCGTTGATCTGAAGAGCAAGTTGGGTGGGGGTCCGATGTGTTATATACCCTCCTGTCTATAGGCTTCACAATTCCTCTGCTGACTATTTTGGTACAGATTAATCTTAAGGTCCTTTTTTTTTTTTTTTTTTTTTTTTTTTTACTTTGTTGTGGCCTTCCCAGAATTCATGAAAAGCTCCTGGCAACTTTATCTTGCCAAGCCTTGAGACTGCTGGCTTCTCTGCTTAGGGAGTAAAACCGCCTTTTTTTTCTTTCCCCTTTCCCCCTCCAGTTCTGCGTTCTCTCATTAGGGAGGTTTTTAACCATTTGCTCTGTGTCCTTGGCTCAGGAAGATAATGGCTTGTTAGTTACAAGCTGGCTACAAATTGTTCACACTGGCCTCGTTTTAACTTTCCTGTCTCAGTTTCCCTATTCCTCCTGCCCTGGAATTCTCTAACACTTCCAGAGTTTTCCATGCATACACAGACATTAAAAACACATACTATAAGATCTGTATATACTGTTATGATACTTGCTTTTTAAATGACAATTTACTATATATTTAATAATTATCTTGGAATATTTTATTTCAACACATACAGATTTACTTTATAGCTATGTTGTATTCTTTAATAGAAGTACTTCATAATTTACATATCAGTCCCCTATTGACAGACATTTAAGTTATATAGAGATTTTTTAAAATTACAATTTTGCAGGGAACATTCTTTAGTCATATATTTTTGTACACTTGTGCAAATATATCTGTAATATAAATCCCAGGAAGTGGAATTGGCCGGTCAAAGGGTATGCGCCTAAATTTTTTTTACAGATATTACCATGCCCTCCATAGAGTTCTTTATATTTGACCAACAATCCCTATACCCTTACCTACCCTGGGTTGTATCGAACTTTTAAATCTTTGTCAATCTGATATGTATGCAAACAAAGAAGGTGTCTTTTTTGTTGCAATTTGCATCTTTCCCTAAGTGGCTCCATTTCAATGTTTTAGCAAAAAGAATGCAAAACATGTTGTGCAGAGATCCCCCCAAAAAGGTGATTTGTATTCAACAATATTCTGTGTCCCTTGACCTCATTATTTCCACTATCCAGATATTTTCATGAAGCAGGTAAGTTTTGAGAAAATACAACATAGGTGAGGTAAGAGATGGTGTGTTGAAGAAGAAACACTGATGATGTCGTCTAGGCAGTTTCTACTCTGCCACTCTTCTCATCCTGTCCACAGGGCACCTATTGCATGGATGCTGTTGACAGTGGGAACACTGCGGTTGGGCCTTGGCACCTAGCAAAGCCAGGCTCACCTTATGCACACACTCCCAAAGCAGCCCTTGGTTTTCACTTTTTGGGGCTGGCAGCGGAGTGGAGGAGAGGTGAGGGGGACAGCTTTTAGAGTTTCATTCATAAGGCATGGATTAGCACTCTGCTTGTTTCCTTAATCTCACTGTACCTGCCTTGTTGTGATCCTATTGGGTGTCACAGCAGGTATAGAATGAGCAGATCTAAGGGAGGGGCGGAATGGGAAAGTGAGTCTGTAAAGCTGCACACAGATTTCCAGCTGCTTGTCACATTCCTTGGTCATTTTTAGAGACCACATTTACTCTCTTTGTTGTGACAGGGACTGCCACACAACTGACTTGCTCACCCACATGCCTCCAGCTGAATCTGGAGTCCCATCAGGTCAGGGCACCACACAGGCATGTTTGAGGTCCTGCATTGGTCCCGGCTTAAGAACGACACAGTGGCAGCCTCTTCTTCCCCAAAATTTTCTCCAAAATTTTCTTCCCCCAAATTTTCCTGGGCCACATGGAAAAGTCACTGTAGCATAGTAGCTAACACTCAGGCTCATGAATCTTATATGCTGGGATCTGAATCTCAACTCCTCCAAGTGATTGCTGTGTGACCTAGAGAAAGCCACTTAACCTGTGTGTGTCTCAGACTTACAGATGGTAATCATAACTAACTCATAGGCTATGAGGCTTCAAATAAGATAATTACCTACTAGATGAGTGTTTGGTTTAAAATACCCATTCAATAAATGTTGGCTGGTATTGGTGCAACTAGGCTGAGACTCCAAGTATCCTGATATGGAAAACCTATAATCCGTTTTCAGGTCTGAGTAATAGTGGACTAGAAGCTCTAGGATTCATCAGAAATCAGCTCTCGCTCTCTCTCTCTCTCTCTCTCTCTCTCTCCTTTTCTTGACCTATGCTATCTGGTTTATTGGTTTTCCTTTCTTACCTATGTTATCTGGTTTATTGTCTTACTCAGTTTTCCTGCGAAGACTCAATCTTGAAGCAGCAGGACTGACGTGGGAAGGCGCTCAGGCTCCGGTTAGCAGTGTCGTGGAGTTCTGTGCACTGCACACACTGCCGTTTCTCCTCCACTGCCCACCACCGTGGTTGTGGACTCAGGACCTGCACTCATGAAGAGCTTGGAGTAAATGGTGTCCAGATGTGGGACCTTAGAAGGGGGAAGAGGCCCTGCTCACTGGCCAGGCTCAGATTGAAAGAGAGTAAGAGTTAGAGAGAACTTTTTTCCAGGATTGCCTAGCCCCCTTTGCTTTCACACCCTACTAATTGTTTTCATGTAACGAAGGAAAGAAGGCAGAAATCAGTGGTGCTCTCTGGTGTTTCGTGCTGTGTTCCTCACTCACAAGATAGCTTATTTCTTATAGGACGTCTTCCATCTGGTGCAGAGTTAATCTGCTCCTGGAGGCAGTGAGTGACAAAGAGATAACTACCACACGTGTGCTGGTTAAATAACAAATCATAAATTCGAAAGAGTTATGTAACCTGGGAATGTGACTGAGGGAGGCTATTCTACAGGAAGAACAGTTTCAATGCCATTGAAGGGTAAGGAGATATTGTGTCTCAGACCTAACTTATAGTTTACAAAAAATAAAGGGGACAGTGAAGTTAAATTACACCAAGATGCACACACTGGATATTTCCTGAAGGTGAAACATTCTTCAAGAAAACTGAGCTGGGCTATTCAAATCAGAAAGTTTGGGAGATTGTCCTAGATGAGAAGTGATTAAAGAGACATAAAACCCCAAACCAAGATGCAAATCTCAATTAGATTCTTGTTCAATAAAATAAAGGAGACTAGCCTTCAAAGACATTGGAGACAATCGGAGACATTGAAATATGGCTGATTCTTGGGTGATACTATGGAATTACTGTGAATTTTCCTGGGCCTAATAATGCCATTGAGTCACCAAGAGAGTGTTCTTCCTCTCAGGGATGTGTGCCGAAGTAACAGGAGTAAAGCATTATGATGTATGCCGTTAATTTTCAAATAATGAGAGTGTGAGAGTCAGAGGGAGGAAATGTGGCAAATCTGTTAATTGTTAAATCGAGGTGAGGCTTGTTCCGGGGCGGTGAGGGGAGAGGCTTGTTCTGGAGCGGTGAGGGGAGAGGCTTGTTCTGGGTGGAGGGTTGTTCCGGGGGGAGGCTTGTCCTAGGTTCAACCTAAGTGGAGAACACATGGGTGTTCATTATACTACTTAAAAAGTACTTTTTAGCCCTAGCTGGTTTGGCTCAGTGGATAGAGCGTTGGCCTGCAGACTGAAGGGTCCCAGGTTCAATTCCAAACAAGGGCATATGCCTGCGTTGCGGCTCGATCCCCAGTGCGGGGTGTGCAGGAGGCAGCCGATCTGATTCTCTCTCATTGTTGATGTTTCTCTCTCTCCCTCTCCTTTCCTCTCTGAAATCAATAAAAATATATTTAAAAAAATAAAATAAAAAGTACTTTTTAAACTTTTTTGTTTGAAAACTTACAAGATGAAAAATAGGGTGGAGAAAGAAGAGTTTATGGATCTAGGAAATGTGCATCTTTTGGTGGTGTTTGTGTGATAACATCCCTTAAGCATGAGCAAGCCTCTTCCTATGGGAAGGATGGCGGCCTCTTGACATCATGTCTGTTCTGGAGCTGAAATTGTCCTAACGGAGGCACTCATCCCCTGAGGCTGGACCGAGGGGACACCTTTCTAAGTCAGCAGCATCTCCAGGCCCTGGGCTCTGAAGGCCACCATCCAGCAGAGGTGGGGTCTGTCAGCCTCATTTCCCTTTATAGAACTCCCCCTTCCTTTCATCCTCACTTGGTGCAGAATACAAGACTATGTACAGAATAGGATTGTGTGAGAGTTAAATGTCAACTTTTCTTTACTTCTAGTGTGGAACCTTTCATCATTGCTCAGCTGTCCTAAGTTCTGCTGACATTTATACTCATTGCTCAGAGTTCAAGGTCTTCTCAAATTTTTAAGATGTAGGTTGAACATTATGTTGCTCTTCTATCTTATTTTTTTTACTTCACAAAACAGAATAATTTAATCCAAGGAAAGAACTCTATAATAGAAGGTCTTTCAGGCACAGGCTGTAGCGAGAGCTTTTGGTTAGAATGATTCAAATCATTGAATCTTGAAGGCAGACACCTTCCTTGAAGAGAGACTACAAACCACTCCAAGCAGTGGAATTCACACGATGCCTCTCACCAAATGATGAATCTTTAACCAACTGTAGGAAACTTGCTTATCACAAAGCTAACAAACCTTAACTGGGTATGGATAGCCAAACAGGTGGTCGGCAGTGGAAACCAATACCAGAGGCACCGTTTGCAGAAGAAAGTCAAAGCTGTGATGCCCAGACATTAACATCCAATTATAAAATATTCATTTAAGCCCAGCTGGCAGGGCTCAGTGGTTGGGCGTTGACCTAAGAACCAGGAAGTAATGGTTCGATTCCTGGTCAGGGCACATGCCTGAGTTGTGGGTTCGATCCCCAGTGTGGAGTGTGCAGGAGGCAGCTGATCAATGATCCTCTCATCATTGGTTTTTCTATGTCTTTCTCCCTCTCCCTTCCTCTCTGAAATCAATAAAAAAATATATATATTTAAAAATATTCATTTTAAAAAAAGAAAGACCATGTAGAGATTGGCAATTTTTAATTTTTATTAGAGAAACAAATAAAATCTGTCCTCCGTTGTTACCATCATCTCATAAAATAAGGACCATTTGATTCCAAACAAGTAATAAGGGCCTGATTGGAGAATGAAGATGCCTGGTCCAGAGGCCAGATAGGACCTTGATCAGCAGGATGACCATGACTAGGTAGGTGAAAGAATTGAAGTGGTAGCAATCTCCATTTGAGTGCTGTCAAAAAGCAGAGCAAAAAGCATCTAAAGGATTAAAGGAGGAGATGCTCATTTTCAAAGTCGGCCCCTGGGCCTACTTTTCTGACATCTCATGTTGCTGAGACAATATGATGTGTTAAGGATTTACTGTGCATTAGAAAACAATTATGCCACATATTTCATGATGCCAATAACAACCCTGTGTGTGTATATAAATCACTTTATATTTTTAAAAATTTAAGCCTCACAATCACAAAATGAAGCTCTCACAATAAATCTGAGTATTCATTTACAAATCACTTTACACTTGAAACTGAAGGTCCCAAATGGGCTCCTATTGAATCAGCGAATAACCAAATAGTGTCAAAAGTCAACTGGCAAATTGGTCTGGATCTCAGTCTTCTAGGCAATGCTTGACCAAAGGAATCCAAACTTTTAAAAATCAGAATTGCTACAACCTTCTTAAGGTTTTAAAAGTGCCTTCCAAACATACTTTGACCCAAATACCATAAACAGAATCCAAATGAATAGTCTAGAAGCAAAGAATATTCTAGATGCAAGTTAATTCTGGAGACAAAACACAGAATTCATGCCTAAAATAGACATTAAAAAAAACACACAAAGGAATTGGATCATCATCAGTTTTTAAATCCTCTAGAAAGCTAAGCCTGAGGCAGGATTAAGTTATTGACATTGGTGCAAGAGGTGCGAGCCCAATGCATGGGGACACAGGACAAAAGGGAAGTGAGGCAGGAAGGATGCAAGGCCGTGATGTGTTGCATTGCACAAGCCGAAGTCACAGTAGTGGCTCTGGAGCATGTTCTCTGGGCAGTCAGGATTTCTCGGGAAGGGTCTGTGGACCCCTGGTCAAACTCTAATCCCCCGGAAGCGTACCTATATTTTCCTGTGTGTCAGCAGAAGCCAGATTCCAGACTCTGATGTGATATGTTCTGTCTAGTCTGAAAGTAGAGGGTCTTGGGGTTCTGTTGAGAGAGAGGAGGGTGGAGAGAGGGAGAGAGAAAGAGGTCCTGCACACCATTATAACTTCCTGATAAGTACAAAGCCACTTTGTGCTATTCAGAATTTTTTGTCCTATTGGTTAGTGCAATATCAGTTAAGACATCAGGTAGCATGATGGTAATTGTCAGTACTCAAAGATACTTATTGAATGAATTGCTCAGTAAGAAAACATGGAAGTGTTCAAACAGACACACTTAAATTTTACTTACAGTGACCACTTTAATCAAGAATTTTGCCCAAGATTGAGGATATTGAGAATTGCTTAGGTCTACAGGTCCATAAGAACTAAAAATGTTTAGATTCCAGGTTAAATATTAATATCTGAGACATTTACTTTGTCTTCATTTTTGTTCCTCCAGAAGCTGACCCAATATACGAGGATTTGAATACAGGTGGTTTAGTTACCAGATGAAGGAGAGGCCAATGAAATAGGGAGAAGTGAGAGGAGAGAAAGCATGTGTTTTCAGGCAGGTCATCACTGTGGGTAAGTGAACAAAATACTGCTGGGACTCCGGGAGCCAGTCTCCTCAGAGTAATTGCATGCAAGGTGCAAGGGAGCTAGACTATTTATATACCACCTTCTATCGGTGGTTGGTTGAAAGCTGCTCCCAGGAGTGTTTTGTCTCCAGAACTTCTACCTGCTTCGGGAGGACAAAGTAGTCTCCACTTGTTAGAGAAGCCCTCAGGCAAAGAGATGGAGATGCTAACAGCTGAAGGTCAGGCCTGTGCACTACAAGTGGAGTAGGGGCAGGGTACCCACACAATGGCTAGAAGTGCTTTATGCTACCTTGTCACCTTTCAGGATGACATGACTCAGCAGACACCTTCAGATACTATGGTACTTTCAAATTTTTAAAAATGTTTACTATTACTAACACAATATCCCTCCTTTGTGAAGTAGATGCTTTATTTTATTTTAAATCACTGTGGGTGCATTGTAATGCATCCTTATCAAGAAGAATGCTTTCTTCTTTGCAAAATAAAACTTAAAAAATAGATTTCTGTGTAGGTAGCAAAAATCAGAAAGCTTCAATGATGGAAAATTTGTGATTTTTTTCTGTAACAAGAATATTCCTACAAAAAAAAAATACACACAAATACTTTACGAAGTTAACTAATCTTGCCAGTTATCTGAATTGTGGAGGTGGGAAATTATTCAATCAGGCTGACTAAGTTTAACTCCGAAGGCAAGCAACTTAGCAGACAGATTGAAATGGTCACACAAGCAGAGGGCTCTCAACTTCAGTCCCTGCACATGACACCTAAAGGTTCAAGGCATCTAGTCAAAGGCAGGGGGAAAACTCTCAGCCACGATCCATTAACATAAGGTGGTTGAGCAGGTATTGATAAAGAATTCATGCATCTAATTTACGTTCATTTATTTCATTGCAAGAGCAATAAACAATCATGTTTTTCTCAGATCACACATTGAAAGAATCTAAGGACCAGTGTGGTGTCTTTGACATGAAACCAGTGCTAAGGGGACTTGAACATGAATGCTATAGTTCTGGTTGCTTCATCCATAAAGAGCTCTCAAGTGTTCTCAAAGCAGGCCTGAGTGAAGCCTTTCTCTCATGATGGCCTCCAGTGAGTGTCCACAACACGTTTGCTTATGTTCTTTTTTGTTGTTAATCCTCACCTGAGGATATTTTCCCATTTTATTTATTTAAGTTTTGGCTGTATCTCGTCTTTTTTTAAATATATTTCTTATTGTTGATAGTATTACAGTATCTTAGAATGGAAGTGAGTGGAGAAAGAAGGGAGGGAGGAAGGAAGAGAGAAACATCAAAATATCAATGTGAGAGAGACACATTGAGTGGTTACCTCCTACACACACCCTGACCAGGGCGGGGGATTGAACCTGCAAACCAGGTATGTGCCCTTGACCAGGAATCAAACTTGAGACTCTTCGGTGAGTAGGCCAAAGTTCTAACCACTGAACACACCAGCCAGGTCTGCTTCTGTTCTTGATGTTTCATGCTGTGGTCTCATATTTCAAGTCTATCTTCCCGCAGTCAGGACTCTTCCTGGCTCATTGCTTATTGGTTGTTCTCACCTGGAACTTCATAAGCTTTATGCCATTTTCTCTTCTTGCCTCATTTCTGATTTTTCTTTCTCTTCTTCGGTGTTCTTTACTGGTTTGGGTCTCTGTCCTATCATTCCTCTGCTATTTTGTAAGCATTTTCTCTACAGGTCTTCAGTCTTACACATCGTTAACCATGTTTACAGTTTTAAAAACTTCTAAACCTTTAAGCAAATAAATACTCAAAGACTGTGTAAAAGTCACCAATGAAGTAAATAAGTGCTCAGAAACAAGTGCAAGTCTTATAAACACTTCATGAGCTGTATTAAGTTTAAAATAGGTGTTGCAGAAATTATAAATTTAATTTTAGAAGTATGACATAAACAAATGGTTCAAAATATAAGTATTTTCTCTAAGAAATTATCACTCACGTGTCATAAGGTGGTGTATTCATTGTTGGCAGTGACCACATGAACTCTTACCTGAGCCTTGGTATTTTTTCCATCGATTAAATGAAAATACTGGTATTAATAGTACCTACCTCATAAGTTTGTTCTGAGAATTAAATAAGGTAATGTATATAAAACACAGCACTAAGATCAATCAATTATTGGGTTCAATTTGCTGTTATTATGTAAAATATTTTTTCCTTCTGTTTGGAGTGAAATTTGAAGAGATAAAAAAAAAGCAGCTTCTCACCACCACAAACCTTATTTTCTCACTGCTTCTGAGAGGGCTGACATCGCGACAGCTGTCTGGGCGATGCAGAAGGAAGCAGAACTCAGCCTTTCCAGAGTCACTCTTATTGAGCTGTTTCTCTTCCACCCTTTCCCCCTGTGGTCAAAACGTAGTTGAGTGAATATAATAGAATCAGGGGCATAGAAAGGGAGTGGCCTGCCTCCTGGGGGGGGGGGGAAGGGGTGTGGGGGGCGTGGGAAGAGACTGGACAAAAATGGTACACCTATGGATGAGAACAGTGGGTGGCGGGGGTAAGGGCAGAGGGTAGGGTGGGAACCGGGTGGAGGGGAGCTATGGGGGAAAAAAAGAGGAACAACTGTAATAATATGAACAATAAAGATTTAATTAAAAACAAACACACACGTAGTTGAGGAAAGAGAAAAGAGTCCCTGCCTGATGATGGACACGGAAGTCACCTCAGGCCTTGGACAGCCCCCAGCGTCTGCAATGATGGCCCATTGGGTTTTACTTCAGAACCCAAAGGAAAACATGTAAATAGGCAGAGAATAATTTCATTTCAAAATCATATTTATGCTTTACTTAATTTCAAATTCAACATTTCTTTTGTGGGCATGACACTCATCACAATCTAACACATCACTTATTTTTCTATTTGGTTTTTCTTGCCTCCCCCCCGCCCCCCTCCCACCCCCACCGCTATTAATGTGAGATCCAAGTGGACAGGGATTTTATGTTCTGCTAACCACTATAGCTCTGCTGCCTAGAACTAAGCCTGACATGTAGCAAATGCTCAGTAAATATGTGTGAATTTTTGAATAAATGAAAGAATGAAATAGGCAGGAGTCCTGAAGACTGTCTAAAGTAATTTTTCTTATTATAAGAGACAAACTGAGAGGAAGAATTCGACTATTGCAGGGAGAAGAATCAATAAAGGTGGAAGGGGCAGAGGGCCTGAGAGGAAAGAGCTGCTCAAATAAAGGCTGAGAGTTCAGGGTAAGGACTGTATTGACTTCCTGGGAGGGGAGGAGAGACATGTGTCTGAAAGATGGATTGGTGCCTGAGTATGAAAGGCCTTGCATATGGGTAAAGAATTTGCATCTACCCTGAAGCTGTGGGAAGACAATGGGTTTATTTAAAGCAGAGGACTGACTGATACAAAATTTTAAAGGAATTGCTTTGGAAGCAGTGGCAGCAAATTGATTTAAGAGGTGAGAGAGGAGTGTCAGAAAGTGGAAGTAAGAGAGACATGTTTGGCCCGAGGGAAAGTCGCTCCATTCTGAAGTGTGTGGAAAGCCTTGGTACAGGACTAGAAGGGTATAGAGAGGGGAGCAAGCTGCAGGGAGCAGCCCAACATGGCTGGCAATGGAAAAATATAAAAAAATGGAGCAACTTTGAGATGGCAAAGATAAGCTTGGGGAGCCCATGGAATATACTAATGGAGATGTCTAATATCAATTGGATAGATAGGTCTGGAACTCAAGAGCTAGGTGAAAGTGAAAGACCTGTTAATTGGGAGACATCAACAAAATTGAAGGTGAGGAGTAGATGAGACCATCCTGGTTGGGCGTATAGCTAGAAAGGAAGGACGCTCAAGGGCAGACCTCTTGGAAACAGGAAGTAAGGCATCTACTGTGCCCAATGCACAATAATAAGCAAAAGCCATATTTTCATAGTAAGTATTAATACTTTTAATGACTCTCTTCTATTTGTGCTTTCTAAAACTTATGAATAATAAACTAACATTGCTAATGTGGACAAGATAATAGACCCCAGAGTAAAAGGAAGATTATTATAATGAAGAGAAACATCAGACTCCATCATTCAAAATTAACACAGAAAATAGAAGTGACAGGCACTACATTGGACCTGGAAAACAAATGGGTTTTCCTGTTAGTGGGAGAAAATAACACAAAGAACCTAAAATGTTTGAAAATATCCTTCATCCTGGATGGCAGTATGGTCCAGCGATCCAGCCAGGTGTCTATGGTCCCAGGACTATCCAGTCCTTTCGTGATCCATGTGAAAAATTCATTCTTTTCTTTTTCTGCAAACCAACCTGTACTCTTTTGTGGTTCTACAATAATTTGTCACTTGCTAACAACCTCTGGTTAAGTTTCATCGAGATGAATCAAGTGAGTTAATCCTCTTGTTGACTGATGTGGGGATTTGAGACTTGATTGCAGAATTCTTCTAAGAGAAGGGCTACAGAACAAGAAAAGGAAGAAGAATGTCTGTCCACTTAGGTACCCCTTTAAATCTATACTGTGGCATAGGTTTACGCTTCCCTCCAACTACTCATCTTTCAACACAGACTTCAGGAGTCACTCTTTCTGGGAAGCTGCTCTATTCACACAGCTCCCCATCCTGCCCACCATCTAAGTGCACAGAGGCAAGGTTAGGGCATCTTCTCTGAGACTCTATTACTCCATTCTACATAAGTCTATCTCTGGAATTTAATTTATTTAATAACCATCTGTTTACCTTCCCGCACTATACATGGTGAGTTGCTTGGGACAGGGTTTGGTGTTTGTCATCCATTCAGAAGCAGCACCCAGCACAGTGCTCTCCTAGAGCTAAAAAACAGTGGTGCTGACCAACCTGCCCCCTGCCTGACAGCAGCCCTGGGACCTTGCCTTGTACAAGTTAGCTGGCCTTGACCCTTACCCTTGACCTGACCTAGCTGTCTGTGACTGAGTATCTTCTTGTCCACCTGCTCTGCCTCTCCTGAATGTGAGGACAAAGGCAAGGAGAGGACGGAACTGAAAAATCTCCCCCAGGCAGAGGAGGCAAGAGATCTAAGAGGAAATGACAGGCAGCCACAAACTTGTAGCAGAGAACCCATCACACAGGAAAAAGAGTGAGAGGCAGCTGAAACCTGTCTGGGGTGGACACACAAGAGGCTGTTGACCTTCCCTTCATTTAGAGAGCTGGTGACAGGGGCAGCGAAGATGGCCTCCTCTATGGAATTGCCTGGATATGTTACAATTCTTACAGCTATCTTTGACTAAGGAGAGAGGTGCATCCTCACAGTTATTCAGTTAGAGCCCCAGTGTAG
>NW_005871077.1:2114158-2167226 GCF_000147115.1 Myotis lucifugus | reverse complement strand
TATATCATCCTGTGATAGCTATTAGAATGTAAAATGGGTCGTACTCTGTTCAGCTTTACATTATGTGTATATCACCTCCATAGGCGGAGTAGACTGTAGCCGACCCCAAAATAAGCTATCTCCTTAAACATATATCACTGTGCCATTCCTGTTGTCATTTGTATTCTACTTGGCTTTTTTCTTTTTTCATTAGGAATATTCTATAGCAAATTCCAGATAACCTTATTTCCATGATGCCTTTATTACACCACAAAAATTATAAGTAATTCCTTTATATCATTTGATAAATAGTCATTTGTAGAATAAGTATCCTTACCCATTTTATCTACAAGAAAACTAAAGCTCAATGATAAAAATGATGGGCTCAATGTGGCTGTCAGGAAGGGCACTGGACCAGAACCAGGCTCCTCCGACCACAGAGGAATTGCTCTCCACCATGTGGAAGAAGTGGGGAGCAGTCACAGAGCCTCAGGGTTAAGAGCCAGCTGTTTCTCAGTAGGTAAGATATTGCAGCTGCAACCCTTTGTTCTTTGTGAGAGCTGTTTAAATCTTTTCCCAGAATCAACCTAAATAGTGTATTGTAGACAGAACACACACCCCATGCTGCTCAACCTCTCTGGAGCCATCCAGCATGCTGGGAGCTTTGAGGCTCCCACTGCTTGTTAAGGAAGAAATAGCTCTAGATCTCAGGGACTCTCATCTGTTCAATAATAGCATGAGATCCAGTTCCTGCACCCTGTCACTTCCTGAAGCTCTGTGAGGGCTGCCAGGAGAAAGGAAAAGAGTCTAGAAGAGTGAAGGGAAAATCCATGTGCTACCAAACCTCCCCCTGGGATGGAAGGAGAGGTGTGGTGGCCAACCTGGTGTCCTCCAGGTAATGCTTCAATGGATTGCCAGGTCCTGTCTCGGGATCAGGGTTCCCAGCTCTGTTAGTATATTCTGTTCCCTGCATACCTGCCCTGGTTCTTTTGAATAAAACAAGCTCATAATATAGGCAGAAAATGGAGTGATAGACACAGCAAGCTACCACAGAAAACGAGAAAGGATCCAGGAGAAAGACAAGGGCCAGAAAGCCCGGGATGGAGGGGGGAGCCCATTGAAGCAGCCTGTGACTGGGGAGTCCTTAGCTATGAAGTGTTAATTTTAGTCATCCTGAGTCATCAGCTTGACAGTCTTCCCAGCAGGAAGGCTGTGTCACTCCTGATGTTGACCTGTGGCTGGGAGGCAGGAAACCTCAGAACAGAGGAAAGGTGGCTTTTAAATAACAAAAACAACAACCAACAGAGACATGCTAACTAGGTCATGGGGCCAAGATTCCTTCCTCAGCAGGCTCCAGAACCAAAGGACATTTCAGAGTGCAAAAAAGCCTAAGTTTTTTAGATCTTCAGCCAAAGGGAGTTAGAGTTTAGGATTGAGCAGGGTGGTTTGCATTTTTTTCTCTAGAAAAAAAAAGTCCAACTCACTTTGTATATTTAGCATTTTAAAAGATTTAGTGTTCATGTTGTTATACTTTATAACACACACATGTACTCAGATATATCCTTTTGTATTGTATTGTACATTGCAGGGAAGCTGGAGTAGCCATTTTGAAACCAAAAATAGGGCAGTTTTTGCCCGAGTTCTTGTCTCGGGAACACAAAGAATGAAGTCTCGGACAAAAACGATGAATGGAACCGAAGTTTATTGGGAGAAGCCAGTCCTGGAAAAGGTGCAGCTGGGGTTCAGGAGCAGCCCAGTGTCCAGAGCTTCCTCTCCATGTTACAATCAGGAGTAGTTCAGCATCCAAGCTAATTAAAGCCTATTATCCATGTGTGGAGGCCCAACAATGGCGGCAAGTATTCATTATGCGCTGGCCTGGGGTGGGGTGGGGGTGAGGAAGAGGAAGGGCGTGCTTTTTGTATAGATACTTGTTAGTTTCTGATTGGTTATCTGCGCACTATCCGTCTTAGTAATATCCATACTTTTAAAAGTTCACGCCTCTGGCGCGAACCCTTTCTTCCCCGCCCAGTCCGAGTGTCTTACTAACTCCGCCCAGCTGGGTTCCTGGTTTCACTTTTAGCCCCCACAGTCCCACCCCTATCTACCTAACTTTTTTCTGTCTCAATTCTTTTCTTGATTAATCCCATGAAGTACAACTAAAAACCCTGGACGTGACATACCGAACAAATAAAAGAAGAATCTGGAAGGTTTTCTGCTGCTTTCAAGTATTCCAGACTTAGAGCTGAAAAACCTGGGAATCTGAAAATGCCAATGGGTGTAAATAAAGAAAGTCCCTGAAAGATTAGCATGGTGGTACGCAGGCAGGCTAAATAGCCATCTCAGACAGTGGATAAAGAAACATTGAATTTATTTAAGGAAAGGGGATAGAGGATGGGATATCCAAAGGGAAGGACTGCACAGCACTGAGCCAAGGTGACATTGGGTTGATGATGACAGACCCCAAGAGCTGGAGTTCCATCCTTATATGCAGTCACTGGTGGGAACCTCTTGTCAGTGGGTTTGGGGACTGAGTTGCTGGGCTTGGAATGCAGATGGAATGCAGTGTGCGATCAGGTGTCTCTAGGACAGTTTCACTTCCTTATACAGTCTGACTCCCGGTGTCCACCAAGTTTTTGCCGGTCTTTGTACTAGTAAGCTCCTGTGGCGGGAAAGACTGTTATTACTGCTCAGAGGTCACCAAGCCACCATCCTATGGTGTCAGAGGAGGCCACATAGGGAGTAATGAGGGACTCTTATACCTTCTGTCACCCAACCAGCTCTGTTTCAGGGACTTTTAGGCTCTTGACTCTCACAGGAAAGAATTCAGGAATAAGTTGGTGTGAGAACTAAAGCGAGTTTCATTCAGGTGGAGAAAAGGAGGCTAGGACATGCTTCTGTGAAACATGCAAAAGGACACATACAAATGGATGCAGGCAAACGCGTGAGTGAGTTGGGACCTGTGGACAGTCAGTTCCTAAAATTTTATGTGTTTCCAAGGGTAGATGTTTCTGAACTTTGTGGTGCCAAATTGTGACCTCTCCTTCGGGTTGGGGAGGTGGCGGGTCTTGTTCCTAATATGTTCCATTCTGGAATTGTCATGGTGATGAGGAAGATAAGACATTTTTGGGGGGAGACTCTGTACCTAGTTAATTAGTATTCCTAATGCACATTCCTGTTAGCCTATAGTCTAGTCACTACCCCTTCCTTAATTATCTGGTCTTGCAAGATCTATTTATCTAAATACTCACATTTTACAGAGGTCATAAACCATGCACCATACACAACCCCAGGAGGGGGTTATCAGCGCTGGTGCCAGGCCAGGCCTTTAGGTGTAGTCTCACATCTCCCATCCCAAAACACGGGGCTTTTTGCAAAGCCCACAAAAGGTCCGGAAGTTTGATCCTTATTTGGGGGACAAAGAAACCAAAGGGCATAAAGAGAAAGCTTCCTCCATATTGGTTGGCTCAGGATTTGGAAACAGGCTCCCCTGAGTCATGGTACTAGTACATCTGGAAATAAAAGGGTTTTTCCTGTATCTTTGGGTACTCCTGTGTATTTTTCGGTTGCCTGGTAAATTCTGTAACAATGGCATTGGTCACCCTCAGCCCACCTTCTACTTGTGGTATCAGTGTTCATTATAATGACTTTTGGGGTCAGTCTCTCTCTGGTCAATTTTTCCTCCATCCTGGAATGATCTGGTTTTAGCTAGTCTTTGTTTTTGTTGACTTCTATGACCACAGCAAGAGTTTTCTGCCATAAGCTATTTTCCCTTTGATCATGTGGAGGTGGAAGCTCTGATTAGATGACCTGGTGGCTTATTGGCCTAAGATGTCTACTCCTACTTCCTCATTCCATTTGTTTTCCCTAACTTCTTTCTATCCTGCCTCACTTCCAGCCAGGGAGGTGTCAATGGAGGTGTAATGTGGGACTTCAATTTCTGCTCCCATCTGGCAATAATGGGGCAGCATCCACCCCTTCCCCTACAGAAAGGATATGAATAGAGGGGTTAAATTAGATTCAGAGATTCATAGCATAATATGCCCCCAAACTAGATTTTAGTAGAAAATTACTTATATATGAACCAGAAACATTACAAACTGAATGAAAAAAATCAATAAATAGCATCACCAAGATGACAGAGATGTTAAAATTATTTGACAACAATTTTAAAGCAGCCATCATAAAAAATATTTCAATGAGTAATTGTAAACACATTTGAAGCAAATAAAAAAAATAGAAAGTCTAGCCAGGAAATATTAAATCTTGGCAAAGAAATAGGACATATAGAGGAAAACTAAATGTAAAATTTAGAACTGAAAATTCAATAATCAAAATAAAAGAATTCAATGAGTGAGATAAAGAGCAGGATGGAGGGGGAATAGAAAATAATCAGTGAACTTGAAAATTGAACAATAGAAACTACATAATCTGAACAATAGAGAAAAAATAGACAGAAAAAAATAAGTAGAACCTTAGGGGCCTATGAGATAATAACAAAAGATTTTGGATTTATGTCATTGGAACCCTGCAAGCAGTGGAGAAAGAGGGTAAGGCTGAACATATACTTGAAGGCTGATTCAACACTCAAAAATTAGTATAATCTACCATAACTACAGGCTAAAGAATAAAAATCATAAGATCATATCAATTGGTACAGGACACATATTTGGCAAAATTCAACATCCATTCATGATAAAATTATCAGAAAAATAGAAATAGAGGAGAATTTTCTCGAGGCCAGGGGATTGTCAAGGGCGGGGGGGCAGGGGAGAGGGGGGAAGGACACATATGTAATACCCTTTGTAATACTTTTAGCAATAAAAAAAAAAGAATGTGCAATTTTATTCCATATATTATTGGAAGTTCGTGCAATAAGAAAAGAAAATATAACTTATATAGATAAAAAAAACCTGTCCCTATTTTAGATGACATGATTATCTACATAGAATCCTAAATAATCTATATGCAGACTCCTGGAACTAATAAGTGAGTTGAGCAAGACTATAACATATGAAATAAATATAAAAAATTGTACAGTATTTCAATATACTACCAATGCATACACGAACACCGACCGATATAAAAATATGACATCAGCCTTGGCCAGGTGGCTCAATTAGTTGGAGCGTCATCCCACACACCAAAAGGTTGCGGGTTCAATCCCCCATTGGGGCATGTACCAGAGGCAATCTATCAATCTCTCTCTCTCTCTCTCTCTCTCTCTTTCTCTCTCTCTCTCTCTCTCTCAAATAAATAAAACATATCCTTGGGTGAGGATTTTAAAAAATACATAATTTATAATTGCTCAAAACACAAAATACTTAGGTATAAATATAATAAAACGTACAAATTTTGTATGCTAAAAATTACAACATGTTGATGAAACAAATCAAAGATATAATTAAATGGAGAAACAGACAATGTTAATGGAGTTGGGGAAGTTAAGAATAAAAATGTTAATTATCTCCCAATTAATTACCAGCTTAATACAATTTCTATCAAAATCTCAGCAAGATTTTTTGTAGATGTAAACAAGATTATTCTAAAATTTATATGGAAAGGAAAATAAAATAGTTAAAATAGTTTTAAAAAAGTAATAAAGTGGGAAAGGTCAGACTACCTGGTTTCAAGAGTTACTATAGGGACACTGGTGTTGGCAGAGAGATAAACACATAGATCATTGGACTAGGATAGAGGACCCAGAAATATGCTCATACAAATATGGCCAACTGGTTTTTCACAAAGATGCAAAAGCATTATGATTTCAGGCATACTCTTGAAATTCTTCAAGTTCAATTCCCAACTCCTGGAAGGCAGTTGTGAGTTAAGAACTGGATACATCTAAACAAAAAGTCAGACTATACTATCAAAGAAAGTTTCTCACCATGTACCACATGTCCAGATGTAAACTAAATGGCAATGTGACAAAGAGGTTTTCCAATGATTCCATCTCCCTACAAAACTCTCTGCGTTACTTACCTCAAGAGATTTTTTTAATTTAAGTTTATCCCCATTCCAGGGTCTTCTCCAGTGGAACTTTGTTCCAATAGAACAAAGAAAAACATCTTTGTTTTTCTTTGTTTCTACCGGATCTGGAATTTATGTCTCTAAAGTCTTGACCAAGTTAAAATGCTGACTCTTTGTTAAATAGAAAAGCAGTATGTTTTTAAAGTCACTCCCCTTAAAATGTTTACTGATTACAAAAGGGGGAAAAGCCTACAGGCATTGCCTCCATCAAGTGATCAAAGGAGAACCCCCATCACGGGACAACTGGAAATCAAGGACCGTGGACAGGACACAATGAGAAGAACATAGCATCACTTCTCTAGTATTCTTGCCAGATATACAGAACTGAATGTAATCATGAGGGACTATCAGACAAACCCAGACTGAGGGACATTCTATAAAATACCTGGCCTGTCATCTTCAAAGTGTCAAAGTCATTAAAGTCAAAGAAAGATTGAAGGCTGTTCTAGACTGAAGGAGACTAAAGAGACATGATAACAATGTGTGATTCTGAACGGACTCTTTTTGCTATAAAAAAAAATTGGGAAATTGGTAAAATTTTAATGGGTCTGAAGATTAGGTGGTAGAAATTAATCACTGTTAATTTCCTGCTTTGGATGGTTGTATGGTGGTTATGAAGGAGAATGTCCTTGCCTTATTCAGGAGGGACAGGGCATCTGATTAGGAACTTACTCTCAAATAGTCTAAAGGAAAAAAAGTTATTTGTACTAGTAACTTTTCTGTAAGTTAGTGATTGTTTCAAAAGTATTATATATGTTAGATATGCCTTACATATTAGAGAGCTAAAAAATAATTTTTGTAGTCCCCCTCCTCCCTCTGGCCCCAACTACCCTTGAAAAACATCTTTTTTTGCTAAGTATCTTTCTCAGAGGTGGCATGATGCTGCTTTAGGGTTAATGTACTGCCTTCAAAGGATGGGCTCAGCACTGAAATTGAGCAGGTGAATGTAAAAACAATTCATGACTGTGGAAAACACCTCATATAGAATTTACTAGTTATTTCAAACCAGGGCCTAGTTCAGGAACCACAAAGTACGTGGTATCCCTGCTCTCACACTGAACTGCTAGAATTGAGAGATCCCTATTCCTTTGGAATTGCCCTTCATAACAAAGCACTACCATCTCCTAATAAGGCTGTCCACACTCTCAGACAAAATTAGCTACATAATGCAATTCAAGTTCTCTGTGCATGGAATGCCAGACAGCAAGGCAAATATCTATTTATATGTTTAGTGATAATGATGTTTATCTATCACTTAATCGTTTATCTTATATTTTATAGAAGAAGCTCTGCTCTTGGTAATGATCCTGGTTTGCATTATTCCCAACCAAATATGGGGAACTTGAAAGTTACCAACAATGCAGTCTAAATAGGCATGGTTTCCAACTTTGCCAAATTTTTACCATTTTAAAGCTGAAGATAAGATATAGTTAATGAGTGAGGCATAATCTGGAGGTGGTGGCAGCAAAGAATGAATTTAATTTGGCCAGAGGCCTGGAACTAAGTTTCTTTTCTCCTGAGAAATGCATTTTATTAGGTTTGAGGTGCATTGCCTTTTTGGTTTGTCCCAAACTAAGTTGAGAATGGAATGCACTCCAGTACAAACAGAACTCAGCTCAGCAATTAAACCTGGAGTGTTATCATCAACAATCTTCCTGGAGGAGAAGGAGAAGGAAAAAGCCACTGCGGCTGATATGTGTGAAAACCAGGGGCTGTTCACAGGAAGCCATGGAGGTAAGAAGTGGTTGGGACAGAAAGAGAAAAATCAAAGTGATCAGCCCTGGGGAAGGCAGTAGGGAAAGTCTTCCAAAGGAGTTATTGGAAGATTTGAGAATGACTCCTAGGATTCAGAGACTCTTTGGGCAACGGACAGATTTTTCCTCCTTAAAAAGACAGGTGTCTCGCGGACAAGAGGAAGCTGAAGAAATTTATCACTACCAAACTAGTATTACAAGAAATATTAAAGGGACTTTTTCAAGAAGGAGGAGAAGAAGAAATAATCTAAAATATGAATAAGAAAATATTGCAAAGAAAAAAATTCTCACTGCAAACACATAATCAGAACAGTGGATCAACCAATACTAAAGCTAATACAAAGGTTAAGAGGCAAAAGTAGGATGATCATGTGTAATTACAACAGTAAAGTAAGGGATACACACAAACACATGCACTAAAGAAGTAAAAAATAATAACAAAAACATAAATGTGAAGGGTGTGAGTAAAAATGGTAGTGATTTTAGAATGCGTTAGAACCTAGGTAACCATTAGCTTAAAATAGACTGCCATAAACATAGCTTGGTATATATGAAGCACATGGTAACCACAAAACAAAAATCTACAAGAGGTATACAAGAAAAAGAGAGAAAGGAATCCAAACACAACACTACAGAAAGTCATCAGCATACAAGAGAAGAGAGCCAGAGAGTAGGAAAGGAACAGAGAACCATGAAAACAATCAGAAAACAATGAAATGGCAATAACTACATACCTATCAATAATTACTTGAAATGCTGATGGGTTAAATGCTCCAATCAAAAAGTGAATGGATAAAAAAGTAGTACATATATACAATGGAATATTACTCAGCCATCATAAGAATGAAAACTTATCATCTGCCACAATATGAATGAACCTAAAGGCTGTATGCTAAGTGAAATAAGTCAGATGGAGAAAGACAAATACCATATGATTTTAATTATATGTGGAATCTAAAAAACAAAAGAACAAATCAAAAACAAACTTGCAGATATAGAGAACAAATTGAGGGTGACCAGAAGAAAGAGGGGCTAGGTGTAAAAGGTGAAGGGATTAAGAAGTACAAATTAGTAGTTACAGAGTAGTCACAGGGATGTAAAGTACAGCATAGGGAATATGGTCAATAATATTGTAATAACTATGTAGGGTGTCAGGTAGGTGCAAGACTTATAGGGGGATCACTTCATAAGTTATATAAATGTCTAATCACTATGTTGCACACCTGAAACTAATATAATATTGAATGTCATCACTATAAATAAAATGGTTCTAAAAAGAGAGAGAGGAGTGTGTTTGGAGGACTTTGGCCTAAGAGAGTCTTTTTCTAATTATGAGTTATGAAACAAATATTCATTCACTAGGCCAGTTTGGAGATGTGCCAGAAGGAAACAGTAAAACTCTCTCTAACCAAGACTAGAAAGTGTCTGTGGTGCAGATGGCATGGAGTGGTATGAAGGAAACTGACCTGGGCATCAGGACCCCTGATGAGAGGCACTTGCAGTATTGAGATTAACTGGTGGTGTGACCACAGATGAAGACTTTGAGCACTATGACTCAGTTTTCCTACCTGTAAAATGAGTGAGTAATCTATAGGGTCCTTCCTGGATCCACACTTCATGGTGAAGACCCAGCAAAGGCAAAATAAAGGTGCTATCCCCCCTGGAACTCTGCTCAAGGACCATGTTCCACTGCTGTGACATGGGGAGAAATAGGGGTTCAAAGAACCCAATGGATGCTGTCAGAGGCCAAGACTTCCCTTTTGCTCTGGCTTTGACTATTGCATCAAAAACCCGGGTAGAAAAACATGCCCTTCTTTCCTGGTGGGAACTCCAGCTCAAATCCCACTTGCTTTGTAACAAAACTGAAGTGACATCACTACTAAAATTATGATGATTATGCTACTACATACAGTAAGTAAAACCTAATGAACACTTACTGTTTGGGCTCCTTTCTAAGTACTTGCATAACTCGAGTATCCTCTCCATAACTTCTTTTTTTAAAAAATTATTTTTTATTGATTATTTTTAGAGAGAGAGAAAGGGAGAGAGAGAGATAGAAACATTGATAAAAGAGTCATTGATCAGTTGCCCCCTCATGCCCCACACTGGGGATCAAGCCTGCAACCTGGGCATGAGCCCTGACCTGGAATGGAACTGGAAACGTCTTGATGCATGGGACGATGCTCAATCCACTGAGCCACACTGGCTGGTCCTCTCCATAACTTTCATCTTTATTTTCACAAATGAGGAAACCAAGGCATAAAAAGCTTGGGTTACTTGAGTTAGGCCTTATGACTAGTAAGCTGTGGGGCTGCGACTTGAAACCTAACAGGCAACTGCTGTCAGTGCTGCTCTGGTACCACCTCTTACACGCTACTTGGTCACATCTCTTTTTATTGTCTTGTCATATTACTCCTTTACTTAAACTCTTCAATAGCTCCACATCCCCTCAGCTACAAGATAAAATCAGCCCTCCAAGAACTGTCCCTGGCCACCTTGCTCCCCTGTCTACTGCACTGAGGCTCCAGACATGAGGAGTCATTTGCCTTCTCTGAGTGGACCATGATTCCTCCCTCGCTGTTTCTTTTGCCCAGTAACCAGCTCACGTCCATGTCATCTGGCAAAAGTCCTGATCAGATTTCAGGTCTTGCCCAGGGTGAATGCTCTAGGTAGACACTTCTGACTCTTCCAGGCAGAAGGAGGCACTCCCTCCTAGGTTCCTCTACATTCTGTTTGCACGTCTCTCTATTCCAGGTTTGAGCACATTGCAGCAGAACTGCCTGCTCACACCTGTCTGTTTCCTCATTAAATTGGAAGCATTATGGTATCTTATTTATTATTGTGTTCCCAGTGCCCAGCAAATAGTGGGCTTTCAATAAATATTTGTTGGGATAAATTTATTGCTAGGTAACTTAGATTTGTATGTCTTCCCAAGACAAAATTTAGCTCCTAAATCCTTGGAAGACAAGAATGACTCCTCCCCTAGTGTAGATGTCCCAGGGCTGGCAGCACTGTTGGTGCTAAGTAAGTATTTGTTTGGTAATTGGATAAATCAACAAATACTTCCTAGAAAAGCTTTGACATGAAATGAGTAAAAAGGAAATCCTGATCCAGTTATCAGAAGAAACATCTTTTTTGGATATTATGCACAGAAATAACCAGTGGGGCTGAAAATGGCAAATGGTGAGAGACAAATCAATTATCTCAGGAACAGAGAACAACTAAAATGTCAAACAGGAAGCATAGCTTTCAAATTAGGAAAAGACACTTGATAATAATATAAGATTCATTGATATTTTGTTCAATGAGAAATCTGTCTCCAAATTTTTTTTCTTGAAGTTGAACTATTTATATTAAACCAAAACTACTTAATGCATCAATGCCATTGACTAACCTTTACACTAAACTCTAAGAAAGAAAATTCTCCCAATAGCCCATTAAAACAAGCTTTTTTTCTTTGTTATTTCTTTGTTTTCTCTTTGTCCTATTATATGGCAATAGCTTTATAGTTCTACAGACTGCAAGGTAATGAGACTTCTGACCCTGAGAAAGTCATTTTCAGTTGACAGGTATAAATCTTGGAAAGTATTACTAAACCACAGGGACATGTTTAAACAATGACAGATTCCCTTGTTACTTTTTTTAAGGATTTACATTTTTTTTAGCAATTCTTATTTCCTACTTAATGCCATTTATGCGGCTCCATAGTAAAATTTATTTTAGACCCCCCCCCCCACCTTGATCTTATAACTCCCTAGAAACACTTCACTCTCAAAGGTGTCCTTAAAATTGGAGTGGGAGTATGTTGTTGTGGTTGTTTTTGGGTAGAAACTACCCTTATGGCTCTTTATTTACTTCAAAGGCACAGCCCTTGAGTGGAATAAATGAGCAAATCTAATGTGTGTTTTAAACATTTTCTTAATTGTTTCTGTATGTCTTTCTGGAAAGAAGGACATTTTTTTTGAGAAAGAATAGTCACGCACATTACTGGCAAATAGAGTTCATCTGGAAAAATCTATAAAAATCACATCGTTTCAGTCCTGGCAGGGGTCGATGGTCTGGCCCTAATTTTTAAGGGCCGTGAGGAGATCCCAGACATTGTCTGAGAGGCCCGCAGTCCAGGTTCCCCAATGCCCATTTAGGAGCAACGGTTCACAACCAAGTCCACTTGTTCACCGTGACTCTAAAGGAAATTGTTGGTTTAGGAAATTACAACCCTAGAAAGCATTCTTTGTGGAAGAAGATGCTAAATAATAAACCTGCTTTACAAGCATGTGCACTGTGTTCAATGGCAGGAAATGAAGAGTAAATAGCACAGAAGTGAGGCCAGTAATGGGAGAACACCTGAGTTAAAAAAATAACTTTTATAGGGTTTTTTTGGAACCCTCACTCAAATGATCTCCCTCGTTCCCCAAAAAGGATAAATCACGTCCCCTTCCCCCAAAGGATTCTCTGAGTCTTAGAAGTCATAGGAAACAGACTGAATAAATAAATCATAAAGTCAAAAGGGAATGATAGAAATGTGGAAATAGGCATAAGGTAGATAAAGAATTTTCATATTACACATGAATGGTGCAAATTTAAACCTTTCATTACAATGGAAGGGTTGAGGGGGTTAGAAATGGGCGATGTACAAATGTGGAAAAAAGGTAAGATACCTGCTCCAGGTAAGATAAGGCAGAGATGAGAAGCGCCACACACCAGACATAGGAAGTGTGGTGTTAAGGACCCTCTGGACCGCATCAGCCAGTTGGGAGGTGTACAGCTTCCTGCATGGAAAGTCCTTTCATGTGGAAAATGGACAATTCAGTAATACATGTCAAAATGTAAAATGTATATAGCCTCAGTCCAGCAATTCAACTCCAAGGGATTTAGTCTACATATGTATTCACAAGTATGTACCAAGTACTTGTAAAAGGATGTATTGCAGTATTATCTGTAATTAAAAAACAAAGGAAATAACCTACATGTTTATCAATGGGAACTGGTCAAATAAGGAATATTTGCTACAATGGTGAGAACTGGGAGGTGGTGAGAAGTATATGGGCAGAAGATATATTTTGGAGGTAGATCCCATAGGATTTATTGATGGAGCAAAGTGAAGTAAAATAAAGTTAATGATCCTCTGGCTGGTGTGGCTCCGATGATTTGATGTCAACCTGTGCACCGAAAGGTTGCCGGTGTCAGCCGATCAATGTTTTATCTCTCTCTCTCTCTCTCTCTCTCTCTCTCTCTCTCTCCCTTCCTGTCTTCCTGTCTCTCTAAAAATCAATAAAAATATTTAAAAAAAGAAGTCAAGGATGACTCCTTGGTTTTTGTTCTGAGGAACTGGCCATGTGGTGGTACTTAAGATCAGGAAGATTCTGGAAGGACTGAGTTTAAGAAAAAGGAGAAAAAACAATATCAAAAGCTCTATTTGGGTTTTGTTTAATTTAAGATGCCTAGTCAACATTCAAGTAAAAATGTTAAATATGTACCTGAAAAGATTAGAGCTAGAGACAAAGATTTCAAGTTAGGCATAGCTGCATATCACAGGCAATCCCAAATATCAGTACCCAAACAAAGACCAGGGCTATATCTCTCCCAATTAGCAGTAATCTGGAGATTGGCAAGTCAGAGTTGCTATAAGGGCATCACAGTGTCATAAAAAACCAGGCACCCGTCTTTCTGATTTGCCACCCTCAGCATGTGGGGGCCATCCTCAAGGAGCTCTCGCCATTAATTCCAGGTGTAGGAAGAGTGGGGCAGCTGCATCTCCTGCTGAGTCAGCTTCCTTGGAGATACCTTCCTTACACCCACCCTTGCATCTCATTGTTCAGAACTTAATTATATGGCTGTAGATGGTTGTGTGAAATGTAATCTTTTCATAGGTGCATTGTCACATTTAACAACATCTATCACTAGGGTTCTAGATAATGGGTACAGTCTCTGCTATAGCGTCATCAGTGTATAAGTGGTATTTATGACCATGACGTTGGATAATGACACAGTCAGAGAGGGAAGAGCCAATCATGGGAAGCAGCATAATCAACTATAAAACGCCTTTAGAATGTGGAGCACAGAGCACAGGAGCTTGGCTTGGCATTAGAAGTCTCTCTTTGTCTTATTCCTGGGCTCTATGTTTTCATAGCCCTTGTTCTGCCTTCTCCTTGGCCCACTTTACACTTAGATAATCTTGTTGTGTTTTATACTCTTTTTTAAAGAAGTCTTTCTAGAACAAGACTGTGCATAAATAAGTAAACAAATCTTTGACCAGTCTTCCTCGGGTAGAACAGGGAAAGGAGACAGAAGAAATAGAGAAAGAAGAGAAAGAGAGAGAAATGGAAGGGAACAGCACCCACAGGGAAGCAAATTGAGTGACTGAGGAGGATTTTTTAGAGGGAGGAGAAGGTGTGCTTCAGAACTTGTCTATTTATATGCATCACCTGGACATATTGAAACCCAGATTCAGACAGTCAGAGTTTCTCTTCAGCCAACTGCTTCCTGGGGCCTGTCTGGAGAGATTATCAGGGGACAATTCTTGACTAGGAGTAATGATTACAAGGGCCTGGGCAGCTGTTGTTAGCAAAGGAAACACATTTCTTCTTGATTACCTGTGACCAGTGGTTTGTGTCTCACAGAAAAACCTCTTAATAATAGAAACAGAGGTGAGCTCCCCATATGCAATTATATAAAGAACCTTGTGATTTTGGCTCAGGCTATGGTCTGTGCCCCAGATATCTTCTGTCCTCACAGGTAATGGCTGATACTAAGGTCTCTGGTTGGTGCCTAGAATAACTGCAGGGGTACAAGTCAATATTTTTTTGAATTCAAAGAAAGAAGCAGGTAGATATAATGCCTTCCTCAAATGTCTTCATTGCACCATTAGTAAATTCCATGACTCAGAGCAGAATGAGTTTACAGTCCACCAGGGACCAGGGACCCACCGAAGCAAGAACAACTAGACTGTAACTAAAACAGCTGGGCTGCCAGAGCTGGAGCCAGAACAGATGCTGGGACTCAGGGAACTTTGTAAGCCTCTCCCCCTTTTTAAACCTCTCACCACTTCATCCAAAGCAAAAATGTAAGGCCACCACCAGGACTGTGTGAGTCCATATAGCCCTGCTGTGCAATTGGAAAGGGCAGCTTTTCTTCTGGCAAGTGTGGCCCCCCTGCCAGGGCCCAGCTGATGTCCTTGCAGTAATACAACCTTGGCTTCTACTTACTTCACATATTATTCCCACCTCAGGATGGGACTAGCCCAATGCATCAGCCCCGGGGAAGTGGACTCTGAGACGGAGTTCAGTGTGTAGAATGTTTGTGGGAGCCCCTTGAGATCAACCCTGTGGAAGTCAGGGCGGGAACAGAGGTGGGCAGAGGGGGGAGTCAAGCTGCAGTGACATTTGCTGACAGCCTGTCTCCCCCATGGGGAGCCACAGTGGTTCTCCAGTGTTGGACCAAGATGGTCAGGCCTGTGTACCCCACGTGGGTCAGCCGCTGGAAAGGGTGTGATTTGGGGTAAGGCCACTCTCTGCAGCTGAGGCAATCCCTAAAGGGGCTGAGGGCTATGCTTGGCCACAGGCACTCCCAGCAGGAGAGTAACAGGCCTTTCTTTGAAGGAGAATCTAGAAGGCACTTCACAGTACACACCACCCCATCCCAAGGCTGACCGTTAGTAACCTGCATTTTTTCAAGACTGCCCTTTATACTAAGTTTCATCAGAGTTTAGCAGTACACCAATATATGAGGGCTGAGAAAAAATATCACTTTCCGTAAATTGCCTGGGGTCTTGGACACCCTTAGGAAAGCCTTGCCTTACTATGATACTCAGAGAAAGCTGTTTTTACTCTTATCCTATGGTCTTCTCAATTCTGACTCTAAATTAAGCAGAATGCCAAAAGGATGTTGGGGCGTGGATAGAGCGTCGGCCTGCGGACTGAAAGGTCCCAGGTTCGATTCCGGTCAAGGGCATGTACCTGGGTTGCGGGAAAATATCACTTTCCGTAAATTGCCTGGGGTCTTGGACACCCTTAGGAAAGCCTTGCCTTACTATGATACTCAGAGAAAGCTGTTTTTACTCTTATCCTATGGTCTTCTCAATTCTGACTCTAAATTAAGCAGAATGCCAAAAGGATGTTGGGGCCTCTCAGAAACGGTCAGAAAGGGCAGGAGCTTGCTGGGTTCACTGGTACCGGTCCACAGGGGAATGCCTCCCTGTGGGGTCTCCGTGGGGATGACCCAGTTTATCATTCCCACTTTTTGCCCACACCCCCTTTGAGACATGCCACAAAACTCCTGCAGGAGTCCCACATGCAGCCTCAGGGGAGAAAACCCAGTGAGAGACACAGAAAGGAAGAGGGTGAGGGGCCCCTTAAGGGAGGTGTGGCCCCACTGCCTTATTCCAGGCAGCCTCCACTGGCATTTCCTAGAAACATGGCCAGGGACAAGCAGGGGGCTGCTGTGGTGAAGAGCTATGAAATCTTTGGGAAGTTACTTAACTGTTTTGAGCCTCGTTTCCCTATCTGTGAAATAAGGAGTAATGACAGTATCTACCTCATAGGATCAACACATGTGAATCACTTAGAAAAGAGTCTGACACATAGTATGTTCGGGAGAAAGCTCCAAGATGAAAACAGAAAGGTGCTTGTGGCTGGGCCTCCAGTTGAGGCCAACTCCCCCCCTCACCGAGCAGGCACCAGATGAGAGCTGCCCACGCAGTCAGCCTCAAACAGAAACTGAAAAACTTTCAAATGCTTCACTGTGATTGTTTATCCAGTTAGAAGTGATCTGCAAGGCAAAATTTCCTCTAATAAACAGAGCCATTTGTGAGTTTTTGGTTTTTGTTCCTGGAAAAAAAAACTATTGTCATAGATGCAACAGAGAAGCAAACAATGCAACATAGCCCGAATCAAGGACTCTAATTGTAAACCTCAAAGACTTAGCCTCAAAATTACTGTTGCTCTAGATTGCTCTCTGAAACAAAGTTTATTTTGAAACAATATTTAATAAACTGATTAGAGAAGGAAGAGAACCCCTGCGAATGTAGGAAGGGACTTTTGTAGAGTAAAAAGAGAGAATCCTATCTAATAAAGAGGGAATATGCTAATTGACCCTCATGCCGTCGCCAAAGATGGTGGTGCCCACAGACAATAAGGTGGGAATATGCTAATTAACTGCCACAGCCTCAAAGATGGTGGCGCCCACAGCTACAAGATGGCGGTGCCCAGTCCCCTCAGCCCCGCCAGGGCCGCAGGCGCGTGGCAAGGCCGGGCCCGCCCCCAGGTGGGCCCAGCCACTTCGAGTGCCTACCTCTGGAGTCCCCCAGTCCCTTCAGCCCCCCTGACACCCAGGGTCGGCCCGAGGCGCAGGCAAGCCTTGGATGGCGGCTGCCCAGCTGCCCAGGGCCAGCCCGAGGCTCAGGTAACAAGGGCCGGTGAGGCTTGTGCTGCCGGCAGTGGCAGCAGCAGAGGTGTGATGGGGAGTCGCCTACCCCTGATCGCCGGGTTGCCTCCCACCCCTGAGGCTGGGAGAGGGGGCAGGCCGGGCTGAGGGACCCCCCTCCAGTGCATGAATTTTCATGCACTAGGCCTCTAGTAGTTTAATAAGTAAGAGTTGTTTTCTACAATCCAGCTGTCTGGGTTCTGGTCCTGGCTCTGCCTTATACCAGCTATGTGATCTTGGGCAAGCTACCTAACCTCTGTGAGCCCCTTTTTGTCTCAGATATAAAAGGAAGATAATAAAATCTTACACATAGCTTGTGGTGATCCTTGAATAGGGTTATATGTGTAAAGTGCTTATTATAGTAAACTCTCATTAACTGGTAATATTATTGTAGTAGTAATACATGAAATACAAAGTAAAACAAACTAAGAAATTAAAAATAAACACACATTGCTCACTCCACTTGCAATCAGTATTAGAAAGTATCATGTAGGTTATGCTGCAGTAACAACACCCTCCTAACGTCAGTGGCTTATGAGAGAGAGATGGAAAGAAATGGAGAGTGGGGGAGGGAGCTTTCAACCTCATAGGTGGTGTCTGGCACATATTGATGGGTGGGCAGGGTCTCTCTGGTGGCTGTGGTTGCATCAGGGAAGGGCAGTTGGAGAACCAGACACTGCCTCTTAAATGCTCCCACACATATCATTCTTGCTCATTTTTCATTTTTCATGAGTCAAAAGAGTCAGATAGCCAAGTGAAAATGCAAGGGATAGGGGAAATAAACACATATATACACCCTCCACCAGTTAGGGGAAGCAGATATTGGAGAGTAATGCTGAGTGGCACCCAGCAACATCCAGAAGCACACACCAAGCTCCTCCCAGAACTCCTCCAGACAATTTCTGCAGCTCAGCAGGAGAGTGAGAGGTGAGTCTTCCCCAGAGGACTCCAGTCTCTATACATGGTTCTCAGGCCTTCTTAGTTCCCTGCCCTGCCCCAGCATCTGTGTGGTTTGGGAAGAATTTTTTTTAACAGTTACTGATGCCTATAAAATAATTTTTAAAAATAGCTCTATAAACCTGTTCAGTGTATAGTATGCTTAGTGATATTCTACAATTATAATTTTTATTACTGGATGTTTCCCCCTATAAGAATGCATAAACAAATGCTGAGAACTTGATGCTGACAACTTCTAATTTAACATTTAAAGCAAAATGCAAAGCTAGGTATGCTATTAATTAGCACTCACTATCATTTTTACTTTTTAAAAGATTCACCTTGTCCTCCTAATTTTTAAAGATTTTACAAAATGAAAATGTCAAACACACTCAAAAGCAGAGGTGATAGTGCAATGAACCCCTTTATTTGAAGACTTGGTATCATTTCAACACTGCATACTGATGTATGTATCTCTTAAAAATATGGATATTTTCTTATATGACTACAGTGCCATTATGGCACACAGTAATTCCTTGGGGTCATCTCATACCCAATCTATGATTAAATTTGCTCAACTGTCTAAAAATTTATTTTTGAAGTTGGTTTGTTTTAGGTAGGATCCAAATAAGGTCTATTCATTGCTTTGGTTGTTTATATCTCTTAACTAGTGGCCCAGTGCACAAAATTCGTGCACGGCGGGGGAGGGGGGTTTCCCTCAGCCCAGCCTGCACCATCTCCAATCGGGGACCCTTTTGGAAATGTCTGACTGCCAGTTTAGGCCCAATCCCTGTGGACATCCCTCTCGTAATCTGGGACTTCTGACTCTTAACTGCTCACCTGCCTGCCTGCCTGCCTGATTGCTCCTGATCTCTCTGCCTGCCTGCCTGATCACCCCTAACCTCTCTGCCTGCCTGCCTGATTGCCCCCAACTGCCCTCCCCTGCTGGCCTGATCTTGCCCTCAACGGCCCTCCCCTGCCAGTCTGATCACCCCTAACTGCCTCTGCCTCGGCCCCCACCACCATGGCTTTGTCCGGAAGGAAGTCAGATGTCCGGAAGATGGCCGGTTGACCTGGCCTAATTAGCATATTACCCTTTTATTAGTATAGATTCTTTTTTTAAATTGGAGAAGCCACTACTTCTTCTGAATGCCAGGGACTGATTACAGAGACTGAGTCGTTTGTCCTGTGGAATGTTCTACATTCTGGACTTGTCTGCTTCTTTCTTTCTGATGTCATATGCTTTCTTCTTTTGGGTTCTGTCTTTCCTGTCTATGCAAGTTACTTCTAATGGCTTGATTTGGTTTGGAGTCAAATGTTTTGGCAAGGAGATGTCATAGGTAGCTGAGCAGTTCTTACCACATCTCATCAGCAGATGCAAGACATTATGTTGTCCATCTGTGTGATGCTCAATCAAGCAGTGGGGTCAGGAGGTGACATTGGGAGTCTTCTATTGTAAAATTCTTCCCCAATCCATCCTCATGCAGATTACTTAGTGATGATTGTAGCTTGAATCAATCATTTCATTAGAGGCTGTGGAAGGCTGTTTTGAAAAATCCATTACCTTTTCACATGTATTAGATTTCTTAATAAAGTGATTTTTCCTCATTAATAAGGGCTATTTGGTTACCTTCAAATATAGTTCATATAGAAAAGCCTGAAAGGTGATTTAATTCTTTCCCTTTGTGTGCTTATTTTCAGAGTAAGAATTTGGTACCCTACTTAATTCCAGTGGTATCCAAAGAGTTTGTTGTTATTGTTGTTTTGTTTTGTGTTGGTTTCTTTGCTTTTGCCTCGATGATGATGATGATGATGATGATGATGATAAACTGAACTCATGGGCTTTTAGGTGTTTCAATCAATTGCATTCACTAATCCTTGTTGTTCTTACATCGTTCCATCTTGGCCAATGGAAGTTCTTTTGTGATGGCTCCTGCATCCTTTTCATGACTAATTAGCCTCTGACTGCTTCTTTTCATTATCACATAAGATGTCCTAGCTCCTCTTAATGTATTTCCCACTGAAAGTTGGAAGGAGCTATTTCTTCAAAGAGCCCTGCTTCCTCCTAATAAGTCTACTGATTACATTTTAAAGCCCCAAATACCTGTCTCTTTATGTCCATCAGCCTGGACAGGAAAGATAACATCTATTTCCAGACCACCCCTCTCCAAAGCCTCACACCCTGTGGCTCTACTTTATGCCAAAGGTCTGGAATGGATGATGGTCTGTGGTCCTGTCACAAAGCCACATTGCATTTCAAATGTGTAAATAATTTTATTCTTGCTATTGCCCTGTTGCAGCTGTGCCTGACAATTGACAGACACAGTGAGATGTAAACCAAAACATAAGCGAATCAAAGAGAGATGTAAAGGTTCCAGCTAATGGGACACTGGAGGTCAAGGGAGCAGTGAGACTCCGGTGAGAGAACCAGAACATGAGGTGACAGCAGTTCTTGCCCTGGACACATGTGCCAGCCCCAAGGGCCTGTTCCCCTTCCTCTGATAACATCACCCTCTTTGAAGGAGATAACACAGATTCCAGAAAGATTCCCAGGGAACAGAGGAGGAGAAAGGGGACCCCTAACCGAGATCAGCTGAATACACTCAAGTCATCAATGGGGGAAGAGACACCAGAGACAGACATCCACCAGGAACCAGTGACTTTGGGAGATCAACTGCACTTTGGAAAGACAAATGAGCTGAGCTGATGAATGAACAAGGGAATTCTGATGCCATGTTCCCTTGAACTTGAGCAAGGGGGAATTTGTACAGATTATCAACATCAATAAACCAATTGCCAACTGAGTTATTTTTTAATTATTATTCTCACCCAAGGATATGTTTATTGCTTTTAGAGAGAGAGGAAAAGAGAGAGAAAGAGAAACATTTGTGTGAGAGAGAAACATTGATCAGTTGACTCCTATATGTTCCTCGACTGGGGATCGAACCTGCAACCTAGGTATGTGCCCTGACCAGGAATCAAACCTGCCACCTTTTAGTGTATGGGACAACACTCCAACCGATCGAGCCACCTGGCCAGGGCACCAAGTGAATTCTTGAATCACTAGCAACTTGGAATCCAGAGGAGAGCTCTTCTGAGATCTGGCATTGACTTTCTAGCTGGGTAAGGCAAAACAAAGATTTGATTTAACCAACCAGTCAGGTCCTTACTTGGCACAGCAGGTTACTTTTCAGAGAACTGCAACATTGGTCTCTTCTCTTTGACTTTGTATTAGGATCGAAAGAATACTCCACTATGTGGCTGGGTATGAGCATAGACTGAGAATTAAGAATCTAGCTATATTTATGCTCTGGGCTGTGGTCCATCTGCTGAGCAATGTTGCTCAATTAGCAGATCTTTCCTTTGTAAATCATGTGGCCTACTGCACAGTTTGATTCCCTGCCATCAAAATAATGTTTATGTGGGCAGTCAATGCTCAGTGTTCTGCAAGTCATTTCTCCCGCTTAAGACCATACAAGGTTAGAGTTTGTGTCTCCTTAAGGTTCAGCTAACTAGGTGCTGCAGGATCTCACATACTATTCAAAGGAGCCCAGAGTTCTGTTGTTCCAAGAAGAAATGTAGGGAAATAAAACCCACAGTTGACATATAGCAAAGACTAACAGAGAGAATCTGTGAACTCTCTCTGAGAGTTCATCCAGGTGGGCTTTGCAACATACTTTGCTGCAACATCCCGTGTTCAGGCAAAGCCCTGATATTTTAACCAGACAGTAAATTGGCAGAGAGCCTGTTGATGTCATTCGATGCCTGCAATGACAATATGTTTACTGAGGCGCAGAAACAAGTCTGAGATGGGTTTGCGATAAACACATTCAGAGTGTGCTGACTTACAAACAGTGTGTCTGTGATCTCAGCACCCCCGGGACACTGAAATCCAAGGAGAAAACAGCACCCAGAAATTGCTAATTGGTGGGGGTGGGGGTAAATTTGGAGCACTTGGCTGAGCATTTGTACTTCTACTCCCTACGTTTATCTTCCTTTTCTTTCCTCTTTTGGTGCCCCTTTGCCCACCAGATTGAGAAGTGGCAGTGTTGAGTTGGTTAATACTGGTTAGATGTCAGAGCTGAGGTGACCACCGAGTGCAGGGGTGGCCAATAGATCTCAGTGGGGGTCACTTTAGGGAGGGAGTCCCATCTTTGCTCTTCCAGGAACATACTACTTCTGAAGACTCCTGCAAAAAGGTTTTTGTTTTAAAAGCATAAGATGCACATTCATCTGGTCGAAGGCCTCCACTCCTCAGTTGATCAGAAGAAATTATAAGAATGTTGAGAAAACAGCTGTAAGGATGATTTCATAGCTTGACTTCTGGACCTTTCTTTGACCTCACTCAAGAAAAAGTTCTAGTAGCAGCAGCCATCGTAAATGCCCTCACTGCCATCGTGTTTTATTCTCAATGCTTCCAGTACGATTCCGGGGCCCTGGGAATGTGGAAGGAAGCAGAGACCGAGGCTTGCTTCAAGCTCCCCTAGAATGTCAGTGGGGTAAGCATGTGAGGCCCAGCATACACTCAGCTCTTAACAGACTTGCTTTTGTCTTTTTTTCAGCAAGCTTGCCTTCAGACTTTCACCTGGGTTGGAGGCAGAATTAAGTGCCAGTGGTCATGAGCCTGTCTAGCCACTTGTTGCCCAGGGCCACAAGACCAAGACCATACCCATAGTAATGTGTAGGCACAGGCGGCAGGGCCTCGGCAGAGGGGCCAGGCCTGGGCTCAGAGGATCTCCTTTGTGGTGCCAAGGTACAACCCATTGCTCTGCTCATCTTTTCTCTCTGTCCTGCTATATATGGGCTGTTTCTCCTCTCAGCCTGGTCCCTGTCCACCACTTCCTGTCTCCTTCCCTTTCCTCTTTTGATTCCCATTCTTTTTTCCTTTCCTTTGTCTACATGTGATCTCTTCAACCTGCATATTTCTACCTCTCAGGTCACTTAATCAGTCAAGTCACTGAGCACCTGCTATATGCCAGGCACTGTTCCCAGCACTGGGGAAAGGATGAGAACGGTCAGAGAGATCCCACACCTCCAAAACAGACATGGTGGGAAGTAGATGGTGGGACAGATGGCCAAGGAAGCAGAGAGATAGATACTGTATTTCAGGAGGTGAGAGATGCCAGAAAGAAGATAAATTAGACAAATGTGACAGAAAGTGATGGTGGGAAGGGGAGCACTGTTTTAGCCAGTTTGGTCTGGAAGGATTTTTTTTTTTTGAAAAGCTAACATGTACTTCAGACTTGAATGTTGAAAAGGAGGTAGCTATGTGAAGGTTTGGGAGAAGGTATGACACGTGCAGAGCTCCTGAGGCAGCAAGGAGCTTGGTGTACTTGAGACAGGAAGGAGGCCAGTGTGGCTGGAGCTTAGTGAGTTTAGGGTACAGAGGAAGAAGATTAAGTTGCAAAAGTTGTAATCTGTATGGAAGGGTTGAGGTTGATTCTGGTTAAGTCAGGAATTTAAGTAGGTGACTGGTGAGATAATATTTGTATCTTAGAAAGCTTCTGTCTGTGCAGAGGGGCAGGATGGCGGCCAGGAGGCCAGTGAGAAGCTTTGCCGTAGCCCAGAGATAATATGGGCTTAGACCAGTAGTCAGCAAACCGTGGCTCGTGAGCCACATGCGGCTCTTTGGCCCCTTGAGTGTGGCTCTTCCACAAAATACCACGTGCGCGCGCACACGTACAGTGCGATTGAAACTTCGTGGCCCATGCACAGAAGTCGGTTTTCAGCCTGGCCAAGTCTATTTTGAAGAAGTGGCATTAGAAGAAGTGGGGGTACATTCGCTGAGGTCGACCCCTCAGATTGAGGACGTTTTTAGCAAAGGCCAGTTTAGGAGTACCCTAATTAAGTTAATATCAATGTACCTACCTATATAGTTTGTTTTAAAAATTTGGCTCTCAAAAGAAATTTCAATCGTTGTACTGTTGATATTTGGCTCTGTTGACTAATGAGTTTGCCAACAACTGGCTTAGAACATTAGAGTAGCACAGTGATTTTCAAGCATTGTGCCGCAATATTTTTAAAACATGCACTACCTGACTATTTAGTCAGGGGCACTAACCTCTTTTCCCTTAGGTTGTCAAATAAAAAAAAATAACAATAGTCAACACAACAATAGCCATCCGGTGTGAATGAATCAAAATTATACCTTTTTTTTTTTGGTCAAATCAGCAAAAAATATAATATATATTTTGGTGTGCTGAAGAATTTTAGTAATTAGTTTATGTGTTCCATGAGATGAGAAAGGTTGAAAATCTCTGGAGTAGTAGAAGAGGGGGTGACAAGAGGTCAGGTTCAGAATACATTTGGGAATCGGATCGGATAAAGCAGAGATGAAGAGGCTGGTTTTCCTTTCCTCTCCTCTCCTCTCCCCTTTTCTCCCCTTTTCTCCCCTACACTCCTCATGTTTTCTCACTCTTCCCCTTCCCTCTGTTCCCCTTTCCTTTTCTTTCCCCCCCTCCCCTCTTCAGCTCCTCCTCCTTCTCCTTCTCCTTCCCAATTGAATCTTGCCATATCCTGAGAGCATCAGGTTTGAGGTAGTGAGAAAACAAAAGATGTATTTTGGCCCCAGCCATGGCTAACCTGTAAGGTGACTTTGTGAGAGTTAGAAAAGGCACTCCCCATGGAAGAAGCTACCTCTTCTACAGTGAGGGCAGAACATACACCAGAACTCACGGTTTAGCAAACAGGACAAAGGCTGGATTCTAGCCCCTCTGGCTCCCTTGCTGGCTGCCTTAGGCAGTGCATGAATGGGACAATAGTACATGGTGACTCTGGTCTGGGCCATATTACAGCTGAGATACCTGTTAGACATCCGAGTAGAGATGATAGAAAGCTGAATATGTAGGTCTGAATTTCAGGGAGAAATTGGGGCTAGAGATATGAATTTAGGAGGCATAATAGTGTTTAGTATTTAAAATCAGGGGATTAGATGGGAAGCCCTAGGCTGAGTTGGGAAGCAAAGGAAGCAAAGTGGGCTAGGAGGCAAGCCCAGGCACTTCCACTATGTAGCGGTTGGGAAGAGCAAGAGAAGGCAGCAGAGAGACCCAGAAAGAGCTTTGGTGAGATAGGAGGAAAACCTGGAAAGGAATGACCCCGGCGTCAACTGAAGAAAGTGCTTTAGAAGTAGAGATGGGAAGATAGAGTAGGTGAATGCTGTGCTCACCCGCTCCATGACCACACCAAAGTTACAACTAAGTTACAGAACAATCAACCTGGAGAACCATCTGAAGATAAGCTGAACAGAATTTCTATAACTAAGGTATAGATGCAACTTCATTCTTTATCAACCTAATGGTAACCACACACCCAAATCCCCAAACCATGACACATAGTTTTAAAAAAAGAGGAAAGAAGTATGGAATACCACCAAACAAAAACAACAGACAGAAACACAAAGGAAAAGAACCAATGGAGGCACTGAGCTACCAGAAAACAAAAGATAAAACGGCTGTAGGAAATGCTCACACATCAATAATTACCCTAAATGTAAGTGGTCTGAATTCACCAATCAAGAGGCACAGCGTAGCAGCGTGGATCAAAAAACAAAACTCAACCATATGCTGCCTACAAGAGACACATCTAAGCTGGAAAGACAAAAGTAGATTCAATGTAAAAGGGTGGAAAATGATTCTCCAAGTAATAACATCCACAGAAAAACAGGTGTAGCCATACTTATACCTGACAAAATAGATTTCAAGATAATAAAGATAACAAGAGACAAATATGGACACTTTATAATGATAAAGGGAAATACTACATCAAGAAAACATTTATGATAAACCTTAAGCTAATGTTATTTTGAAAGTTTGGTAAAATTCACCTGTGAAGCCCGGTGGTTGAGCATCAACCCATGAACCAGAAGGTCACAGTTCAATTCCCAGTCAGGGCACATGCCCAGGTTTCGGGCTTGATCCCCAGTAAGGGGAGGGCAGGAGTCAGCTGATTGATGATTCTCTCTCACCATTTATATTTCTATCTCTGTCTCCCTCTCCCTTCCTCTCTCTGGAATCAATAAAAACATATTCATTGGAAACAACCTAAGTGCCCATCAGCAGATGAGTGGATTAAAAAGCTATGGTACATCTACACAATGGAATACTATGCAGCTATAGAAAAGAAAGAACTCTTACCATTTGCAAGAGCATAAATGGACATGGAGAGCATCATGCTAAGTGAAATAAGTCAGTCAGAGAAAGATAAATATCAAATGATCTCACTCATTTGTGGAATATAATGAACAACATAAACTGATGAACAAAAATAGATCCAGAGACAGAGAAACATCAAACAGACCATTAAACCTCAGATGGAAGGCAGGGGAGGGTGGAGGGAGGGGGTAAGAGGTCAACCAAAGGACTTGTATGCATGCATATAAGCATAACCAGTGGACATGGACGCTAGGGGGGTGAGGCATGTGCTGGGGGGTGGGAATGGCCGGGGAGGGGTTGATGGGGAAAAAAAGAGATTTATTTAATACTTTAAACAATAAACATTAAAAAACAAAAAAACCATATTCATTTGTGAAGCCATCTGATCTAGGACTTTTTTTGTTGGGAGGTTTTTGATTACTGATTCAATTTTTTAGAATTAATCAGTCTGTTCAGATTTTCTGTTTCTTGAGAACTCTGGGTTGGAGGATCAGCAGCTTTGTTATCACATGGGAGCTCATTAGAAATGCAGGCTCTTGGGTACCCCATCCCCACCTGCTGAATCAGATCTGCACTTGGACATGATCACCAGTAACTGATATGCATGTAAAAGTGTGTGAAGCTCTGCTTCAGAGAGAAAGTATTTGGCAACTATTTTTTAAATTTCTGGGCTTAATGTTCTCCCTACCTCTTTGTTACTTAATTATGGGACTTGAGAGGTTTTGCTGGAGAATGACTAGATGAGGAGGCTCTCTGGATAACTGCAAACTGGCCAGCAAGGAGAGATTTCTCAGAGGAATTTATTTTTATTTTAATCAAGGATAAAATATCTGCGTTCCACTATGGGGCTCATCTTCTAATTCCTCTTTAGCTTTGCCTGGTTCCAATCTCCCTGGGATGGTCAGAATTAAGGCAGGAAGGCCACCTCTTTAGGTGAGTTGAACAAACTGAGTTTACCTTCATAATCTGTATTTGATGCAAGGGGTGAGGGATGGGGTGCTTTCCATCTGGGAAGTAGCTCCTGGCCCAGCTCAGCTGCCAGGGACAGAGGCTGTAGCCCAGACCCTCCTTACTGCTGGACCACATTCCTAAAGCCCCATGAAATTTGCCACCACCAGCCAGCTCTTCACAGACAGGCAGGGCAGACTCCACAGGGTGGCCAGGATTATGACTGAGGGGCCCTGGCAGGGAGGAGTGGAAAACAAGGTCCTGATTCCAAGCCTAAGTCATGGTTGTAAGCCCCTCACTGCTTTCCAACAGAGCACTCAGCCAGGGCTCTGAGCCCAGCTTCCCGTCCCCCAGCCCCCGAGCTGAGCAAGCCCCACCAGTGTCCACTGATGTTGGTCCCCACTCCCCACAGGGAGAAAAGTCGCTCTGGCTAAGGGGTAGGTCCATTGCAAATGTCAATGACACGTAGCTTTACCAGTTGAAGAGCTCAGGGAGTAGTTGGGCTCTCCTTGTCTTCCCTAACCCTCTTTCTTCCTGTCTTTCTCACTTTATCAGGGCAGGCAGAAGCAAGCCGAGCTGGGTTATGATTATTTTGTCTTAAGCTGCAGAAACTTAACTTTGTTACTGGGATAGTGCTGTCAGAATGAAAATTCCAAAGCAAGGGCCTCTCTCCCATCTTGAATTTATCTAATGGACTTCTGCCAGTCTGGAAGAGCAAATATAAATATAATCCCATTTTAATTTTATCCAAGGTTGTAGGATAAAGTTTGAATTTAATAAGAGATAAAATACAGTTGCAACATGGGAAAAGTTTCTGGAGGTTCAGGAGTATATTGTAAATATATCATACTAGAGGCCCGGCGCATGAAATTTGTGCACTCAGGGGAGTCCCTCAGCCTGGTGTGTGCCCTCTCACAGTCCAGGAGCCCTCAGGGAGTGGGCCTAAGCCGTCAGGTGGACATCTTTAATGCTGCCACGGAGGCGGGAGAGGCTCCCGCCACCGCTGCTGCACTCGCCAGCCATAAGCCTGGCTTCTGGCTAAGAGGCACTCACCCTGTGGGAGTGCACTGACCACCAGGGGGCAGCTCCTGCATTGAGCATCTGCCCCCTGGTGGCCAGTACGCATCATAGTGACAGGTCGTTCCACCATTCAGTTGATTTGCATATTAGCCGTTTAGTATATAGGATGTAAGTTCTAGCTGCTTCCCGAACAAAATGTTCTGCAAAGAGTTAACATGTCATCATAGGTCTAGACCAGTGGTCGGCAAACTGCAGCTCGCGAGCCGCATGTGGCTCTTCCACAAAATACTGACTTCTGCGCGTGGGCCATGAAGTTTCAATCGCACTGTACGTGCCCACCTGCACATGGTATTTTGTGGAAGAGCCACACTCAAGGGGCCAAAGAGCCGCATGTGGCTTGTGAGCCGCAGTTTGCTGACTAGTAGTCTATACCAAGATAGATTCATGGGCCCAGTAACCATTGACTTGAGCTGCTCAAATTCAGTTTGTTGCTTGTTGCTCACTCACTCATCTGCTGGGGGAATCTTGATAATTGGCAAAAACTGAATTCAATAGTTCTCTGAAGAGCAAAGTAAAGATGATTTTGCCCCTCACCATACCTCAGCTATGGAGAAGGCAATTCTGATCAGAAGCAATAAACATTTGAAATGAGGAAGCAAGGTGTTTTCACGTGACCCCAGGTAGGAGACAGAGTGGCTGCAGGTGTGCTGGGAGGAGCCTGGGCTTAGGGCAGAAACAGCTGGGTGGACATTTTAACTCTGCCCCTTATTGAGAAGCTGGGAGATTGGGTGAGAAGTTACCCTTTTTCAGTCCCAGCTTCTTTAGTTGTCAAATGGGAATAGCAGTTTTCAATATAAAAGTTTGTTGATTAAATGAGGAATTATCTACACAACACCTAATTCTGTGCCCACTACACTGTTGGTGTTAGTAAATATTAGTCCTCATTATTGGCATCAGAGATTCTCCACAGAAATATGGGAGAAAGGAAAGGCATACCACAATGACCTGTCTTTTAATCCCTGTACCTCTATCTCCCAACTCCTCAGCTGCCTCAAGGAAGGTATTCAGATGTGCTCCCCTCCCACCTCCACATCTAGGCCCTGAAAATCATGGTTGTGTACACCAGTGTCTCTGATGGTGTTCTTTGTCAGAAGTGCCAGTTTTCCCAGGAGCCAAACATGCTGAGTTCCAACACCAGGCATGAATGCATGTCTTGGATGTTCTGTCTTAAGCCCCAGCAGTGCCTTGGCTTCAGGAGAGGACTCAGTGGGGGTGGGGGTGGGATGAGTGGTGATGGGTAGGGGGTGGGGAAAGGGAGAGAGACCTGGGAAGGAAAGCATAGGCATCTGAAGACTAATGTGGTTCTCTCTTTCTAATGCCAAATCATTTGTTTTGTGATTATAAACCTGATGTTTTTATAGTGGAATCTTTTCTTACACCAGACATTATAGTTTATAAAGATTGTCTAAATAATCTCAGTAGAAATCCCAATTTTAGGAGCCAAATTTTTACCACGTGATGGCATCTTGAAAAAACATCTTTCCACAGATATTTCTGGACTTCAGCTTTCAAAGCCAGCATTACTCTTCCATATATCATAGAAATATCAAAAAAAATTTTAGAAACAATTTTTTAAAAATCTGCAAATTTAACTTTGTTTTTCATCTTAAAATTTTATGAATGGTTTAAGACAAGCATGTCAAACTCAAAGGCTAACACGGGCCTAATAAACAAGGTTTAAGTTTATGTGGGCCGCAAAAATACGAAAGCTTCAATTTTCATGGAATCATAGGTTTATTTCAATAGAGACATGCTGAATACAAAGAGCTGAAATAAATGAGTAATCATTAACATAAAATAATAGAACATTTCAATAAAAATTAATATTTTTTCTTGAACATTAACTTACCAGACACTGAATAACTGCAAAAATTAATAAGTGTAACAAAAATAAACCTATTTTTCTTGTTCTCTGAAAGCAAAAATATTTCCTGTTGCACGCACCAAACAAGTCAGTACAAGACTAATGATGTGGCAATCAGCTGCTAAAGTATTTGCTGCTAGTATTAGTGGAGAGACATGGTGCGCCTGTGTGTAGGGTGTATAAGGGAAATGACTGCAACACGATTATAGTAATCAGTCATTAGTGAATGTTGTAGTTCATTATTAATAATTATGTATAACAGAATATTGTAAAAATTAAGTTACAAAATTTTTATTAAAACATTTCTTACATACCTTTGTATTGGCTGGGCTACAAAAATATTCATTGTGGGCCATGAGTTTGACATGCTTGGTTTAAGACATTCAAATAGGGATACATACTCCCATATCTATCAACCAGTTTGATTTATATTGTTTAAAACAGCAGGTATTGATGAAATCATAGTATGTGAGGATGAAAGCAAGAGCATAGTGAACACAGGCTCAGGATGGTGGTTACCTTGTGTGGAAGGTGAGGAATTGGGATGGGGAGAACCACATAACTAGAGGGGTCTGTCAGGTCTTGGCTTTCTTAGGAGATGTCAAACCAAATGAAGTCTGTTAAACAATTCTGCCTTCACAATTTTATGAAACAGAAAATTCTAGATCTCTCCAAAATCATAGTTCTAAGAAAGGACACTAATTTTTCAGGTGACACACTTCATTCTTTTGGTGACTATGCAATTCAGACTCACAAACCAGTAGACCAGAGTTAGGACTAGAGGTAGTGAAATAACTCAACTTTTCTGTAATGTAGTTTGGGCACCTCCAAACAAGGGAATACCAGACTGTGGCTATTCTATTTAGAGTTAAACAGCCCTGGCCAGTGTGGCTCAGTGGGCTGAGCATTGCCCCATGCACTAAGAGGTCACTGGTTATCATTGGTTGCTCTCCCATGCACCGAGAGGTCACCTGTTTTTGATTTGATTCCTGGTCAGGGTCCCAGTTGATATTTCTTTCACATTGATGTTTCTTTCTCTCTTCCTTTCTCCTCTCTAAAATCAATAAAAACTTTTTTTTAAGAGAGTTAAACAAATCATACGAAAAGCACAAAATAAAGCCCAGGTGAGCAGCATGCATATAACCCTATGTTACAGATCATTTCCCCTTTTCAAAGAAAAGGCATTTTCATAAAGTGAGTGTATTTGCTATACATCTGGTATCAGACCTATTTAAGATTCCTATAAAAAGATTATATAGCTCAATAGCTACTCTTGTTTACTACATAGCTTACATCATCATCCCATATTGTTACACTGAACAGCATTTGCCCCACTTTTATTATATTTGTTATCAAATCTGTGGCTCATGCAAAATGCCTTATAAAGAGGCCTAGAAAGTAATAAATAACAGGCAATTACAATCTCTCTGGGTTTGAAGTTTGGTTCCAGCTGGGCCACACTGGTCCAAGGACAAGCCCCTTCTCTCTGGCCCCGCAGGCGTGCTTCCCTCTTGGTAGGGGCATTCCTCCAGAGGAGTGAGGTGATATCTTCCATATGTACAGAGCCTAGCAGGAGTATGAAACCCAGCATCCATTTCACCTTGTTTGGTAATAGCATCCCAGTTTGGCAGGAGGGAGGATGGAAATTACTTCTCTCCCATGGGATGTGCTTTGCGGAGATGGTTGCTCTAGGTGCTATGCCTTCCATTAGTTAAGGGACAGTCATCAGACATGTGCTAGCCTGAGTGAGCTCTTCACCATTTAGGAGCATCTCTGGCCTTTGAATCACAATTCCACTTGTACAGGGGAAGGCAAGGGACAGAGATAAAAAGACAAGAAGTCATTGGAGTTCATTAATATGAGTGGTGGCACTTGGGGTTATGGAAATATATTTCTAGGCTCAAGAAGGAGCCGCTCCTGCCTGAGGTGCCATGTCAGCAAAACAAAACTTTGATGACTTTGGTGTCCCTGTAATGCTCTGCTTGACCAGAGACACAGTATATCCAGTCAGCCAGCCAGTCCCCAAATGCCAAAGCCAACTCTGAGGTCTGTTCTTATTTCTTTGTTCTTTATTTGTTTTCTATCTTTTTTTGTCCTTGTTCTTTGTTCTTTATCCTACAAAAGCTTCCCACTTTCACCCTATTTTGCAGGTCTTGGGCCCTGGGGAACAGAGACCTCCTGCTTCATGAAGTGTTAAATAAAGTTTGTCTTCTTTAATCACTTTTTTTTTTAACAGATTAAACTCTCACCAAGTTCTAGGTTCAAATCCTTCCCTTTATTGTAATGATGCTTTATTGTCTGTTGCTTGCAACCCAAGACGTTGGCATCCAAGACCTGGGACTGTCCCTCCATGTCTGTGTGATCTTGGACAATGTAACTCTAGGACCAATATAATACAACTTGTCCTAAGGTGTCAGTCCCATAAACTGGCAAATTGAAGTCACTGATATGAAGAGAGATGTGGAGTGAGTTCACATGCACTTCTGAGCCACCTCAAAGCTGTGGATTATATATAGAATCGATTCAGACTGCAAAACGGATGCTGACTGGCCCCACCAGCTCCGAATGCTGTGTGTATTCTCCTTCCCACTGGGAAAAAAAATAAGCAGCAGGAATGTTGTTCCCTCTTTTCTGTAAAGAAATTCCAAGGTGAATCCAGGAGTTGCCCTATAAATTTTCTTACATTGTTGTTTGCCATTCCTCTCCCTCTACACCTTTAAAAAAATGACAGGCAGTGGTTCATTGACTCGTAGCAGGAAGCTGTGCCCATCCCATGAGCTCCTGGCAGCTCTAGGAAGCAACATCAACAAAGGGGAATTGGCCACCACCACCCCCTTCCAAACCTGGTTCAGGAAATGTTCCAGGCCCAGAGATAGGAATGTTCTCATGAAAACAAAATCCAAAACAAAGCAAGCAAAGCTGGATGCGCACCAGACTTTGTCCAACGTGGAGCCATGTCCTGCCAAGGGCCCCTCTAAGGCATTGTACCTGGCTATTCACTAGGGCAAACCCTTGTTCTTGTTGCTTAGCATTCATTTCATTGGCAAGGCACTCGGCATTAGTCTCATTTCAGCACAGATGCCGAGACAGTGTTCTAGTTACTAACGCTGTGCAAAACAGCCATTTTATGTTGTTTGCTGATTGGGGTGTGGAACACAGACAGGGCACTGTAGGGCTGGCTGTCCCTGTTCCAGGGTGCCTGGGGCCCCGGCTAAGGGCTGGACAATGGTGGCAGGGGGATGTACTCTGAGGTGGAATTGTCATCGACACGGTCACATACATCTGGCACCAGGGCAGTGATGTCTAGAGGGCCATATTCAGCAGTATTATAACCACAGAGCCAAGCATGGCAGTCCGGGAGGTAGCCCACATTGCCTGCCTTTTATACCTAAGCCCAGGTACCCGGCCTCATTTGCCCTGTGTGCTACTGGTGGAAGCAGCCACCATCTGGCCCAGATTCACAGGGAGGGGTGCCAAGGAATTGGGAGCCATGTTTAAAGCTACCACAGGCCAGTGTAAGACTGTCTAAGAGAGTTGTTGGGAAGGCAGGAGGGAGTGCTGGAGAAGCCTGGTTAGGTCATTGTTAGAATTCACACCCAGCTTCCTCACCTGGGCTCCAAATACAGCTCTCAAAAGACTTCTCCCTACTGCCTTTCAGCCTGCCAGGGCCAAGGGCAGTGGTCTGAGGACTGCAAGGTCAGCCACAGCAGGCTCACATGCTAAACCTCACAGGACCCAACAAAGAGCCTTCTATACTTTCCCATCTTGGGGAAGCCCGGTAGGGAGCAATGCCACTGTGGTTGGGCCTAAGCTAGTCCTTTCTATCCTTTGTCACCCCCCACATACCCTATGCCACCCTTGACTATCTCCTGCCCCCACACCAGTGTTTGGCCTTCACATGCATGAACTGATAGAAGCAGTTCCAAACTTGGGACTCCTGTGGCCTTTGCCTGCTTGCTGAGTCTGCAGGCCCCATAACCTGCAGTCCCTGGAAGCAAACCTGTGCAGCCTGAACTCTTCCCTCTGGGCAGCCTGAGAACTAGTGAGTTTCTGTGAGGATGGGCTGGGGCAGCACTTCCAGAAGGGCACACTGTCCAGGCCTGGACGGTGCTGCTGGTCTGCCTGCTGGGATGTGCCAGCACTGAGCACCCTCATGGGCTGAGCAGGAGGACCATGATGGGCACACGTGCCACTTTGCTATTTTTTTCCTAAATTTATTTATTTATTTATATATTTATTTATTTGTGGTTTTTTATCTTTATTGTTCAAAGTATTACAAATTCCCCCTTTTCCCCCCATTGACCTCCTCCACACTTCTCCCACCCCCTCCTCAGGCCTTCACCACACTAGTGTTTGTGTCCATGGATTATGCATATATGCAGATAAGTTCTCTGGTTAAACTCTTCCCACCTCTCCCCCGCTACCCTCTGAAATACTTCAGTGTGTTGCATGCTTCAATGCCTCTGGATCTATTTTGCTTGTCAGCTTATTTTGTTCATTAGATCCCATATATACATAAAATCATATGATACTTGTCTTTCTCTGCCTGGCTTATTTCACTTAGAATAATGCTCTCCAGGTCCCTCCATGCTGTCTCAATGGGTAAGAGATCCCTCTATTTGACAGCTGCATAGTATTCCATTGTGCAAACGTACCACAGTTTTCTTATCTACTGATGGGCACTTGGGCTGTTTCCAGATCTTAGTTAATGTAAATTGTGCTGCTATGAACATAGTAGTGCATGTATTCTTTCTAATTGGTGTTTCTGGCTTCTTAGGATATGTTCCTAGAAGTGGGAACACTGGGTCAAATGGCAGTTCCATTTTTAATTGTTTTAGGAAACGCCACACTGTTTTTCATAGTGGTTGTATTAGTTTGCATTCCCACTAGCAGTGTACTAGGGTTCCTTTTCCTTCTCATCCTTGCCAGCAGTTGTTATTTGTTGATTTACCAGGTGTACTGGTTAATAATGAGGTTTTTGTAATCAAAGAAAACACAATAATTTCAAGAGAAACATCAAAAGTGCTTTATTCAAAGTTATGTCCATCGCTAGTTACACATTTCCCTCATCTTTCAGGTAATTTGTGGACTTTTCTTGTTTTGAGGCAAACCATTCAGAGACCCAATTTTCCACTTCTTTGGACCTTTTGAAGTGCTGTTCAGAAAGAAGTGCGTGTGCCATGGATCAGAACAAGTGGTAATATGAAGGAGCAAGGTCTGGTGAATACAGCAGGTGAGTTAATACTTCCCAGGCAAGATCTTTTAACGTGTCTTTAACTGGTTTTGAAGTATGTGATGGTGCGTTATCATGAAGCAAAATTACTTTGCCGTGTCTTCTGGCCCATTCTGGTCATTTTACAATCAAAGCGTGGTTCAAATTGATTATTTGTTGTTGGTAGTGATCAGTATTAATAGTTTCACCTGGTTTTAGAAACTCATAATACACCACACCTTCCTGATCCCACCAAACGCAGAGCATTGTCTTCTTTCCTAAGCGATTTGGCTTTGCAGTAGATGTTGATGGTTGACCTGGATCAACCCATGATTTTGTGCGTTTGGGATTCTTAAAACAAATCCACTTTTCATCGCCAGTCACAATTCGATGCAAAAAGGCTTTCTTTCATGCCGTTGAAGCAACATTTTACTAATGACTTTTCGGTTTTCTATTTCTTTCGTTCATTTTATGCTCTTGCCTCCACTGTCAAATATTAATTGAGCCTAATGGCTTAGGCCAATTTCTGGGTTCTATGTTCTGTTCCAATGATCTATATGCCTGTTCTTGTGCCAGTTCCAGGCTGTTTTGAGTACAAAGGCTTGTAGTATAACTTGAAATCCTATATTAGGATCCCTCCAACGTTGTTCTTCTTTCTCAAGATTGCTGCTGATGTTCATGGTCTTTTTTGGTTCCATAGAAATTTTTGGAGTGTTTGTTCTGGATCTGTGAAATATGCCATTGGTATTTTAATAGCGATTGTATTGAATCTATAGGTTGCTTTGGGTAGTATGGACATTTTAATGATGTTAATTCTAAATAATCCATGAACACGGTATATTCTTCCACCTGTGTATATCTTTTTCTATCACTTTTTCCAAAGTTCTGTAGTTTTCTTAGTACAGGACTTTTATCTCCTTGGTTAAGTTTATTCCTAAGTATCTTTATTTTTTTGTTGCAATGGTAAATGGGATTTTTGTTTATTTGTTCCTCTTTCTGAGAGATCATTATTGGTATATAAAAATGCCATCAATTTCTGCATGTTAATTTTGTATCCTGCTACATTGCCGAATTCATTATTAAATCCAGAAGTTTTTTGATGGAGTCCTTAGGGTTTTCTATGTACAATATTATGTCATCTGCAAATAATGACAGTTTTAATTCCTCCTTTCCAAACTAAATGCCTCTCATTTTTTCTTCTTGTCTGATTGCGGTGGCTAAGACTTCCAGTACTGTGTTGCATAAGTGTGGTGAAAGTGGACATCTTTATCTTGTTCCTGTTCTTAGGGTGAATAGTTTTAGTTTTTGCCCATTGAATATGATGTTGCCCATAGGTTTGTCATATATGGCCTTTACTATGTTGAGGTATGATCTTTCTATTCCCACTTTGCTGAGCGTTTTTATAAAAAATGGGTATTGGTGATGGGGGGTGGGAGGGGCTGGAGAGAGGTCAGTGAGGGGAAAGGAGACATATGTAATAGTTTACACAATAAAGAATTTTAAAAATGGTGTTGGGGTGGAATGCTTTTTCTGCATCTATTGAAAGAATCATGTGATTTTTGACTTTCAATTTGTTTATGTGATGTATCACATTTATTGATTTGTGAATATTGTACCAGCCTTGCATCCCTGGAATGAATCTCACTGGTCATGGTGTATGATCTTTTTAATATATTACTGGATCCAATTTGCTTATATTTTGTTGAGGATTTTAGCATCTATGTTCATCAGGGATATTGGCCTGTAATTCTCTTTTTTTGGTGTGTCTTTATCTGGTTTTGGAATTAGGATAATGCTGGCCTCATAAAAAGAGCTTGAAAGTGTTCCTTCCTTTTGGATTTTTTTTTAATAGTTTGAGGAATATAGTTAGTTCTTCTTTGAATGTTTGATAAAATGCTTCTGTGAAGCCATCCAGATCAGGGCTTTTGTTTGCTGAGAGTTTTTTTGTTTGTTTGTTTGTTTATTTTTAAATTACTGCTTTAATTTCATCAGTTTTTATGGGGCCTATTCAGTTTCTCTGCTTCTTCCTGATTCAGTTTTGAAAGACTGTATTTTTCTAGGAATTTGTTCATTTCATCCAGGTTGTCTAGCTTGTTGGCATATAGTTGTTCATACTATTTTCTTACAATCCTTTGTATTTTTGTGGTGTCAGTTGTTACTCCACCTCTTTCATTTCTGGTTTTACTTATTTGGGTCCCCTCTCTTTGTTTCTTGACAAAACAAAGGTTCATCAATCTTCTTTATCTTTTCAAAGAACCAGCTCTTAATTTCATTGATCTTTTGTATTGTGTTTTTTGAGTCTCCATGTCATTTATTTCTTCTCTGATCTTTATTATTTATCTCCTTCTACTTGCTTGTAGGCCTTCCTTGTTGTTCTCTTCCTAATTCTTTTAGTTGTAATATTACATAGTTTATTAGAGCTTTTTCTTGTTTCTTGAGGTAGGCCTATAATGCTATGAACTTCCCTCTCAGGACTGCTTTTGCTGTGTCCAATAGATTTGGGGTTGGTGTGTGTTCATTTTCATTTGTTTCCAGAAAGTTTTTCATTTCTTCCTTGATCTCATTGGTAACTCATTCATTGTTTAGTAAGATGCTGTTTAGCCTCCATGTGTTTGAATGTTTTTGAATGTTCCTATTGTAATTGATTTCTACTTTCATGCCATTGTGATTTGAGAACATGCTTGATATGATTTCAATCCTTTTGAACTTGTAGAGAATTATTTTGTGTAATATAACATGGTCTATCTTTGAGAATGTACCATGTGTACTTGAGAAGAATATATATTTTGCAGGATTGGGGTAGAATCCTATCTAATAATAGATAAACATGGTAACTGACTGTACCTTCGCTACGCCCCCCATTGGCTAATCAGCTAATTTGCATACTGCAGGCAGGGCGGGTCAGTGCCATCCCCCCTGCCCTGCCACCATCCAGGCCTGCTATCTGTGACCCGGGGCGGTGGGGCGGGATAGCGCCATCCCGCCTGCCCTGCCACCATCCAGGCCTGCTATCTGTGACCCGGGGCGGTGGGGGTCCTGTGTGCGACCCAACCCAGGGCGGCCGGGTGGTGCAGCAGCGATCGGCCAGCCCGCCCGGCCGCCGTCCAGGCGTCCCGTGTGCGACCCGACCCTGGGCGGCCGGGCGGGGGAGCAGCGATCCGCCGGCCCGCCAGGGCGTCCCATGTGCAACCCGACCCAGGGAGGTGGGGCGGGACAGCTTGGCTCCTCTGTCACCCCAGCTTCCTCATCACAGCTCCGTTGGGGGCCTAAGCCTTTAGTCGGACATCTCCCAAGGGCTCCCTGGCTGCCAGAAGGATGTCTGACTGCAAGCTTAGGCCTGATCCCCTGGGGAGTGGGCCTAAGTCAACAGGTGGACATCCCCCAAGGGGTCCTGGACTGCAAATGGGCACAGGCCGGGCGGAGGGACGCCCCTCCCCCCCCCCCCAGTGCACAAATTTTTATGCACCGGGCCTCTAGTGTTTTATAAATGTCAATTAAATCCATCTCATATAGTGTTCATTTAAGGTTCCTGTTTCCTTCTTAAGTTTTTGTCTGGAAGATCTATCCAATGAAGTCAGCAGGGTGTTAAAGTTCCCTATTATGAAAGTATTGTTATTGATCTCTCCTTTAAAGACCACTAAGAGCTTTTTTATATATTTACATGCTCCTATATTGTGTGCATATATGTTTACCTGGGTTATATCCTCTTGTTGTATCGATCCCTTTAGTATTATGTAGTAGCCTCCTTTGTCTCTTTTTATGGCCTTTGATTTGAAGTCTATTTTGTCAGATATAAGTATTACTATCCCTGCTTTTTTTTTCATTTCTATTTGCATGGATAATTTTTTTGCATTTCTTCACTTTCAGTCTCTGTGAATCTTTTGTTCTGAGGTAGGTCTCTTGTAGACAGTATATATATGGGTTATGTTTTTTTTTATCCATTCAGCTACTCTTTGTCTTTTGATTGGAGCATTTGATCCATTTACATTTAAGGTTTTTATTGATAGGTACTTATTTACTGCCATTTTTTTTCTTTATACCTATGATCCCCTCTCTCTCAATTTCTACTTTTTAAATAAAATATATTTGTATTGGTTTCAGGGAGGAAGAGAGAGGGAGATATAGAAACATCAATGATGTCAGAGAATCATTGATCGTTTGTCTCCTGCATACCTCCCATTAGGGATCGAGCCCACAACCCAGGCATGTGCCCTGACCAGAAATTGAACCATGACCTCCCGGTTCATAAGTTGATACTCATCCACTGAGTCATGCCAGCTGGGCTCTTCTTCTTAAAGCACTCCTTTTAACATTTTCTGCAGTGCTGGTTTATTGTGATGTACTCCTTTACCCTTTTTCTGTATGGGAAGTTCTTTATTTCTTCTTCAACTTTAAATGATAGCCTTCCTGGATAGAGTATTTTTGGGTTCAGGTACTTGTTTTTCATTCCTTTGAATGCTTCCTGCCAATCCCTTCTGGCCTGAAGTGTTTTTGTTGAGAAATAAGCTGATATTCTAATGGGTATCTGTTGTAGATAACTTCTTGTTTCTCTCTTGCTGCCTGTAAGATTCTTTATTTGTCTTTAATGTTTGTCATGTTGATTATAATGTGTCTTGGAGCTGGTCTCTTTGGGTTCATCTTAATTTGAACTCTCTGTGCTTCCTGAACTTGTGTGACTTTTTCCTTCACAGCTTAGGAAAGTTTTCTGTCATTATTTCTTTAAACAGGTTCTCTATTCCTTGCTGAATTTCTTCCCCCTCTCTTATCCCTGCAGATGTTGTTATGTTTCATGTTGACCCAAAGTTCCCTTAAACTATCCTTTTGCTTTTTAATTCCTTTTTCTTTTTGCTGCTCTAATTGGATGTTTTGTTCTATCTTGTCTTCCAGTTCACTGATTCAATCTTCTGCCTCATTTAATTTACTTTTGATTTCTTTCAGTGTATTCTTGATGTCAGATTTGTTACTCTTCATTTCCAACTGATTCTTATTTATGGTTTCTATTTCTTGTTTCATGTTGTAGTTCCCACTAAGTTCATTGAAATTCTCACTAAATTCCTTGATCATCCTTAAAACTATTACTTTGAACTCTATATCTGATAAATTGCTTGCCTCCATTTCATTTAGTTCTCTTTCTGGAGTTTCCTCCTTTTCTTTCATTTGGGGTTTGTTTCTTTGTTTCCCCATTTTTTTTCATCCTTTTGTATTTGTTATTATGTATTAGATCAAATAGCTATGGTTCCCATTCTTCCTGAGGTGGCCTTATGTTGTAAATGTTTTGTGGCACCCAGTGGTGCAGTTTCTTAGATCTCTTGAGCTGGATGCTTCAGGAATGCCCCTTATGTGAATTATTTGGGCTTTTCTGTTGTAATTGGGTCTTGAATGTTGTTGTCCCATTCATGGAAGGAGTCTTCTCTCAGGCTGGCTGACTGTGAGGCTAAACCTCTACCACATCATGTGAACTGTTGTGCAGGTGCTAGCAGAACAAAACAAAACATAGCAAAACAAAACAAGAAACAAAACAAAATCATACATAAGACACCTATAACAACAACAAAAGCAACCACAAAGGAAGAGAGAATTAAGAAGGAGAAAAGAGAACAATAATAGAAGAAAAGAAAATACAAGGAGAAAAAAGGGGAAGAAAAAAGCATATAAAAGGGCAGAGATAAACGTAAGAAAATAAAAATAAAGAATAGGGGAAGGAAAATACTACAAAAGAAAACAGGAAGAAAATAATTATGAAACGGAAAGTAGAGGAGAAAGCAGATAGAAAAAAATAAGAAAAAGAAAACTGAGAAGCAGAAGAAAGAAGAAAAATAGGGTAAGAAAAGAGAAGGAAAAAAATCAGATCTTGAAAGAACAAAGAGAGACTAAAGTAATAACAAATCAATAGAGAAGAAAGATAAAGAAAAAAAAAGTAGTGTTTGTCTCAGCAGAGTTCAGTACCCCCTGGCAGCTCCCTTTGAATTTTCTTCTGATGAATGAAGCTCATTATTTTTGTCTGCCAATTCTAGACTTCATGGGAGGTACTTAGGTGCTAACTAACCACTGTCAGAAACTGCCCGTTGGCTCTCAGCAATCTGTTTGAAACTCCAAGTGATCCACAGTTTGTGTCTTTCTCCACAGGACGTGGCTGCTTACGCGGGGCCAAGATGCCCTCTGGCTTGTTAGCAGTGATGGGTAAGCAAACTTCCCCTAGTTCCCCAGGCTCCACCTCCACCTGTCTTCATGTGCCAGCCAGTTGTCAATCTTAGTTACTCAAAAGTCTGTTTCTGGAAGGGCTTTAGGCAGACTAGTGAGTTTAGACCTCCGGGTCTCCCGTGAGGGGGAGGTGTTGTTCAGATTTCAGGGAAAGTGTTGGGTGTGTTTCCCTGCCCCAGAGCTACTCCTCTGAGAGTGTCCTAGAATGATTCCCTGCCCTCGGCTGGGCAGAGGGGCTGGGCAGAGATCTTCGGAAGCATCCAGTGGGATCAGCTGAAAACCTGGAGCTTCTATCAGCTCCCCCATGGAGAGGAAGCACCAGTCAGGTTCCTGGGTTAGTGGGGCGGTTGACCCCACCCCCATGCCAGTGACTGATGCTTCCAGAGACTGTTCAAAGCCGTAGGCTTGGCCTCTGCTGCTATCTCCTCTGCAAAGGTCAAAATGCAGGGTGTGGCAGGCAGGGCTCCTGAGGGTGGGGCGGGCCGTATCACTGAGGGCGGTGTTTTTTTCTTTTCCTGAGCTGTGGCTTCTGAAAGGGGCCAGTTCCTCTCAGGAACTATGATCAAATGCGTGTCTCCTGGCTGCCTCTTTTCCATGCCTTCCCCCAGTACTTCCTACCCCAGTCTCTCCTCAGGCACCTTCAGTCTGCACCCTCCTCCCTCCACTGAAGCTTCTGGTAAGTAGCTGCAAAAGAAAATCCCATGCTCTGAATATAAAAAACAAACAAACAAACAAACAAACAAAAACAAAAAAACTGAGGCTGTATCTCTGACCAGCTCCAGACTCCCCAGCAGCGGGAAGCCCTGTCCCCTTTCATGGCTGGGTGTTACCGGTACATGGGCCTCTATTCTGGGCTCTATGGAGCCCAGCCTAGGTTCCAGGCCTCAGTCTTCTCAGGAAAAAGATCCTCCTGTAGCCGAGAGATCCCTCCTCACTCTCCACCTGCTGCCGGTGGAAGCTGGGTCAGCCCCTCTCCAGACCTCGCCCTTTCTACCTGTCTCCAGGTGTTTCCTGTCCTTCCTTGATTTAAGTCTCCTTCTCAGCTGGACCTCAGTTGGTAATTTCGGGTGAATGTTCCCCAGTTTAGTTGTATTTCCAGTCTAGCCCTGGAAGGAGGAGCTGAAAGGTCTGCCTATTCCCCCCTCCTATACTAATTATCCATGTGCCACTTAAACAGAAAAGAAAGGAAGGGGTGGGGAAGAGACCTTATAGAGCAGTGATGGCGAACTTTTTGAGCTCGGCGTGTCAGCATTTTGAAAAACCCTAACTTAACTCTGGTGCCGTGTCACATATAGAAATTTTTTGATATTTGCAACCATAGTAAAACAAAGACTTATATTTTTGATATTTACTTTATGTATTTAAATGCCATTTAACAAAGAAAAATCAACCCAAAAAATGAGTTTGTGTGTCACCTCTGACACGCGTGTCATAGGTTCGCCCTCACTGGTATAGAGTTTAAAAAGTAAGTTTAAAAGTAAGAATAATAACCCTGCATGGAGGAATGAAATTCCAGAGAGTTGCTGGGATAAAAGGTGAGGGGATATGAGTATCGCTTAAGAATCCCACACAGAATGCTAAGGAGATGTCAGTGCCCACTCAGCCCTGAGCCCCTGGGCGCGAGGCAGGTCTGGCCAGCTCTCAGGGCTCTCTCCCTTCAAGAGAGCAAGTGTGTGGTCAGTCCTATGGGCTGTGAATGTGACTGTCACCAGAGCCAGATCCTGGCTCTTTTCAACTCTCCTCATAAAATAAACTGGACCCCCATGGAAAGTTGAGGTCTGGCCTTTTGCACTGATATTCCCCATAGGTCCAACTGTGCACCAAGAAATAAAAACACATGTATAATACTGAGGCCCAAGAGGTAATTTATGTTACACACAGGAGACCTTGAGTGCTGGGGGAAGCTCCCCAGCCCCCACCCTCAATTATATGGAGGGCTCTAGCACCCAGCTCTGAGCTCCTGGGACTGCTGAGTAACTCTCCACTCAGGCTGCTGAGCTCTCCCACCCATCACTCAGCATGTGTCTTGCATGCCAGCTCACTGTTCTTTCCCTACATTCCTTGAACCTGGCTTAGTTTTGCGACTGATTAACTCAACTCTGAACCCTAGCCTGCTCTACTGGAGCACTGAACCCTCTCAGCCCTTCCTCCACATGCAAACTCTTATATCTTTAATTAGATTAGCCAAAAATGTCCTGTCCCTCAGATCTCCCCATCTTATATTTTGTACTCTGTGGTGGAATGAATTTTTGTCCCAAGTCTTCACTCCTTATTTAATTATCTCTATGTGTTTACCATGTGAATTTACAGAATATACAACTAGATTCAGCAAGTACACTTTCCTGTCCCATTAATCTGGGTTTGGGCACCTGACTTGCTTTGGCTGATAGAATGTGGGAGAATATGATGTAAGCAATGTCTTTCAATGTGCATGTGTGGTTTGGCTTGTCTGGTTGCACTCTGGTTCTAGAATAAAATACACAAGGAACCAACCTAAACCCAACATCAAGCACAGAGATTCTCCAGCCAACCTGCAGACCTATAAGCAAGAAAAATAAATGTTTGTAAGCCTCAGAGTTTGGGGATTGTTTGTTATACAGGATGTTTAAAGTAAAAGCTGACTAATACAGACACTATGAGGAGAAATAGCCTGCCTCTGGGCAATTTTGTTATCTTTCTGAATTTATGATTGCAACTGATGGTCTCTCCCATGAAAGGCCGCTTGCACCAGCCAGGTCAGCTCCTTCCTCAGTCTCCCTCAACTCCCTCCCACCTCACAGGCTGGCTGAGGATCCCAGCCACCTTGATACCATATTGATAGCACTTCACTTAAGAATGTGGGAAAATTTAGCATTTACTATTTTATTCTCAAGTTACACAATTTATGATAGATGAGGCTGATGGTTTTGCAACACAGATCACAAAATTGATCCAGAACTATGATACCCTTTGATCATTCTTCTCCCCTGGTTAGGGAAGTTGTGGTGATGGGCAGAGGTGGAGACACAATTGTCCAGTTCCTCCTGGCAGGAGCCTGGTCTCTCTTAACTTGGCTAGCACTGCTTTTTTAAATTGTTATAAGTATATCTTACATAGAATTTATCATTTGAACTATTCTTAAATATAAATTCTGTTACACCACCATTCATCTCCAGGACTTTTAATCTTTCCAAATTAAAATTCTGTACCCATTAAAAACTAACTCCCTACTATCCTACTCCCCAAGCCCCTGGCAATTACCATTCCTTTTATGTCTCTATGAATTTGACTAATTTAGTTACCTCATATCAGTGGAATCACATAATATGTGTCCTCTTGTGTCTGGTTTATTTCACTTAGTATAATGTCTTCTAGGTTCATCCATATTGTAGCATGTGTCAGAATTTCCTTCCTTTTTAAGGCTGACTAATATTCCACTGTATGTATATACCACATTTTGTGTATCCATTCATCTCTCAATGGATATGTGAGTCACTTCTACATTTGGGCTGTTGTGAATAATGCTGCTATGAACATGGTGTACCGAAGATGAAGCCTGGTGCTTCCTAACTAGGGTGTATACAGCTGGGTATATGCCAGGAGTTTTATTTCAGAGAAGTGCCAGATTCCAAGCTGGGAAAATGAATTGAAGCCTGGAGTCCGTCTCACCAAGCTTGAAGAGAAGAAGCAGGTTGAGAAAAGTGCCTTGGCAGTCCAATAACGTTTTCCAAGGAAACTTTCTTTCTGATTGTCAGCTTCAAACATGTTAAACCTTTGGTTGGTATAGAGCTAAGGGCTACAAAAGTCTTTAATCTTTTCCTTTGCAGTTCTGCATAGGTAGTTGTTGTCTGTCATCTCCAAAGGTGGTCGCCATCACTTCCTTCTCTCCCTGTATATGCACCCAGTTCACTCCTCAGGAAAGCAGAGTATATTACTGCCCTGTCCCTTCTCATTTTGCATGGCCCGTGATGGGCCTTGACTGACCAAACATGATGCAAGTGATGCTGTGCTGGTTCTGAGCCTGGCCTTTCAGAAGCTGGACATCTTCTGCTTTCTCCCTGGGAGGAATTCAGAAGCATGTAGGAAGGCCAATTACCATGAGCTCCATGCTGCAAGGAAGCCCACGCTGGCTATGTGGGGAGGGTGCACTAAGGAGACCCGAGGAACCAGCTGACAGAGGAATCAAGGCCCCGTCACATGACCCTACTCCAGCCAACTCAGCCAGTAACCCCACACCTCATATTTTGGGAATTCCAGCTGAGGCCCAGATGTTAGTGGCATGGGCACATTCCCTCTATGCCTTGTACAAAATTCTGATCCAGAGAATTTTAGGAAAATAAAATAGTGTTATTTTATTACACCAGTTTTGATGTCTGATTATGCAGAAAAAATACCTGAAGCAGGGTCTAGCACTTCATTTAGGAATGTGGGAACACTTAGCATTTACTGTTTTACTCTCAGTCTTTTGGAACCTCAGCAGAAAACGAGACAAATAAAATCTCATTTTAACATCTTAGTACATACTTTTCTAGATATTCTGGGAAGACTGAGATGTGATGCTTTGTTAACCTTTAGCAGCCTCTCTTAACAGATAACTACCATCAGGAAGAAGCCTCTACAAACACAATTCTGATAATCAGCAGTAAGCTGGCTCCTAATGTTTCAGAGCTGGGGGCTAGAGTACATACAGAGACCTACATACCATGTGTCTAAATATTTAAAGGCAATAAATCAGGCTAACAACCTAGTAAACTAAATAAAATATGTTCTATCTTGCTGCTTGGTGAAAAATACCTTCATAATGATCTTAAGGGCCAAGTTCAAATTTAGAATTCTCTACTCTTTGGAATTGTACATTGGAATATGGTGGCACTGGGAGAGCTGGCTCTGGCTCATGTCCTTTGTTCCATAAGTTGCTTCTTTCCAGGGAGTCAGGAGGGTATTCCCTCATCCTGGTCATGAAAATATGCACAGAGCATTGCCTACCACAGAAGCCCATCTGACCATTGGTGTGCATGGTCTTGATTGAGTCTTGATCCTATACTTCCTGTGTGGTTGACCTTTAGTCTCCAGCCCTCTAAGAGGTTGGAGCTGATATAGTGTATTCCAAGTTCCCATGATAAATCATACTGCTACGATGTGCAGTGGCTAAAGTCCCGAGGCAAAAAAAGACCCTCTTGCTAGTGGACATTCTAAGGGCCTAGAGATCACCTCCCAGTAGCCAAGAGTGAAGGCCAGATTTCTCTTTAGGTAAGGCTAACTCTTCACTACACAGGGACCCAGAATTGGGCTCCTTCTGCCTAGGTCTGGGGTGGCATTGATCAGAAACATGCTCAATGCCACAGCAGAGTGACACAGCAGACTCTATGTGGCTGCAGAGTAAGTTCTCTGAAGAAACCATGCTTGATAAGGGAACAAGGGATGGGAGGAAGTTCCAAGTCCAAGAAAAGAGACCAAAAGTAACAAGAATAATGTCAGGAAGGCCTAGGATGAACTGAAGCTTGTGAAAAAACACTGGCCAATTAGCCTTTTAATGAAGAACAACCTGGTCTGTGACAGTGGGTAGAACTCCAGAACTGCTCTCCTGCTTCAGAAAGTTCCCTGGAGGAGGGTGATCTGTTCACTTGTCCAATGAGAAAGTCAAGAAAGCTATGAGAAAATTAAAGCCAAAGAGAGCTAAAGGCTAATGAGGAAAGCCAACCTTTGCATCCCATGCAGGGTGGGGCAAAAATAGGGTTACAGTAGTGAGTACACGAAACACAAAGTTTATTCTTGTATTATTATTTATTAATTATTATATTATTTTCCATAGGAACAACTGTATCCTACTTTTGCTCCACCCTATACTTGGATTTGGTCAGGACTCTGAAAAACTCCCTCATGGTGAGTGAGATAGGGACACATAGACCAGGTGACAGTGACAGCAGGTAGATTTATCTGGCTGTAGATCCCTGTGCTCAAAGGTGGATTGTTCTCCACTTGCAAAGTGCCTCTGATGGCCCTGTTTGGGTTCCTCATTTTTATTGTCAACTTGGATCAGGTAAAAGACATTCTTACCACTTTATAGATGACATTTAGCTGGGGTGGGGGTGGGCGTCACTGAAACCGTGAAGAGAGAATCAGGACTCAGATGGATCTTGACAGAACATAACAACAAAGGAAGTTTTATTGAGATTGCTATATATTCTATATATGTTATATGTGTTACATATCTATGAGCCAGGGCAGGCTTGACTTAATAGGATTTTCTGTGACCAAAGCTGAGGAGTTTTTAGTTATTGGGAGTTCTGTATGAACCCACAATATAGTTTCCCCAAATATGAATAATACCTTAGAATGCATTGAGAGAAATAAAGCAAATAAATCTATGAGGGTAGCAGCAGTTCTGCTGGGGTTTTTACTGCTTAGAGCTCTTCTGTTTGGCTTCCTATAAAACAATCAGGTCCAGAAATAGTTGGTTCAAGTGACAATGACTCCAGAAATTGCATCACTTAGAACTGGTGGCAGAAGCTCAGTGTTTTGCTTCTGAAACAAGAAGGCTTAGAGGAGACTTGCTAGCTATCCTCTAATATTGAAGGGCCATCGTGATGGATTTACTCTGTGGTACTCAGGAGGGAAAAGATTAGGATGAATGAATGGAAGTTAAAGGTTTCAACTCAATACTCAGGAGAATTTGCTATGATGAATGCCTTATGTAATAGCTCCCATTGCTCAAAGGATCCACATAGGGATATTACAGAGAGGGTTTTGGAATCCATGAAGATACAATATCTAAACAAAATGGAAGATCCCTATTGGGGGAGATTTCAAGCATTGTGGAATGCTGTGAGGCTCATCAAGTTAGACCGGAAGCAGCTGTCTACTGCCCCTCCAGAAATGAAAGGATGGCTCCTGTCCCAGGACTGGATTACCTTTCCCCTTAGGTTTTGAGATTTGTAATAAATCAATAGCTTTGTTGCACCCAGACTGAGGTTCTGGCTTTTCACATTGGCAAAAACAATCTCCCATTTGACTGTAATATAACTGGAATAAAATTAACTCACTTTCCATATGGCCAGGTGTGCAGAAAGCCTACGTTCGTGTTCATTTTTCCTGGATTGTGCTTCTTTGTATGTTTCAAACATCTGTACTGCTCAAGGTCTCCTATTTATAGCTGAAGAGATGTTGAGATGGCCCAGGGGCTGATTTCTTATACTCACTCTGCTATAAAACTCACAGCAACTATAAAAACTGGCTATTTTCTAGAATTTGTACCTCTATTATTTTTCATATGCACAATGTGGCACCTGCAAAGATATATCTGTGCTGACCTTGTAAAAGTTAAACTTGGCTTTCCTTTTCACTGAAAAGAGCACATTTGATGAAAATCAGATGGGATATGAGGTCATAAGTGGGAGTTTGCCAATGGAGGTGTACTTAAGGGATGGGCAAACAGCAATAGACGCCATATCCTTAGGCTAAGACACTACTTACTATGAAATGGACACATTCTGAGGCAACAAGAGTTTATAAAAATTTGCATAAGCTTAAGAAAGCCCAGGGGTGTTTTGGGCCTGCAAGGATGGAAGAAAAATTCCCCAATACCTATGAGGCTGACTTTCCTGAAAATGTGACTCATTTCCCCTAATTCATGTTTATGCATGTCATTCTGACTCTGGTAGATACATTCTCAGAGGCTATCAGGAAAATTCATAGATTATGCTCATATGGCTCTTTCTGTTGTCACCCTGAGATGAAGACAGGAGCCTGCTGTCTTCATCACCTAATATTAGCACATCAAAATGAGGTTTGTGATGCTTGGTAACTTGATAAATTGTCATTGCATTTACTTTCACCCCAAACTATTTTCTTTTTTTGCATTTAAAAATGGATTTTCAATGTTTTCAGAATTTCTAATAGTCTGAGAAAAGAAACAACCTCATAAATGCCATATGTAGTGCTCTACTTAATCAATGAGCTTTTGGTAAGTACTAATTGGGAAATAAACTCAGTCCTTTCAAAAGGCCAATCACAAATTTACCCCATAGTTTGAGGGACGCCCTTGTCCTACCTTCTTTGTTAAACCCTTTGATGAAGGAAAGAGAACATCGGAAGCATGTGTTGCCGTTGGCAGTTGGTTGATGACCTTGCATCTTGGGAACCTCTAGCCTCTGAGCGTGCAGAACTGCCATGTGCAGATGCCTACAGGCACCTGCAGAGGCCAGAGGTGCTTGTAGGTGGACTGGACAGTGCTTCTGGCAGTGACAATTGAGCAAATGCAAGGCTTTGAGGAAATAAAACAAAAGTCCAAACTGATCAATGCCTGGGCTTTGACCAACTTAAATACGAATTTCCAGGGGTAGGGCTCTGGCAATCTGTATTTACTAAGCTACCCAAAGGACCACTGATCCTGGCACCATGCCTTTATCTTACATATTGTAGTCACACCATTACTAAGGCCAGAACTGGACATAGACACCACAGGTATGTTCTTCTTAATTATAAATAACCCAGAAGGGAAGAAACCTGACCTTAATTCTTAGTGTCTCCAGCCTTTGCCTTTCCACCCTTCCATATTTTCCTCTTTGGCTATGTCCCCAGTCCCCCCAGTCCTCCTGGGCTTCTGTGCCTTCAGTTTACCCTTGTCTCTCTGTCCTTGGATGTTTAGGAGAGACCCATTCACAGCCATTGTGACTGATGTGTGTTTACTGATCCTATAATGACTCCAACCATTTCCCTCCCCTGGATCTACACATTTGAACATATTTCAAAGCCCTTAAAGTTCACCCTTCTGGGATTTCAGTTTTCTCACCTGGAAATAGAGTTTGGGGTTTAAGAACACAGTTTTCACATTGGAACTGTAGGTATTAGCAATGGTTAGAGGAGAAATTCTAATTTGAGAACTTTTGTAATCCTTGAAATCATACAAAGTTGCCCACGCTCTGCATTTTAACATGGACTGACCCTGGCGTGTGTTCAGTCCAAAGCATTGATTCAATGTCCATTCTGTGCCGCTAAGGGAGCCACATAAAAGCCTTATCCTCAGGGACCCATGCCATCCCTCATGCCATTCCACCAAGATAAGCTCTTCCATCCTTCTTCAGAACATCCAGGAGTCAGCTGTGAGCCACCTAAACAGAAAAGGTGGGCTGAAAAAAATGTTTTTCCTAAAGAAAAAAATAAAAAAATAATTGGACTAAAGAGTGAGAAAGAAAAGTTTTAAATGTGTACAGTGTTATTTATGAACAGTGAACTAACAGATGCTTTAAATGTTTTATTTTTTAAAATATCATTTAAACAAAAATTTCTATGGCATGTAGTCTTTTTATAATCAGAAAACACAAATGAGTATTTTTAAAGAGCAGGCCCAGTCCTGGAGGTTGGCCAGACTCCAGCCCTCTCATCGATAATGACATTGTGCCAGCAGGTGCCCGCTCCTCTGACTGGAGCTTGCCCGCTCAAAGTCGCACTGCTTCTGGAGAGGGAACTTGTTGAGCCTTATTAAGCATTCATTCCTCAGTGTGGCAGTTTTTGTAAGATTCTTCCTTGGGAGCAGTTTTGACAGTTGGGAGGTGATAGTTCAGGAGCCAGAGTGCAGAGGTGGGGGGCCAGGCCCATGCCGGAATAAGGCTTTGGGGGCCGTTGGGGTGCTGATATTCGCGCATCCTCAATGAGCTGTGAGAATGGCTTGCAGCCCTTAGAAACTTGCCTGCTCATGGCATGAGGAAGTTGAGTGAAGGATTGACTCAGGTGAGCCCACTTTCCCCAAGAAAATGGAGGGAGACTGTTGACTCCCAGATAGGAAAAGATAGGGACATGACAAAGGATAACTTCCTTCCTTTCTGCATGAATATAAAGTGGCTTTATCTGTAGAAATCGTTGAAAAAAAAGAAGCATGAGACATGAAATGAAAATATGCACTAGAGAGGTATCTGTGTGTGTAAGAAATCCATTCAGTAAATGTTTACTGAAGTTGCACTTGAGATGTATGCATGACCCAGATGAGCAATCTCTTCTTCAAGGACTACATGTTAGTGCAGGGAGACAGGTGACAAACAGAACCACAAATAAGGACGTGATACGGGGTGGTAAAAGGTGCTAAGTGTTCTGAAAAAGCCAGGTGTGAGGACATAGCAGGACCAGAATAAGCATCACTGAGTCCTGGGAAGGCATCACACAGGGCTTTCTTTCCAGGTGTGGAGGGGAACGGGATGGGCCAGAGGACTGTTTTGTCTTTGGAAGAGGGTGGATTCCTTAAAGGGTGGGATGGGGAGTTAGTGGTGGAGGGATGTAGATGTCCAAGTCTGGAGTTTCATTCTTGTGGGCTGGTGACCAGAAGAAAGAGGCTCACCCTGTTCTTGGGCTGGATGACCTAATAAGGCTTCTTCCATCTTGCCTGCTTCGAGTCTGGCCTGAGAGAGGACTCCCTGTTCTCCCTGGCAGGCACTGTAGAGGCCACAGTGTTTAAGATTTCTGAGCACCACGGAATGTTCCAGCCAGACTCTCCATGTGACTTTAATCTGTGTGTTCGGGAGGGGTACAGGAGGGAGGGGACAGTGAGGGAGAGGAGGAGGGGACAGGAGGGAGAGGAGAGGGAGGGTGTAGGAGGGTACAGGAGGGAGGGGACAGTGAGGGAGAGGAGGAGGGGACAGGAGGGAGAGGAGAGGGAGGGTGGAGGAGGGTACAGGAGGGAGGGGAAGAGAACCACAGGGAAGGTACAGTGAGGAGATAGGGAGGGTGTGGGAGGGGAGGGGAAGGTCAGGGAAGGGAGGGGAAGGTCAGGGAAGGGAGCTTCCCATTTCAGTGTCTGGCACCAGGCTATCAGCTGAGACAAGGCAGACAGGACGGAGGGATAAGAGAAAAATGCCAGGGCTCCAGTTGTATATTGACAGCTTTTCTAAAGTAGTTGAAGCTGAGGAGAAAGGTTATTGAGAAAGCGAAGAAAATAAAGGACTATTGAGACAGGGATATTTGGTTCCGAGGCACTTCTGCAGCTTTTCTGTGTGAGTCACAGCATTGCTTCTTGCAGGACTCACTGGGAGGCCACGGGACTGGGCTCCTCAGGTTTCACTTCTTTCCTTGCCTCCTAGGAGAACATGGGAGAGGACTCCTCCACCTGGAGAGAGGAAAAGGAGTTTGCTTTCCATTTTTTTAGGAGCTTCGAGATCATGGAGTCACATGCTGCCTTTACAGAGGAGGATGCTGGGGCCTTGAGGTGACGGCACAGGGTGAATGCAGGCCTGGTTCCTTCCAAACCCATTCCCATTTCTAACTTGACTTCATGGGTGTCGTTTCTGCAAGACAGTTCTCTGACCTGCGACCCATAAATAAAAGGCTGGGACAGAAGGTTGTGTTTGTAGGGATTTTTGTTGCTGTTTGTTTGTTGGTGGTTTTTTTTGTTTTTTTTTTTGTTTTGTTTTGTTTTGTTTTTGCCATTAAAGAGCACATTTGAGAATTAAAGGTATCTCTTCTCATCGAGAGTTGGAAGTCAAGGCCAGTGGGAGCTTTGCTGCTAAAGTGGTCTTTATCACAAGCTCCA
>NW_005871077.1:2106930-2113779 GCF_000147115.1 Myotis lucifugus | reverse complement strand
GATAGCTTTTCTCCATACCATACCATACCATACCATACCATACCATACCATACCATACCAAATATTGTATTTGAAAGGATTTTGTGGCCTAAAAGTTTTGAAAACCCCTGTGCCAGGTGACTTCTGAGACCCCTGATCCATGATTCTATTATTCATTAAACAGTCCTGAGCAGTGCCAGAGAAGACTGGCAGTGTTCGCTTTGCTTATTTAAGAGCCTGAAAAAATGCCAAGAATTCACAGTCAGAAAAACACCCTTTGGCTCCTCATTTATCTAGAGAGCAAAACAAACTCACTTGACAGATTGTGTGGTTTTAGCGACATGCCAGTGTGATGAAACTCTCTCTACTGCTCAGGGGCATTTACTATTTCAAGCCAATTCCACATTCACTGTCCCTGGGACACACCTAAGCAGGTGAGGCCAGAGCTGGCCCTGGGGTGGTGGGCAGAGCCCTGGAAAGCATCTGAGCACCACAGACCTTGGTCATGGAAGGCAATATCTACATTTCTTATTGTTTGTAAGGAAACTTGAGATCAGTGACAATGGTGATATGGAAAATCCCACCAAAATACAGTAAATGGGGCGCAAAACTTCAGTCTCGTGAAAGAAGGAGTTGCATTATTGAGGGTTAAATGAAGAGATGGGGAGGGTGTAGGGTGAGTCTGTGCAGCTGGTTTTGGGGAAGGTCCAGCCGGACAAAGTCCACCTCAGCCTAGCTGCTGTCTGGGACCAATAAGTCTGTCACCTTCCTCCCTGAGCGTTCTCCAGTGTGAAAGAGGGACTAGGCCTGGGATGAGTCTTCTTGGCCAATGACATTGTATGTAAAATTGCATCATTAAGGAACTCTACTATTAGACTCTAGGAAGGAAAAACCTGAATTGCAAATTGGGAAAGCAAAGTGCAGTAGCAAGTAGCTTGGCCAACTTAGCATTTCAGGGTATGGTTTTATGGTTCTTTACCTAATAAATATTAAAAGTCTGCCATGTGCCCTGCACTGTTCTGGAAGCGTGGGTTACATCAGTGAGCAAAACAGAGAAATTGTCCTGTCCTGCCTTTGAGAGGCTGATAGTCAGCTGTCATTCATTGTCACTTGCTGAATATTCCAACTCTCTTGAGGGGATGTGTCACTTGAGTGTATGTGGAGGAGATTGTAGCATAGCTAGGGTGTTGGCATCCAATACCTGGGTTCAAAGCCTTTTCTTCTTACTGGCTTGGTTCTCTCCTTAGTCAGGTTCAGGCCTATGACAGCGCCTGGTGCAGAGTAAGTACTCAGTGCCATGCCCTGCCTGCCTCCAGCACTGTGTTTTTTCCAGGGCCCTCTATTTGGTTGCCATGGGCGCTGTGTTTGGGGAGAGTGCAGTAGGATATGGGGCTGTCAGACATTTGTTTCCTCTGCCTGGTGATCCTGTGAGCAGGTGTTGCCTGAGGAAGGGAGCAGCTGCCTGCCCCCAAGTCAGAGGCCTCTGTGCCAGCCTCCCTTGCACAGGCATTCAGGGGGCTGCCTTCACCTTTACAGCGTGCCCACTTGGAACACTTTGGCTTTTTGCAGTTGGCAGGATGCCTATCCCGGGTGACATTCCTTCTGTGCCAGACTCTCTGAAGCCTGACTGCTGTGCCGAGGCAGTGTTCTGCCTTGGACTGGCTGTGTGATCCGAAGTTGATTATTTAACCTCTCTGATCTCAGTGTCCTCATCAGCAGAATGGAGATAATAATGCTCACTGCTGAGGGTGCTGTGAGCATCAGGCAAGACAAGAAGGTGAAGCATTATCTATAATAATAAAAGGGTAATATGCTAATTAGACAGGGCGTCCTTCCGGACGTCATTCCGGACATCCTTCCAGATGAAGCCGGGGCCAGAGGGAAGCCCGGGTCCTGGGTGCCAGAGGAAAGCTAGTGCTGGCAGTCAGGGGAAGGAAGGCCTACTCTTGTACGAATTTTCGTGCATCAGACCTCTAGTATAACTATAAGCAGGGTGCTCATTTCCTCATTGAGCCGCCCAACATGGTTCTGTTCGGCCCAAATCTTTGCTGGCCCAGCATGTTAGAGCTTGATTACTCTCACTTCCTCCAGTATTACCTTCCAGTGTTCACTGCAGTACAATTTTTCAGCACATTTAGCCCCCTCTGGGGTCACAAAGCCAGTGGATTCTGGCAGCATAAGTAGCATCCCCCTCTGTTGGACTAAAGGCTTCTCAAAGGAGGGCCAGCTGCATTCCCTTTTGCAGCCTCACCCCCCACCTCTACAGAGCCCAGCAGGTAAGAAGTACTCAGCACAGGTCTCTCCCCATGTGGGTGCATACACACACACACACACACACACACCCACACACACACACACACACGAGTGAGGAGCTATCCCTCTTTCCCAGAGATCTTTTTATGTTGTGTCATATAAAAACTTTGGTTCTGAAACTATGGCTCAGAGATTTAAATTTAGACTTTCCTTCTGCCATGAGCCATGGAATAGGCTTGAAATGTATTTCTCGTGGCCTGAGTTTCTTTTTTGGGCTCTCAGAGGCATGGCCAAGTAGCCAAGTCTGGGGCAGTTTTCAGTTCAGCTTTGGAGAAGGTTCTTATTGAGCATAGGTTTCTTGTGCCACCTCTAGGCTTCCTGATGACACCACAGGCTGGCCCAGAATAACCCTGTGTGTGCTCCCAGCCCTCTCACTGGCTCCTAGGTGCTCTTCTCAAGGTCTGCCAATGACATCCAAGGTGGCTCAAATGAGATTCTTCTGTCTGGGGATTGAAAAACACATGGGGTTCTGCACACAACACCTGGCAGGTGAGCTCGGTTACAAAAGCCCAATGGGGACTTACAGCTGTCTTAGGGCAATGTATCCAAATCCCAACTTTCCCTGGTTCTGCTTACATTTTTTTTTTTTTTTTTACTTTAGAAAGTGAAAAGTTAAAGTTGGTGGTGCGGTAGTGCACAGGCAGGCTAAATAGCCATGTCAGACAGTGATTAAAGAAACATTTAGTTTAAGGAAAGGGGAATGGGGAATGGGGATATCTAAAGGGAAGGGCTACACAATGCTGAGCCAGAGGGTATGGGGTCCATGATGGCAGCAAAAATATACTTGAGACATGAAACAAGGAAGGACATAGAAGAAGCAATAGGAAAGCCTGGGCTGGGCTGCTTTGGCTCACTGAGAAGTCAGAGAAAAGGGGGCCTTGGAGACAGGTTCAGGGGTTAGCCTGGGATGAGCTGCCGCTGCCCATTGCTCCCCTGGTTGCAAGTTTTGTGAGGTCCCTTAGAGGTTGTGGGGTACGTGCCTGTGGGGAATGACATGGGCATGCTCCTTGGAGGGAGAGCATGCACTGGGTCCTTTGTCCTGAGCATATTTATCTCTTTTTTACAGTTGGAAATCTTAGGGGAGGTCTCAGGGAGGGTCTTAATAGAATACTCATCAGCTTTCCACGTGTACTGTTCAGGGTTCTGGTCTCTACTGATTGGGTGGTGTCAGAGCAGGGGTTCATTAGTCAAAGCAGCTGATCCTGAGGCAGCTGCAACACCACTTGTCTGGTTTTGCTGCTTTTGTAGGCCTGGAGCTGAAATACAACTGAGGCCTAGATGTTATCTTTAGAGAGGAAAATTCAGGGGGTCTAAGCTGCCTGACCAGCGATATGCTAGGGGAGGATAGGGTACCCTGGGGGTGAGGTTCTTGTTTTCCCAGCTTTGCCCCTTGCTAGACATATTCAACACTTTATTATAAGGGGGGTTTTGTTTAGATGATTTTGCTGACTATAGCTAAATGTAAGTGTTCTGAGCATGTTTAAGGTGGGTGAGGCTAAGCTATGATGTTTGGTAGGTTAGGTGTATTAAATGCATTTCAACTTACAATATTTTCAACTGACAGAAAGTACTCCCATCATAAGTTGAAAAACGTCTGTATTTGATAAAATGAAGACATTAATACAGGAAATAGCCTTCCTGAAGGGTTAGATTAATTACTTTAATCCTCCAGTCCCCATTTTTAGTGAGATGCTGGTTGTAATCAATCATGTAATGAAAGTCACCAGATTAATCTGGTCAGGGAGAGTACGGTGGTTCACAGAGGGACAATATATGCCAATGAGCGCTAACGAGCAAACAGAGCATCACCATGCCAGTGGGAATTAATGACACTGGGTCTGTGGGCCAGAGAGGAAATCCCTCTCATCACACTGGCTTTTCACCGGCTACTGCATGTTGTCATTTTGAAACCAGTGGATCTCAACTTCTCTTCTGTGCTGATGGAGCGAAAGAGCACGCTTGCATTATGGCACACGTGGCTGTGATGCTGATAGTTGTGAGATCTAATTTGCTTTTCTTTTCTAGGCAATTTTGAGTTACAATTTCTCCTCATTGGTAAAGGGACTCTTAGAATAAGATCACTTTCCTCTCCAAATGCTTTGAGATTTTATAACTCATTAGGGGGTTCGGTGGGAACAAGAGTTTTCTGCTGTTATCAGGCCCAGGGCTATGTGTTTGAGAAGTTTCCAAGGCAGCAGAAAAAACAACTCAGATCAGTTTCAAAACAGATTTGGGGCAGGGTAGGGCAGAGCAAGATCTTTTAAGGAAGTATCTGGAAACTGGAACTCTATAACTCTAGGACCTGTAGAATGTTTCCTTTGCTTCCCCATTCTCATAGGAAGAATGGCTTTCTGATCATGGTCAAATTTCTCTTCTTTTCAGTGTATGTGGAAAGACCTCAGGTTAAATGTTTAGAAATTACATAGATTTGGCATCAAGGTTAGCTTTAGGCAAACTATAAAGTTATATTTTTCTGTTTCTGGCCCTTCTTTTCTCTCGTTATTCCATTCCCCATTTTCCAACCAGGTAGTAGATGTTCACTGTCTTTCAAATACTTCTTTTACAAAAGTATCCTATCTAATAAAAGACAAAAAGGATAATTAACCGTACCTCCACTATGCTTCCCATTGGTTAATTAGGGTGATATGCAAATTAACTGCCAACAAAGATGGCGGTTAACTGCCAACAAAGATGGCGGTTAATTTGCATACGTAGGCACAATGATGGGAGGCGAAAGAGGAAGGACGGAAGAACAGTGATCGGAAACCCAGGCAGCAGGCAAGAGCTGGCCGGTGATCGCCATCAGAAAGCCGGGCTGCAGGCGAGGCCCCGTGATCACATGGCAATCGGAGGGAGAGAGAGCCGGGGCGCAGGCCAGGCGGCACCCCCGGGACCCCAGCACCTGACATGCAAAGGTCGGGGATGAAATGACTTTTCCCAACCACATCTGCAAATATCCTGGGGAAGGCATCACTGAAGAGTTCACAACAACTCTCTTACTTGGCAAGGAAGAAAACAGTTGGCAACAGAAACAATCCCTTACATCAAAGTTAAGGTCCCTCTGAGTAAAAAAGAATATTTCCAATGTAAAGGAGGGAGCAGGCAAAAATAATAGGTTCTCATGACTTCCACTGAAGTTTGAGCATATGACAGAGTCAAAACGAACATACAAATTAAAACAGACAGTGGACATTCAAATGACCCGAATCAACTGTCACTGTTTGTCCCAATAGCAGCAACGCTTATGTGATAATATAGTTTAACAAACATACAAAACAAGTCACATGATAAGAGAGGTTCGGCTTCTAAAGTAAATTGAATATGTTCTTTAAAAATTCTCATGTCCTCCCCTCTGACTATAATTCTTAATTTTCCAATCAGAAAATTACCCCAGGTGATCCAGTAACATGTAGAACTCCAGTAACCTAACTTATTTAAAACAAACAAACATCCCAACCATTTTTAAAATATTTAAATTGATATTTTAGGGTTAAAATTATAGAAGATATTTAGATCCAAATATATTTTCTGAATAGAAAATATTTCAGTTTTTGATTTTAAAAAAATAAATATAAAAAATATATAAGTGACACATTTCCCAAGGAACTCTGAATTAGTACCTTTCCCTCTAACTTTCTTCAAATTAAGAGAATCTATGGAGTTCCCTACACTGCACAAGTTTTAATGAAAGAAAATAAGACTTTCTAAGAGCATCAAATACATGTTTTCTTATTTACAAACATATATACTCTTCTTTCTCTCTCTCTCTCTCTCTCTCTCTTTCTCTCTCTCTCTTTAAAATATATTCTTACTGATTCAGAGAGGAAGGGAGAGAGAAAGAGATAGAAACATCAATGATGAGAGAGAATCATTGATTGGCTGCCTCCTACACGCCCTGTACTGGGGATCAAGCCCACAACCCGGGCATGTGGCCTGACCTGGAATCAAACTGTGACTTCCTGGTTCATAGGTCGATGCTAAACCACTGAGTCACACCGGCCGGGCTCAATTCTTATTTATAAATTCATTCCAAGGACATATACAGCTTGAAAAGCTTTGGAAGTAGTTTCAAAAAAACTAGCTTTTAAGTAACAAGAAAAACAGTTATAGAAGAAAGTTTAAATTAAACGAAAAAATTGTTTTAATTTATTCAAGAGTGGGAACATCCTCCATGAAAATGTGTACCTTGACTGTGGATGGCTGGGTGGCCTTATCACACCTTAGGAATTCAAATGCTTTTTACAATGAAAAGAAAGAGAGTTTCATCTCATTTCTCTCCCAGGGTAGATGTCTGTCAATAGAAGGTGGACATCAATAAAAGGAGGGGCTTGCACAATCAATCCAGAAAGTCAGCAATCTATGAATAATCCAGAACCGAGTATTTATCTCCTCTGCCACACACCCTCCCTCCCAGCCAGTGAGCAAGATAATTACTCTCAAGTCAAGCTAAGTGCCCCCCAGTCATAGTGGCCCAATGCTGACATACAAAGCATACAAATAATTCTCACTCTGGCATAAAAGTGACAACTTTCTTGGAAGAAAAGCAGATACTGTAAA
>NW_005871077.1:2092124-2106419 GCF_000147115.1 Myotis lucifugus | reverse complement strand
CTAATAATACTGAGAGATCTCCCGGGCGACCTCCCGGATTTTTTTTCCGACAAAACTCATGTTCTTTAGAGCCCAAGAGGGGAGGGCAGTTGTGGGTAATCACTTTTGTTGGGGGGCGGTCCCTTTGGGGGTAAGCAGCCCAGCAGGGGGCCCATTTGGGGGCAAGAAGGCCATCAGTGGGGTTCATTTGGAGGTGATCAGGACAGCGGGGGGGGGGGGCAGTTTGAAGTGAGCAGGCCAGCAGGGGCACAGTTGGGGATGAGCAGGCCAGTGGGGAGGGAAGGTAGGGGAGAGCAGGCCAGCAGGGGGGGCAGTTTGGGGTGATCAGGCTGGCAGGCAGAGTGGTTAGAGGCAATCAGGCAGGCAGGCAGGCAGGTGAGCGGTTAGGAGCCAGCAGTCCCGGATTGCGAGAGGGATGTCCGACTGCTGGTTTAGGCCCAATCCCTGTAAACTGGCAGTAGGACATCCTTCGAGGGGTCCCAAATTGGAGAGGGTGCAGGCCAGGCTGAGGAACACTCCCTCCCCCGTGCACGAATTTCGTGCACCGGGCCACTAGTAGAATATAAGCCACATAGTCTTCAGTATAAATAATGTGGGATTCTAGAATCTCAGAGTTAGAAAGAGCATAAACTCTATCCATACTGTAGTGGGTTAAGTGGAGGCTCCACAAAATATATGCCCACCTGGAGTTTTGAATGTGACCTTATTTGGAAAAAGCGTGTTTGCAGATATAATTAAGTTAAGGATCTTAAAATGAGATCATCCTGGATTATCTGGGTGGGCCCTAAATCCAATGACAAGTGTCCTTATAAGAAGAGGAGAAAACACAGACAGACAATGGAAATGATAACAGAGGCCACATGATGATGGAGGAGTGATTGGAGTTCTGCACTAAGCAAAATTTAGTATGGATTACATGCAGCCAGGAGCTAGAAGAAAAGATTGGAACAGATTCCCCCTCAGAGCCTCCAGAAGGAATTAACCCTATTGATACCTTGCTTTCAGACTTCCATCCTCCAGAACTGTGAGAGAACAAACTTCTGTTGTTCAGCTAGTCTGTAGAAATTTGTTATGACAGCCCTGGGAAACTAATATATATTCCATCCTCTAATATATCCTTGAATTCCTTGCATAAAATCTCCTCCAAGTGACTGTCCACTCTGTTTGAAGACATTTAATCTAATCTAGTGCATTCTTTCTTCTACCAGATAACTCATTTTTTGCCAAACCTTTCATTGACAGCCCTATCAGAGGACTCCTCCTATGTCATACTTTTAAAGTCAACATTATTGAGATATATTGATATACAAGCAAATGTACCCATTCTGAGAGTACAGTTCAATGAATTTTGAAAATGTATACACCCATGTGACCACTACCACAATAAAAATGTGGGACATTTCCATCTCTCCTCAAATTTCCACATGCCCCTTTGTAGTCAACCCCCCACCCCCACCAATATTGGCCTGAGGCAACCACTTTCTGCTTCCTGTCATTCTAGATTAGTTTCCCCTTTCCAAGAACTTCATACAAATGAAATCATACGCCATATTTTATGTTTCCATGAATAAAGGGAAAAGCCAGAGAAACCCCGTCAAAGAGAATGGGGGTCACTGATGTGAATGTGTTGACCAGCAGGCCCCGGCACAGCCTGATCTGAAGACAGAGCCAATGAGGTGTGCTGGAGCTCAAGCTGCCTTCCTCTGTGGCACTCTGTCCACTACCACTTCCCTGCCCTCATTCTGGGAGCCGCATTGCCTTTGGCCCACATCTGCCAACTGGGAAAGTAAACAACTAATGAAACCCCTGGAAAAGCATCTTTGCTGAAGAGTTTGCTAATCTTCCGGGAGAATCAGACAGGAAGTGTGTCCGCTCGGTTCTTACTGACATCCCAGATAATGTAAACTTCCTGTTTCCTCTACAGCTGGCCCAGGAATTGGCTTCTCTAATACAATGAGGGAAGCTTGTTTCTCATTATGTAACAGTTGGACGCCCCCTCACTCTCCTAGCTCCTAGTGCTATCTTTCCCTCTTTTGTCAAGAGTTTTGTTTTCTTTCTTCATCTTATTCACCTCCAGACTGAAAAAAGTGTGACAGAGAACAATGGTCTAATCTTTTCATCATGTTCTTGTCTCCCTAATCCTGTCCAGTTCTTCACCCATGCACAGAACATTTTTATGACTGAGTAGACAGAAATGGCCTTCTGGAGTCCAGCTCACAGTTGACATATTGTTGTTATTCTTCCTAGTAAAAGAATTTCCATAAAGGAGCAACTGGTGGTAACTGAATATGTCTGCAGAAAAGAGAAAATGAATTTGCAGTCCATATAAACCTGAGGACATTACCCTCCTCTAGTTGTCCTGAGAATACCAGTTGCAGGCAGGAGAAATGCCTGTGACCCCCACCCCCACCCCCAATGTGTTGGCTGGACCAGTGCTTCTCGAAGTGTGGTCCTTGGACCAGTGACAGCGACATCAATTAGTTGTCTGTTGCTGTCTAACTAGTTATCCCAAAAGTTAGTGGCTTTTAACACCAATAAACATTTGTTATTTCTCACAGTTTCCATGGGTCAGGAATTTAGGATTGACTTAGCAGGAACATCTTAGTGTAGGGTCTCTCATGAGGTTCCAGTCAAGGTGTCACCAGAGCTGCTGTCACCTGCAGGCTCTACTGGGACTGGAGCATCAGCTTCTAAGGTGGCGCCCTCACCTGGCTGTCAAATTGGTGCTGATGTTGGTAGCAGTCTTCATTTCCTCCTTAGGCTGCTAGAGTGTCCTCAAGACATGGGGTTTGGCCCTCCCCATGATCTGAGAGAGAGGACACAGAAGCTGTCCTGCCTTTGAGAACTTTGTCTTGAAATCATATGCCATCACATCCATTGAATATAGTTAGAAGTGAGTGACTGACTCTGACCCATACTCAAAGGGAGAAAAATGAGACCCCACCTTTAAAGGGAGGAGTGCCAAAGAATTTGTGGATGTTTGTTAAAAATATTTTACCTGATTGAGAAATGCAAATTCTTGGACAGACCTATTGAATCAGAATCTCTGGGTTTCAAGTAGAGCAATCTGTCTTCACAAACCTTCTTCGTGATTTTATTCTGGCTAAAGTTAGAGAACTATCAGGTTAGACTAAAGAACACTGGACAACCTCAACTCACTTGTGGGTAGCTGAGGTGAAGCCTTACTAACCAGGGTTACCTTCTAGAAGCTGAGTTTTAATAAATTTAACAAAGGGTACTAGCCTTAATTCAAGTTAATCCACAAGAAAAATGTGGTAGGCAGAATAATGGTCCCCAAAGATACCCACATTCTAGAAGACTGTGAATATAATACCTAACATGGCAAAAAAGACTTCACAGGTATGATTAGATTAAGGCTCTTGATGTGGGAGTGAGACAGGGGGTCCCTCAGGGGTGAGGACAACGGAGCCCAACGCACTGGGCCGTCTGCATGCATGACTCCGGAGACCAGGTTCAGAGACACAGATCTAAGTTTATTGAGGAAGTACAGCCGTATATAAAGGGGTAAGCTGCCAATAGAACAGGGACACGCTTGCTATGTTATCCAATGGGCATGAGGGTCGGGGCTAAGAGTAGGTGGCTCCTGGAGATTTGTCAGGCGGGCGTTGCCACTTCCTGGTGTACCAAGGAAGCCTGTTCGCTGGAGTGTGCTCACAGCGTTGCTTCGGCCGCAGCACTGAGATAAATCTCTTGAGCTCTGCCCACATGGGAGCTTATCTTGGATTATCCAGGTGGGCCCAAAGTAATCGAAGGGTCAGAGTCAGAGAGAATCAGAGAAGAAAACACAATGACGAAAGCAGAGTAAGGGGAAGTTAGCGGGGACAGGACCTTCACCCATGTCTTAGCTAGAACAGCTTTCCTCTGTGTTTACCTGTTGATCTCATTGCACCATTTCTTTAGAAGAAACATCCCTTGGCTTTCAAAAGAGGAAGAAAAGTTTGAAACCCTGAGGCTAGAGGGAGGGTACCTGCCTGCCTCTTCTTTGTCCCTTCCATCAGCTCCTGGAAGTCATTTAGACAAGGCTCCTTCTCAGGACCATGACCAGAAGCAATAAATCATTTGAACTTGAATATTAAGATAATTCATCATCTGGAATTTCTGTATTTATAAAAATTTCTTCAAAAAGTTGATATATTGCAATGGTGAACACACAATACAATATACAGATGATGTATTACAGAACTGTACATCTGAACCTAAATAATATTATTAACCAATGTCACCCCAATAAATTCAATAAAAAAATATAAAACAAGGATTAATTCAGTGTTTTACTTGGTTAAAAGGAATTAAAAAAGAAAAAAATTTGATCTAAAAAATTATTTTCGAGGATGAAGTTAATAGAAAAAGTAGTGTATTGGATTGATTATTTTCCTTCTAGGATTAACTAAACTTTTTTATATTTCTATTCTCAGAATCACTGTTCCACTTAAAACATACACATATGAGTGCACATACTTTATAGAACATACTGTACATGTCTGTTGCAGTAAAGTTTTACACTTCTTCTGACCCAAAACAATAAAGTTTGGATAAAAGAGGAGGGCCTTTGGAAATTTCTTCAAACCACATAATTCTCAACCCCCAAGGGGCTTCTTAGCAGAGCTGATAGCCTCATTGGCTCAGGAGAGGCTGGTTTGCCAAGGGGTGGGAGCTTCACACTTGGTAGGTGAAGTTATTAAATTTTTTTTATTAAACTAGAGGCCCGGTGCACGAATTCATGCATGGGTGGGGTCCCTCTGGGTTGCCTGCGGGGATCGGGCCAAAACCCGTAGTCCAACGCCGCCTGCAGCTCCTACCTGCCGCTCCCACTCATCCCAGCCCCACTGTACCTGCCGCGGGCTCGCGCCCAATCAGTCTCGATAGGGAGAGGCTTGTGCCATTGCAGCAGCACTCACCAGCCATGAGTCCTGTGTCTGGTGCCCTCCCGAGGGGAGTGGCCTGCAGGATCGGGTGGAAACTGGCTCTCCCATTCCCCGAGGGGTCCCGGATTGCGAGAGGGCACAGGCCAGGCCGAGGGACCCCAGTGGTGCACAATCAGGGCTGGGGAGGGACTGCAGGAAAGCTCCAGGGAGTGTCCAGCTCCGTCTCGCCCAGACCCGATCGGGGCCGATAGGGGCTGTCTGGCTGGGGAGGGACATGGGAGGTTGTCCAGCTGGAGAGGGACCCCAGGAGGGTTCCAGGGCATGTCTGACCCATCTCCCTCAGTCCCGATCGGCCTGACCCCAGCAGCAAGCTAACCTACCAGTCAGAGCATCTCCCCTCTGGTGGTCAGTGCACGTCATAGTGAGCGGTTGAATGGTTGAGCGGCCTTAGCATATCATTAGCATATTATGCTTTGATTGGTTGAACAGTCGACCGGATGACCAGACATTTAGCTTATTAAGCTTTTATTATATAGGATGTTAAAGGTGTTGAATGGGTTGAGATCACAGTTCTTGCCTCTGACAATAATTTTATGTTTATCAGATACCATTTTGTGTTAAATAGATATAGTCCCCCAACTAGAGCAAACTCTCCTGGGAATGGCAGGCATGCCCGTGCTCCTCTTTCCTGGGCAGAATTAATGCACAATAAGTTCCGGCTGGGGCATTGTCCTTGATCTGGGGACAGACGAAGCCTGTCTAGGTCACAGACCCTCTCTAGGTCTCAGTTTTCTCATCCCTGAAAATCCAGGTTTGTGGATTAGAGGAGCTCTGTTTCTTTATAGTTCCAAGCTCTTTGGTTACTTGATGGGAGAAAATAATTAGAATAAAATAATTCTCAATTTTAAGGTAAAAAGGGAGATCTGTCATGTTGACAGTAGTAACAGAAAAATTAGGCTATACTTAACACAATCATTTCCATATAAACTACGATCCCATCTACAGCGTTGTGTCAATGAGAACAATCCTCATTTTAAAACAACCTGGAACAAGTAGGGCTAGAGGTGGATTTACCTGCAGCCCATGAGCCTAACACTTAGGTGGCCCTTATTAGTGCAGACTCTCCTTGGGAAGGGTCATAGCAATATCATTGCATGTTCTTTTATTTTGTAAACCTGGAAAAGTGCAGTATTTTAGCGTCATCTATTAAGACTGCCATTTCCTCCCATTTATGCTTCTCCTCCTCTTGGGTGGGGCTGGGGAAGATGGTGGGCCTTTTGTGGATCCAACTAAATATACCCTACTTGGGGTGTAGTAGGGTATATTGATGTGGTTCACTCTGAGAACTTTAGAAAATCACAGGTCAGAGCACATACCTGAGTTGTGGGTTCAATCCCCGGTGGGGTGCATACAATAGGCAACTGATTGATGTATCTCTCACATCAATGTTCCTTTTTCTCTCCCTCTTCCTCTATCCCTCCTTCTCTAAAACACAAACACAAAACAAAAGCAATTGTTAGGAAATAGGAGCACAGCAAAGGAAAGGAAAATGAAAAGCAAGAATGGTTAGTTTATCTTTGAATAATCAGTCCTGTTTTAATAACCAGCAGGGCTTAGGAATTAAGCTTGTCAAGAACAAGGGGTTTGGAATCAAGCTGGGTTCCAATCTCAATTGTACCAAGTGCCAACTATGTAATTATGGATAGAATATTTTTCTTTGAATCCACTTCCTCACAGAGTATCTCCCATGATAGTTGTAAACTTTCGATGCTATAACATACATATATACACATCATGGGCACTCCATAAATTATAACATTTTGAAAATTATGCCATTGAATGTTCTCTTACAGTGTATTTAATTTAAATATAAAAAATTCCAAGTGAAGGAAAAGACCTCCTTTAGAGATTGTTGAATTTTGGAGGGGCCATGAGAACTTTAAAGGAGGAAATTGGGGCTTTGCAAGCAGTGACTTGCACAAGGTCATGCCCCTTGGGAGCAGCAAAGCTGGTCTTAAACCCCACCTGTCGCAACTAGGATTGCAGTTAGGATGTGTGGGTGCAGGCATGAAGTACTCTTGGTGCCTGCAAAGAAAGCAGTTGTCTTTGATCAGTGCGTAGGCACTGCATGCATACATGTTATCTCAGTATACACCTCACCAATGCTCTGTGAGGAAGCTGCAATATAGCCCATTGTACAGATGATAAAACTGAGGCCAGAAAAGCAAAGAACTTGCTCAGGGTAACACAGGAATGAATGGCAAGACTTGAATCCAATCCTAGGTTTGTGCAACCCTAAAGTCAAGCCTCACCCCCCATTTCACACTGCCCTGTCTTCTAAGACTCCGACCACTCGGGTGCCAATTGCAACTCAAAGCCACTGGCTGTGGTTCCATTTTCTTCCCTCCGATGCAACCTTGGTGATGTCACAAAGGCCACCATTTTCAGTTACCTGAACACAACTGAAAGAACCTGTCTGGACCTACCCAGGCTTTCCTTTCAGGGGTTTATAAAGTGTTTGTCACAGTTTTCACAGAAATATTTTTCACAAAGTTAAAGAATTAGGGAAACAACTCAAACATTTGTTTAGGGCATCGCCTCAGAAGACATACACCTGAACCCAACCAAATGTATGCAAACTTCTTTTCCTTTAGTTCAGTGACTCAACCTTGGCTGACATTGGAACCACTGGAAAGGTTTTACAATGATACTATGCCCAGGCTCCATCCAAGACTAATAAAGTTGGAATCTCCCAGAATGGGGCTCGACATGGCAGTGTAGAAGCTCACCAGATGAGGCAAGTATATGACAGCTGAGGTTAAAGATTGGATGGCCTTCCTCAGCAATCCTTTCCAACTTGGATTTTCTGACACAGAAAATTGCCTCATTCCTAACCAAGCTCCCTTCTGTGGGAGATAAGTTTCCATGGCAATTATATATAGTCGTATGGAGGTATTGATTAACACACACACACACACACACACACACACACACATTTAAGGACAATTTGTTACTATATTACTAAAATATTTAAATCTGCATATTCCTTCATCTAGCATTTTAATTTCTGTGACTTTATCCTGGAGAGGAAGTAAAAGGTGTCTGCAAAGAAGTTCACATGGAAGTTCATTAAAGCATGATTTATGACAGTAAATTTTGGAGACTATCTAGATAGCCAGTCCTGAGGCTGACTGAGTGATGGTGTATTCATATGAGAGATGCAACCATTACCTTTCTATTTATTCCTGTGTCAACCAGCACAGGAAATACTGTACTAGAAACAGTAGAAGTCAAGTTTTGACTAAAAATATAGTTATTTTTCACATGCATGGAGAAAATATTGAAAGAATTTACTTTCAAACATATTATGTCTCAGTTGTTACCTTCAATGGTTGGCTTATGCCACCCCCCCCAACTTTATTGAGATATAATTGCCATGTAACATGACTAATTTTTTAAATGCTCTTTTGGGTTTTCTTAATTTTCTGTTTTGAGTATTATTGTTGTTGAATTAGAAAATGCTAAGTTAAAATGCAATCTAAAAATAAGTGTCCCTTCATTGTTTACTTACCTTTCATGTGTTATTTTTCATTGCAAGCATCACTGGTATTTATTTGCTAAAATAATTGTTCAGGTATCTTCTGAAAAAGATGTTCTTCTTTTCTGTTGTTGTTAAACTCAGCTGTCTTCAGGACAGACTAGGACATTCTCTCTTCTTCAAACTACCCAGATCCCCTTGACTAGAGTGAATAGCTAAGGTCAGGTGAATTTTTGAGAGAGCATCAGCTAGACCAGCCATGGGCAAACTACGGCCCGCGGGCCGGATCCGGCCCGTTTGAAATGAATAAAACTAAAAAAAAAAAAAAAGACCGTACCCTTTTATGTAATGATGTTTACTTTGAATTTATATTAGTTCACACAAACACTCCATCCATGCTTTTGTTCCGGCCCTCCAGTCCAGTTTAAGAACCCATTGTGGCCCTCGAGTCAAAAAGTTTGCCCACCCCTGAGCTAGACCCTCAGATAGGAGGAGCTGCTGTAAGGAAAATCCACAGTATGGCATTGAACCTGGCTCTTGGTAAACAACTTGTATTTGTTGGATGAATAAATGAAGAATATATTTGTTAATATTCTTAGAATAAGAAAACATAGAGAAAATCATGTTTGTGCCTTTAAGAAGAAAGAGCAAGGAATTTTAAAAAATAGCTGCACTATCCCTTTAAGAATTGGAACAAAGCATTCCACAGAGAAAGTGGCAGTAAAATGAGAATGAAGTAGAGCATGGAGCTTGAGTGAGGAGAGAGCCCTGAGAGTGAACAGACATCCCTTGGGCTCTAGGAAGAGGACTGCATCACGTCAGAGCAAAGTGCCCTACTTAATTTCATGATGGCAAATAAAGAAAGTAACACTTTTTAAAGCTCGGGTGCTGGAATTAGAACCTAAAGCTTTAACTGAGGTTAAAGGAGATGCTATAAGCATTACTAAGATGTCAAGTTCAGATGGGGCAAGGAAAGGAAAACGAGGCAAGGGATATGACAGTTCCATGGAATGTGTTCACTATAGCCCCAGATAGAATTTAGTTCAAGGGTCCCATCTATACCTCAGTAGCTGCTTCCCTGTCCTGGACTTGGGGCTGCAGTCAGGGCTGGGCTGGAGGGAGCAGTAGACATTGTTTGACACCTGCTCAGGAGTTGTCAGAGGCAAGAAGTTAAAGAGAAGCATGGCTTTCCAATGGACTTGGGCAAAGGAATATCTATTCTGTGAGAAGCAGAGGTCCCGAGTCCAAAGTGGCCGCTCCAGGGAGTAGGCTGGGTAGGGTGAGGAGGTTGAGGGGCCCTCTGCCCATCTGAACTGAGCCACGGAACTTTCACTAAAGCAGATCTGCTCACAGACTAATGTTGATTTGCCCAACGACAACTAGGACTTATTCTATCAAACATTTCCTATGCTGACGGAAGGACCAGGGGCCATTCCACATGATTTCTTTCCATTACAGATGTCCCTCTAAGTCCAGCCTGGGTGGGTGAGTGAGAGCATCAGCTTCATTTGCTCCCCTTGTTGACAAGCAATGTAAGCATACTTCAGGTCCCTGCTAGCAAAGGAGACAGATGAGTGCCCCAGAGAAGTGGGGGAGAGCCTGGGCTGTGGTTTCAGCCAGTCTTGGGTTCAAACCCAGCCTGGGCAGGGACAGGATCCAACCAGGCTGGGATAAGGGTGAGTAAGACTAAGTCCTACAAGTACAAGGTCAGATCCTGTCTTTACTTAGAATTTTGACATTTTATTCATTATGGATATTTTTTATTAATTCATATTTTCTAAGATATTACATTAACATTCTTTGCCCTGATTGCTGAGTTTGGGGGCCTCCTTTACATTCTGTTTCCAGCTTGAGCTCCTTCACTTGCTTCCCAACTTACAGTTTTGGCTAGCCCAATCACTGACCAGCTCTGGGAGGCAGGGCATGTCACTTTAAATCTTGCTTCTATCATCTGTAAAATGGGATAATTGAGAAAGCCCATCTTATAGGGTTTTGTAAAGTTAAATGAGATCATGAATGTAGGCCTCTGAGCACAGGCCTGGACTACAGTTGGTGCCTTTGCCTTTGCTTGGTCTTCCTGTGGCCAGGACATGCTGTTGTAGGCAGCAGGCCTCGGGGCAGTGTGTGCCTCCTGAAGGAGACATATGCTTGAAAAGAGAACATGGATAGGTCAGGGCCCCAAAAAGCATGTTCTTGCCAATAAGAATCACTTCCTTAAAGACAGAACATAGCCCATAAGCCAATTCTGGACACTGACTGATATTGCTCAGCCCATTAACAGTGACAGGACTCTAACTCGGCTCGGCTCCCAGTTGTTAAAAACATGAACAAGTGCACATTTCCCAGGGAAGAAGAAATGCTCTTTGCCAAGCATCAGCCAAAATCATGGTGTGGGGTGGAAAGACCAGCAAGTGCTCGCCTCTTAGACAGACTGGCTTCAACTTAGAGATTTGCCAGACATGAGTAGGAAATACAGGCAAGAAATAGACTAAACTCCTGTGAACGCACTCACCAACCAAGGCTGCTCTATGCCCTCAATGCACAGAAACCTATGCTGTGAGTTCAGGGTGAAAAGGCAGGCTAAGAAATACATTTACTAACTACACCCTTCCTTCCACACATTCTGGGACACAACAGTTTATGCTAAAATGAACATTTTACTGTGTCAGAAGAAATACTATTGGTACATAAAACCGCTATATTGGTCTCATATAAATATACAACAGTAAGACTGGATAAATCTCATGTTTACCAGTAAAACTGAAATCCTCCCTAAAAATTTTGGAAAACTTTCAGCCAAGAGATTCATTGTGGACTAGTAAAATTGTTCCACGTTTAAGACTTTAGGCACTGAAAACTTCTGTTCTATTTTCTAGGGTAAAATTCAATTCTAAAAAAAAAAGACAAAAAAAGGAGACATATGTAAAATTTTAGACAATAAAAAAATAAAATAAAGTAAATGGTAAAATAGCAAAAAAATGACAAGAAGGGAAATGACTGACAAAATATTTAAAAATATGAAAGAGGAAGGGAGAGGGAGAGATAGAAATATCAATGATGAGAGAGAAACAACTGTAAGTGGCCTCCTGCATGCCCCCTACTGGGGATCAAGCCCACAACCCAAGTATGTGCCCTGATGGGGAATTGTACCACAACCTCTGGGTTCATGGGTTGATGCTCAGCCACTGAACCACATCAGCTGGGTAAATGGCTGATGAACTTTTGATTTCAAATGTCTTTACTATGTGGAATATAGAAATAGCTTGAGACTGGTAGAATAACCCCTCCCCGCCCAAAGAGATCCATGCCTTAATCCCTGAAACCTGTAAATACATGACCTTCCATGGCAAAACAAACAAACAAAAAAACATTTTGCAGATGTGATTAAGTTAAAGATCCTGAGTTGGGGAGATGATCTTGCATTATTTGTATGGATGCGAATTAATCATATGGGTCTCTTTAAAATTAGAGAACCTTTTCCTACAATGGTTAAGATATATGTGATGGTGGAAGAAGGGTCAGAGAGATGTAATTTTGCTGGCTTTAAATATAGAGGAAGAGGCCACAAGCCAAGGAATGTGAGCAGCCTTTAGAAACTGGAAGAAAAAAAAAAAAAAAAAGAAAATGGACTTTTCCCTAGAACCTCCAGAAAGGAGCACAGCCCCAAGAAGACCTTCATTTTAGCCCAGTGAGTCTTGTGTTGAACTTCTAACTTACCAAGCTGCAAACTAATACACAGAAGAAATTATATAACTTTTCACTAGTCACTTTTATAATATACTAGAGGCCCGGTGCATGAAATTCATGGGGGGGGGGGGGGCGGGGTGTTGTCCCTCAGCCCAGCCTGCACCCTCTTCAATCTGGGATCCCTCTCACAATCTGAGACTGCTGGCTTCTAACCACTCGCCTGCCTGCCTGATTGCCCCTAACCACTCTACCTGCCAACCTGATAGCTCCCTAACCGCTCCCCTGCCGGCCTGATTGACACCTAACTGCTCCCCTGCTGGCATGATCATCCCCAACTGCCCTCCCCTGCCAGCCCAATTGCCTCCAACTGCCCTTCCCTGCCAGCCCGATCACCCCCAGCTGCCTTCCCCTGTGGGGCTGAGGGGACTGGGGGACTCCAGCTGGATGAGGTGGGGCTGAAGGGACTGGGGGACTGAGGCTGGATGAGGCAGGCTGAGGGGACTGGGGGACTGAGGCTGGATGAGGCGGGGATGAGGGGACTGGGCACCGCCATCTTGTGGCTGTGGGCACTGCCATCTTGTGAGGGTGTGGCAGTCAATTAGCATATTCTCTCTTTATTGGCAGTGGGCATCGCCATCTTGTGAGGGTGTGATGGTCAATTAGCATATTCCCTCTTTATTAGATAGGATTATGTATTTACAATCATGCACCACTTAACAAGTGGGATATGTTTTGAGAAATGTGTCATTGGGCAATTTCATCACTGTTTGAACATCATAGAGTGCACTTACACAAGCCTAGATGGTATAACCTACTACACACCTAGGCTATATAGTATACTATATAGTCTGTTGCTCCTAGGCTAACAACTTGTACAGCATGTTACTATACTGAGAACTGTAAACAACTGTAAAATGATAAGTATTTGTGTATCTAAACATAGAAAAGGTTCAGTAAGAATAAGGTATTAAAGATAAAAAATGGTACATCTGTATAGGGCACTTATCATAAATGGAGCTTGGAGAACTGGAAGTTGTTCTGAGTGGGTAAGTGAGTGTGTGGTGAGTGAACCTGAAAACCTAGGACATCCTATATAATAAAGAGCTAATATGCTAATTAGACTGAACAGCAGAACGACTGTCCGGATGACCTTCCAGATGAAGCTGGGGCTGCGAGGGCCAGCCAAGGTAGCTGGGGCTGCAAGGGCCAAGCCCCTTGCATGAATTTTGTGCATCAGGCCTCTAGTTACTATATAATACTGTAGACTTTATACATACTGTACACATAGGCTACACTAAATTATAAAACAATGTGAGAGCAAATCAAGTACAAGAAAAAATGACACAATGAAGAAACACAGTATGCACAACATGTGTGTGCTGCTGCTGGGTAACAGGGCACACTGTTTACAGCAAAGATTTTTTATAAGTAGAAAGAGTACACTCTAAAGTAAAGTTAAAAATGAAAGTATACTAAATATATAAACCAGTAACATAGTAATTTATTTTTATTATCAAATATTGTATTATCAAGCACTGTCCATAATTGTATGTGTTATACTTTTATATGACCACAACACAGTAGGTTAGTTTACATCAGCATCACCACAAACACAGGAGTAAGTAATGTGTGTACTAAGATATCACATACTACATGTTGGCTCTATTATAATCTTACTAGAGGCCCATTGCACGAAGAGATTCATGCAATAGGCCTTCCCTTCCCCTGGCTGCCAGCACCAGTTTTCCTCTGGCACCTGGGACCCAGACCTTTGCTCCGGACGGAGCCTTCAGTCTTCGTGGCTCCTGAAGGAGCCTTCGGTCTTCGCAGCTCTGGATGGAGCATTCAGTCTTTGCTCTGCCGCTTCGCCCCTATGTATGCAAATTAACTGCCATCTTTGTTGGGTTAATTTGAATACTCTCCTGATTGGCTGGTGAGCGTAACAGAAGGACGGTTAATTTACATGTTTGTCTATTATTAGGTAAGACTAAAGGCCTGGTGCACAAAAATTTGTGCACTCGCGGGGGTCCCTCAGCCCGGCCTGTGCCCTCTCACAGTCTGGGACCTCTTGGGGGATGACCACCTGCTGGCTTAGGCCCACTCCACAGGGGAATGGCCTAAGCTGGCAGTCAGACAGCCCTCTGGCAGCCTGGGAGCCCTTTGGGGATGTCCACTTGCCAGCGG
>NW_005871077.1:2088113-2091690 GCF_000147115.1 Myotis lucifugus | reverse complement strand
AGCCTGGGTGAGGGGCTGATGGCCGTTTTCAGGCTGGCCATGCTCCCCAGTGACCCAAGCTCCCAGCCTCTCCTTTTTTCTTTCTTTTTTTTTTCCAGTGCCTCCTTGAGCGGAGGCCAGGGTGGGCTGGAAGCAGGTGTCTGGGATTTATTTATCTTCTATAATTGAAACTTTGTAGCCTTGAGCAGAGGCCAGGGCCGGCCAGGGCAGGCAGGAAGCTTGGCTTCCTCCATTGCTGGGGGCAACCCAAGCTTCCTGCTCACTCCAGCTCTGTGGCCACCGCCATCTTAGTTGAGTTAATTTGCATACTCGCTCCTGATCGGCTGGTTGGCGTGGCTTGTGGGTGTAGCGGAGTGGCAGAGTGATGGTTAATTTGCATCTTTCTCTTTTATTAGTGTAGATAGTGCCACTGTCCTATATGTGGCCTGTCATTGACCAAAACATCATTATTCAGTGCAAACCCCAGCATAGAAATGTTTTACATTTTAATATTTTCATTGTTGGGTCTTGCATCTTAGTTGTCTTTTTCTCATTTACCTCAGGGTGGCCTGGCCTTCAGATTCTTGATGGGCCTCTAGATGTGAAGATGGAACCTGGAATTATTCTTCAGGAAGTTGCTCCTTCCCAACTGGAGAGGGCAGGAGTGCTACTGGGCACCAGGACATGCTCTGTGAGACTGGAGGCTGCAACCATGGGAACTGGGCCATGTAGAGCAAGACGTAAATCCTTGAAATCATTTCAATGGAACATAAATATGGATTTAGCATGAGGGCCACAGTTTTGGGGTGGTTGGTTCTAACTCTGGCAATCGGGATTTAGAGGGGAAATTCTCCAGTGTTAATGGCCTGCAGATGTTCTTTGGGTTCCAGTGGATAAATTTTCACCACTAATGGTTAATTGTTTTGTCAGCAGCAGAGTTTTGTTGTAGTATCTCCAAGTGGTTGGCATTGGCCATGAGTCATCAAACAACCCCCAAATGAGAGCTTAATCTTGGGGTCACTTTAAGTGTCCCATCATACTCCATTTAATCAATAATTGTCTCACAGTGTAACAGTCAGAATTTTCCCATTGTCTGACAATGGACAACCTGATGACAAGCAGTCACTGAACTCACGTACGACTGTGATGTCTGATTTTAACCATGGCTGGCGTCCTGGCCAATGTCTAGGAGAAGGAAACAGGATATCAGATAATAGTCATCATGGGTGAATCAGAGGCAAAAGATTTATTGCAAATTGCAATGAACTATTTCATTATAAAATTTAGATTAAACACTCCACTCACATCATAGACGTTACTACAGATTCTAAATACATGTGCCGAATGGGGAACACTGAAGCAGTTCCTTTTGAGAAGCATCTCTGGGAAATTTAGATTAAAAAAAAAGAAAAAACAACTTCTGTTTTCTAGAACAATAATGAAAGGTGACTATATAGTATCTATTCTGAGATATAGTTTTGACTACATAGCATAGTCTAAAAATAAGTAAATTACTTATATTCATGTTTTGATGTTATTATTTATTTGAAGAAGGAGAACCATTAACCTTTACAGAAGTCTTTCCTGAGAATTGCCATCCATGCACTGTGCTGAACTCACGGGAGAGGACCGCGCACCGCGCCAGGTGGTTGAAGTTGGTTATGTTCAACAGGACCTGGTGGAGTCAGTTATGTTGGGATGGTGCTTTAAAAACCCATCGTTACTCACCTAGTCAGAAAGGCCTCCATTTATAACTTATTAGTGAGTCTAGGTTGCCCTGAAGCTTCCATCAGGTGCTTTTACCTGTTCTTATATTCGTGACTATGACTAGATAATTTATGAGGTTGCCTTGCCAGGGCTTGTGGGTTCTTGGGTAATGAGGGCCTGCACCACTTAGGAACTGAAGCATTTGTGTTCACTGACCAATAATAGAATCTGTTTGTATTTTTAATAAAATTATAATAAATCATTTGACTCTAGCAAGTCTTTAATCCATCTCACGCCCCCCCCCTTACCTAGCAGAGTTCTTTAGAAGCTTTACTGCTTAGAAAGAGGAAAGTTCCTTTGCTAGAATGTTAGAACAAAGAAAAGATGTTACTACAGACTCTAATACATGTACAGACCTCTCATAGGGAGGACATCTCGCCTTCCCCATGTTGTTTCCATTTTCCTCCTCATTCGGGGCCAGCAGACATGGTGCCCACAGAGGTTCTGACTGACAGGGAGACACAGTGGCAGTGGGCCCAGCCCCACCTGGGGTGACTGGCGGGGAGCACAGCTAGAATTGACAAGAGTTTAAAAGTACATGCTTCTGTGTTCACAAATCCTCTCATCTGTTCGTAAGTACTTTGGGAAATTTAAACAAGACTCATTCTTAGTAGGTATGCACTATTAAAGTCTTCTTACAGGAGAACCAAGATGGTGGCATAAGGTACAGACCTGTGCGTGCTGCCTCCCACAACAACATCGAGACTACCAACTATAAAACAAACAGTTATCATTCAGAACCATGGGAAAGCTGGCCCAGTGGAAGCTCTACAACTGGAAGGAAAGAAAGAAGAGCATTGAGACTGAGTAGGTTGTGCAGAGGCTCCAAGAATGGAGGTACGGAGTCGCACGCTGGCTGGCTGCAACTGGATGCGCAGTTTTTTTTCAATCAGAATGGGATGCAGACTCTCAAATCCACTGAGCTTGTTTGCAGCGGGATCCTGAGGTCCCAGACCCCTACGGGGAGAGGCAGGATGGCCTTGCAACGGGCGGAGAGCGAGAGTGGCTGTCTCACAGAGCTGCTCGCCGGCACTCGGGGACGCGAGACTCGGAGTAGCAGAGAGGCAAGGAGTCGCGGAGATGCCATTGCCCCTTGCTCCGCCCTGGTGATTCCTGGGGACCCCGCCCTACTCAATTTACATCCCACCCAAGCTGTGCTAGTGGCACAAAGAGAACCACCGGTGCTTTTGTAGCCCAGCCCAGCAGAATGCAGATTTCAACTCCTCGCATACATAAGGGACACACTCAAGAAGCAGAATCAGGTTCGGAGGAAGCCGGAGCCGGACAAGGCTGGGCCAGTGATGTAGAACCACTGTACCAGCAAACACACAGGCAGGTCCACCAGATCCAGTCTCACATGGGACGCTGGGAGACGGCAGACAGGCAGTCTGTGCACTTGGTAGAAAACGAAATCCAAGCAAGCATACCAGATATTCAGCCACCAGGAACGCATGGAGATTTTGTCCAGCAAGGAGCCGCCCAACAAAGGACAGAATGCCAAACTCTGTGTTGCTGAGACGGCCCCCGTGAGGCCAAGGCGGCCCCCGTAGGGCCGAGGCAGCCCCTGTGGGGCCGAGGCAGCCCCTGAGAGGCTGGGACGGCCCCCGAGAGGCTGGGATGGCCCCGGTGAGGCTGAGGCGGTCCCGGTGAGGCTGGGACGGCCCTGGTGGGGGTGGGACGGCCCCGATGGGGTTGAGATGGCCCCAGTGAGGTTGAAACGGCCCCGGTGAGGTTGAAATGGGCCCGGTGAGGCTGAAACAGCCCTGGTGAGGTTGAGACGGCCCCGGGGAGGTTAAGACGGCCCCGGTGGGGTTGAATCGGCCCCGGTGAG
>NW_005871077.1:2078809-2088013 GCF_000147115.1 Myotis lucifugus | reverse complement strand
GATTGGGGACTTCACGCTTATCACGCACAGGACAGGGCTGATCAGGGGGTTGGGGCGCCTTCCCCTGTCATACACAGAGCTGCAGGGCGATCAGGGGGTTTGGGCGCTGCCCCCTGTCACGCTGATCCCGGTGCCAGGAGCCTCGCTGCTCCGCTGATCCCGGTCCCGGGAGGCATATTACCCTTTTACTATATAGGATAGAGGCCTGGTGCACGGGTGGGGACCGGCTGGTTTGCCCTGAAGGGTGTCCTGGATCAGGGTGGGGGTCCCCACTGGGGTGCCTGGCCAGGCTGGCTGAGGGGCTGAGGGCTGTTTTCCGGCTGGCAGGTGACTAAAAGCTCCCAACCGCTCCTTGTTTTCTTTTTTTTTCTTTTTTTAATTCTGGGCCAGCTTTAGCTCTGAGGCCTCGCTGCTGAAAACATCGATACAATGTTGCGGTCCCGGGCTGACTGACAGCAGGTTTCTGGAGTTTTGTTTAGCTTCTTATTTGCAACATAGTACATAGTTTCTTAGAGTTGCAACTCAGAGGCCGGCAGCGGCAGGCGGGGAACGTTGGAGTCTGCAGTCCCTGGAGCAAGCAAGCCTCATGTTCACTTCCAGCTGCCTGGCTGCCGGCCGCCATCTTGGCTGACAGTTAATTTGCATAAGGATATGCTGATTAGCCAATGGGAAGGGTAGCGGTCGTACGCCAATTACCATGTTTCTCTTTTATTAGTGTAGATGAACAAAAATGGATACAGAGGAAGAGCAGCATTGAGCAGAATGTCAAACTACAGTGGGAACCCTGGGGAGGGTTGGGGGGGTAAGAGATCAACCAAAGGACTTATATGCATGCATATGAGAATAACTAATGGACATAAGACACTGGGGGGTGGGGGAAGCCAGGGGAATGTCAAGGGGGGTGGGGGAAGGAGACATGTGTAATACTCTTTGTAATACTTTAAGAAATAAAAAAAATAAATAAATAAAAATAATAAAATAAAATACTTATTCTAGAAAAAAAAAATAAAGTCTTCTTATACTAACCCTTGTCCCCTTTGTAATTCCAACGTTGATAATCTCACAGAGCGCTCTCTAGTAACCAAGGCAGTGAGCATTAGTTCTGGTGCTCTGAGGAACCCAGCTCTCTGAAGGAAGGAAAGGCATGCCCTTCTAACTGAAGTCCTGGTTTTTCCTCCTTAAAATCAGCGTGAAATAGTCTGCCAGTTTCTGGTGGTGTGATATGATGTGATCTGATGTGACAAAGGGCTAATGGGAAAGAAGTGCTGTTCTAATGTTCAATATCTCTTTGTCTTCTTATTCCTCTTTGATCGTTTTGTTTAAAATACCAGTAATAATAGCAATCATAATAATAATAAAGAGAGCTGGCATCTATTAAACCTTGACTTTGTGTCAGGTGGTCTGTTAAGCACATTATTTACAGTATTATATCCTCTGATCCTCAGAACAACTCAAAAGCAAGGTGTCATTAATATATTCATTTTTATTTTACAGATGGGCCTGGAATGATGACGATATTTGACATTTAGGTTAAGCATTGTACATGCTCTTCTCGTGCTTTTAATATGTGTTCATTGTTCTTTCAACAAAGATTTATTGACCACCTACTGTGCCCTAGGTCCTGTTTTATTCTCTAAATACCCTGGGGAAAAACATGATCAATTCAACAAACCTTTTTGGCCTACAAGAAGAAAAAAGTTTATGTAAGAGCGGTAGGCTTCTGAGAAAACTAGGGAATGCTAACTTCAAAGTTTACTGGCTTCCTACTTCCGCCCTAGGGACAGTAATAAGAACCTCATCTCTCAGGTGGATGTCTGTCATTTTCTTCACCCTTTCACCTGGGTGGTGGGAATGACATTTGGGGAATGTGAAATATTCTTACTCCAGGCTTTCTGCAAAGACTGAAGGGAGCCGTGGGCCCTGAGAAATGATGGGAGAATTTCCAGGTCTGAGAAAAGTTACTAATGTACTTGGAATCCTGGAATCTCTATTTAAAGGGCCACAGAGTCCAGCCCTTAGGCCAACTCTCTGTCCAATGAAAGATTCCCCTCTTAGTAAGTGGTCAGAGCACCTCCACTTGCTTACTTTTAGTGCTGAGGAACTCTCTACCTTACAAGGCAGCCCATTCCAGGTGCTAAAGGCTGTTCTTCACAATACTGAGCCAAAAACCTGCCTCCACATAACTCCTACTCTTTGGTTCCAGCTCTGTTCTCTGATGTTGTGCCAGATAAATCTAATTTCTCTTTCACAGGAATGCCCCCAGTATCTAGAATCAGTGATTTCATCCCCACTAAGATTTTCTTTTCTTGCTCCTCCAGTCTTCTTTCATGTGTTATGATTCCCAAACCCTTCACTCTCTAAGCTGGAGCAAAAGAAACTGGAAATTTATGGGCTGGGCTACTCAAGGCTCCTTGGGAAGAGCTATTCACAAACACAGTAGAGTGTCAGGAGGCTGTGAAGAGCTCCTTAGGCCATTAGGACATGGTCAGAGAGTTGAAGAGACTTCTGAGGTCAGAGCATTTGAACTCCTAAATAGTGCTTAGGACATTTGGAATAGTCTTTAGAAGGCCAGGCTACAGAATCTAATGCAGGACCAGGGAAGCCAATTGACTGGCTCTAAGACAATCCTTGCAGTTTAAGCAGCCATCTCTGGAGGGAATTTTATTTATAGGGAAGAAAGTGGTGAGTGGAGTTAAAGCTTATGAATTCTTTGATGTTCTAAACTATCTTGGAAACAACAACTATCAAATACCCCAGTTCCTCCACCCTTATAAATTCGTTTTCCTTATCTTTTGTGAAGAACTGAAATCGAGAAAAGGCCACCAGTGGCACCCTGACAATGCCCACTTTACCTTAAACACCATGATGCCCACCATCCTCTGCCTGCTCTAAGAGCGAGTAAGGGCTTTTAAAGGCAGTGTTCTAGTGGTAGAAACAAAAGACCTAACCATAGGCATCTAGGCTATACCAGTAATAAAAATTCATCTTTAGTATTCCCTGTATATGATGGTAAATTATTTTGTGTTTACCTCACTGATGTTTTTGGAGGAATTTGTCTGTTCAGTGCATGAAGCTTGGTTACAAGCTCACTTGTAGGTTGAAAGTCGTGTTGATATAATGGAGCAAATGTTACTTGATCATGATTTCCTCTGCTTAACAGAATAACTCTTCTACTTGTTACTTAACTATGCTCATTGATACACTTTGCCATGAGTTTAATACTAATGAATTCTTTATAATGCCTAGGTAGGGGGGTGGGTAGTATTAGCTCCATTTTGTAGGTCAGGCAGCTGAGGTTAAGAAACTGAGTTTGAGAAGGCATCAGTGACTTGCATAGGGTTTCATGGCTCTGAATAATGGAGCCCAAATAATATGTCAATCTTCTGCCTAGTGCAGTTCACAGTGCAGAATTCTTCAGAACATGAACTAACACAATGGAGGTGTAAGAATTAAATTCATGTAAGCACATTCTAATTCCAGATCACTGGAAAATACTAACGATAGTAATTTAACCCACCCACTGAACAATTAAAAAGAACAAAAACTTAATTGTCATCTCCTAAACAAAATAAGAAAAAGGCAAGTTTATACATCTTTGAAAATCTCCCCATGGGTAAGTTTTTAAAAGATGTGAGCTATTCTGCGGTGGAGTAAGCACTCAATCATACTTGATTTTCTAGATCCTTAGAGTTTTCCTTTTTTCCTTATCTAGGTAATTTCAAGGACTCTGCTGAGAGGAAGGCATGCAAAATGCTTTTATTAAAGAAATGTTTGGTTGTCAAAAGATTGATATCACAAAGATGGAAAACAGGCCTGTCACTGAAATTTGGTGACTTTGAGGCCGAAGCCACATATCTGGCTAATCTCAAACAGGTCTCTTTATTAAAGAGTAACTTGAAGGAGCATTCAAGCTAACTCTTTGGAGGTTCAAGATAAGCTCTTGTTGACTGGATACAGTAATCTATTTTTTCAGGGGTAACAATATTCTTTTCACTTTTATGTAAGAAATGTGTTAGTCTTGGAATGAAAGAAGAAATTTATATCCAAGACTCTCAAAGAACTTTTCTGAGATTAATTGGTTTTGGGGAAACATAATGTCTTTGCTTCCATTCCACCAATATTTTAATGAGTCCTAATGGAGAATATTCCTTCTCCAAAGAAGGTGTACTACACAGAGGCCGAGTTTTTACTTGGCTCAGAGCAAGGGTCCTCAAACTTTTTAAACAGGGGGCCAGTTCACTGTCCCTCAGACCGTTGGAGGGCCGGTCTATAGTTTTTTAAAAAAAACTATGAACAAATTCCTATGCACACTGCACATAGCTTATTTTGAAGTAAAAAAACAGAACGGGAACAAATACAATATTTGTATTTGCATGTGGCCCGCGGGCCATAGTTTGAGGACCCCTGGCTCAGAGTCTGCCATCCTCCAAGTGGACAATCCTCCACTTCACTTCGAAACAAAAGAATGTGGGGAACCACAATCCATGTTAAGAGCATGAATTTTAAATATTGATGCCATATACATCGAAGAGAGGAGTCTGAGCAATTGCTGGGTCCAGTGCCTTCATCTGACTATCTATCACCCACTCATCTATCAACCAGCCAGCAAGCCGTTTATTCATTCAGCATTGAGTAATGTAGGTGCGTACATTATGAAGCCAGTCCGGGTTGAATCCCAGCCTCTCATTTACCAGCTGCGTGACCTGGGACAAGTTATTAAAATCTGAGTCCTAGTTTTCTCATCTATAATATAAAAAGCATGATAGCATGTTCCTCACAATATATTGTAAATATATTGTTGTAAATAAGCTAATATAAACAAAGTGCTTGGAATAGTGCCTGGCACATAACTAGCAGTATTCAAGTGATTGCTGTTGTACTATTGTTTTTATTTATTGATGAAACAACTCAGGCACAGATAAGATGAGTAATTCACCTGTAGGTATAGGATAAATGAATCAGGAGTTAGAGAATCTACTTCTTTGATTGTTTGTTTCTCTTTTCCAGAATGTGGAACACAGAGCCAGAGAAGAGGGAAGGGGTGAGAGAAGTTTCTGAGAATTAAATTATTTTGGCATGAGAACTGAGTTCTGGGAGTGTTTTTGTTTTGTTTCTAATTGTTATTATGATTGTTATTTCATTTTGTTTTAATGCAAATCATTTCCAAAGTCTTCAAAAGAAAGTCAAGAACCTATTTGTCTGATCACCTAGATCACAAACCCCCCAATGGGCAAGGATTATGTTACATCCTGTCTGACATCCCAGTACCATAATCTCAGCACCCTGGATCCTTGGGGCCCCTGAGCAGCAGAAATAGATGAGAATGTTTGCAAAGAAACAGCCCAGACACTGTCCTTGGTCTCAGGGAAGGGGAAACCCATTGAGGAAATTTCTTGGAGCAGGATCCAGGGGAGGCCATTAGGTCAGTATCCAGGCGTCCGAGACGAGCATTAGGCACCCACAGAAGAGGACTCTGCCTCTCTATCTCGAGAGGCCCGGTGGTCAGGACACACAGCTCAGCCCAGCATGGAGGGTAGAATCAAGGATAGATTAACAAATAAGTGCACCCCACACAAGTGCCTAAGAGAAGACGAACAAAAGGAGCTGGAAGAGGCTGAGGACTGTTGCCCTGAGTCACCCTAATTGAACTTGATCCCAGTATATACTGGTCATCTAGAATGGACTAAGCATGAGGCCTTGACCTGCTCATTGCAGGAGAGAAGACACTTCTGACGAATCTAGGCCCTGCCCACACAGCTCCTTTCTGGAGAAGGTCTGGTCCCTCTACTTCTTGTCAGTTTCTCTATTCTCAGAAGCCTGTAACCCCACCTCAGATTGTCTGACTTTTAAAATTTTGCACTTAACCAGCAACACAGATGAGCTGTAATCCTTGAATGAGGCAGGAGATGTCATTCTGAACCGGAGTGACCAACTGCCCCCATTTTCCTGGACTTAGTTCTAACACTGAAAGCTCTCAGTCTCAAGCAAACAGGAGCATTGCTCATCCTAACCTGAACCTACCATGGTGAGTACGTGACAGGAATAATATGGGAAGGACTGCCTGAATAATACATAGTTTGTTCACCTCTCTGAAACCTACTGAACATTTCAGCTTATTTAGCTTATTTATTAATTATTGAGACAGCAGGGAGATATGTGGATTGCACAGTAATAGTCTTTGTGGAATTATATTTACTGAGATTCCCTTTGTCCCAGATGCTCTGGGTCCATAGCCAGGGTGTTGAAAGAAGTGGCCCTAAGCTGCTCACTGTATTATTTCCTGTACAGATATCACTGAGGCTTAGTTCACTACATTACATGCTGCCCCTCTCCTGAGGAGCCATGGGGGAAATTTCAGTACTGGGGAGATTCCTGTGTCCTGCCTGATGGGAAGGCAGGTCCTCTCGGTGGCCGTCCTGTAGCAGATTGCCATTCCCTGGCACATGAAGTGAATGCTTCCAAGTTTACTTCATTTTCCTTTTTGCTCCTTTATTTTTGTCTAGTGCAGTGGTTCTCAACCTTCTGGCCCTTTAAATACAGTTCCTCATGTTGTGACCCAACCATAAAATTTATTTTCGTTGCTACTTCATAACTGTAATGTTGCTACTGTTATGAATCGTAATGTAAATATCTGATATGCAGGATGGTCTTAGGCAACCCCTGTGAAAGGGTCGTTCGACCGCCAAAGGGGTCGCGACCCACAGGTTAAGAACCGCTGGTCTAGTGTGTGTTTTCTATAAGTCATATATATATATATATATATATATATATATATATATATATATATGCCTAAGTGACCATTCGACCAGTAGCTATGATGTGCACTGACCACCAGGGGGCAGACGCTCAATGCACAGGCCTGCAGGGATTGGGCTGAAACCAGCAGTCCGACATCCCCCGAGGGGTCCAGGATTGCGAGAGGGTGAAGACTAGACCGAGGGACCCCACCAGTGCACAAATCTGTGCACCGGGCCTCTAGTTTAAATATATAAATGGAATAAAAATTAAGTTATTTTTCTAGCCATAAGTTACCAGAGCCATTTGACTCAATGGAGATGCAATGTGTTAGTTTGTTTGTCCATGGTAAACTCTGAGACATTCCCTCCCTGGTGGTAGGCACTAGGAGACTCTTGCAGTCCTTCTGTATAGATAGCAGGAAGTTATTTAAGGGAAGCAACAGGAGACTTCTGCTGGGGCTGAAGTGAGAGACTAATGTTTTCAGGGCCTAGTAGGATAATGTGAACTAACCAAAGCTTTAGTCCCCCATCTATCCTTGTCATCAACAGAAGAGAGATAAGGTTTGTGTCTCAAGTATGGCTGGTCATGTGCATTGCCCTCTCTGCGCCAAGGAATATGGAAAGGCAATAAAATGTTTGGGGGAGTCAGCAGAGGGATCCTGAGTCTTACTTTTCCTGGGCCCAGCTCTGGAGAGGTGGTAGGATCTCCAAACAGGAGTGACTGCTTGGGAGCTAGAGCCATCTGAGGTCCTGGCCAGCCTCTCAGGATTCCCATGGCCACCTGTCCTCAAGTATACCATGGAAGTAGCTGAAAGAGAGTGGGCTGCGGAGTCCTCAAAAGGGGTAGCTACCTGTATGGGGACTGAAGCCTGAGCTACACTGTATCTCTGAGGATGCAGGTTTAGACTGATGACAACCCGAGGACCAAACCTGCACCAGTTCCTTCCCATTCCCAACACCTTGATGATACAGAAGTCACCCCTCCTCTGGCAAGGAAAGGAAGTGACCTTGAGTTGCCAGAGATGCATTTTCCCCAAAATGGGGGCTGAAAATAGAAATTAAATTCAGTCTTTAAAAAAATTGTTACATTTCCTTCAGACCTGACCTTATAGATGGAGATGAGTCCTTTCTTGGGTATCACAAGGATGAGAACAGTCATGATGGAGCCGCTGCGGACTAGCGCTGATGATGTGTCTGCTCCTCTGCTAAGTGCTTTAACTCATGACATCCTTGCAGCAGTTAGTGACTGCTACATCCCCACTTTGGAGGACATTGAGGCCCAGAGAGATTAAGTAATTTGCTCCAAGTCCCATAGGAGGATATGGGATTTGAACCTGAATAATCTCAATGACCCTTAGCAACACACTTAATGCTTATAAACCAATTGGTCAGAAATTCTTTCTAATCTACAACTAAAGCCTTCTGTGGGAGTTTAAACCTCTCCTTCTTGTTTTGTTCTTAACAGAAAGTGCTATATTTTCTCCATTTTCTCGTTTCAAGCCAAAACAGCCTCAGTCACCTCAGCTTCTCCTCAGAGTGGCTGTGACCCCCAGCTGTCACTATTTCGATATTTCTGATTTGCTCATTGCTTTAGTTTCTGGACCTGAATTGGAACAGAGGTCAGTGTGTGATGAGTATTCTAGGAAGACTGCATCTCTATGACTTCCAAATTCATGCATTTTGGTTTTAAATTTAGTATTTTTTTTCAGCAGGAAACACTTCAGTCCTATGATCTCCCATGGTCTTGGGTCTGAACCTGTCATACTTTTACAAAGATGTCCTAATGGTGTTTTCCCTTCTGCTTTTTGTTGTTGATAACTATAAATATAACTAGAGGCCCGGTGCACAAAAATTTGTGCACTTGGGGGGGGGGGAGAGGGGGTCCCTCAGCCCGGCCTGTGCCCTCTTGCAGTCTGGGACCCCTCAGGAGATAATGACCTGCTGGCTTAGGCCTGCTCCTGGGTGGCAGAGGGCAGGCCCAATCCCTAGGTGCAGCCCCTGGTCGGGCTCAGAGCAGGGCCGATTGGGGAGTTGAGGTGCCACCCCCTGTCATGCACAGAGCAGGGCGGATGGGGAGGTTTCGATGCCACCCCTAGTCACGCTCAGGGTAGAGCCGATTGGGGGGTTGGGGCACCGCCCCCTGTCACACTCAAGGCAGGGACCATCAGGGGGGTTGGGGCTCCGTACCCTGTCACACACAGAGCAGGGCCAATCAGGGGGTTGGGGAGCTCCCCCCTGTCACGCACAGAGTAGGGCCAATAGGGGAGTTGGGGCACCGCCCCCTGTCATGCACAGAGCAGGGTCAATCAGGGGTTTGGGGAGCTCCCCCCTGTCACGCACAGAGCAGGGCCGATCAGGGGGTTGAGGAGCTCCCCCCTGTCACACACAGAGCAGGGCCAATCAGGGGGTTGAGGAGCTCCCCCCTGTCACGTACAGACCAGGGCCCGTGGGGGGGGGGGAAGTTGGG
>NW_005871077.1:2018539-2077974 GCF_000147115.1 Myotis lucifugus | reverse complement strand
GCTGCTGATTATGATATCGTGATAATAGTGAAGATGATGAATGACCAGAGGTGAGGAGCACAGTGGTCTCTTCCAACACTAACATTTTATGACCCTCTCCAATAATTCCATTCCCTCTGCTGTGCTTGTAAGCAGCCGTATAGGACAGCGGTTAGGGCTTTGCTTCTGGAGTTGGACAGACTTGGTCTGGAAGTGAGCCCCTCTCTCTGATGGAGGTTGCTCATGAGCATTAAACAAGCTAGGTTGTCCTTGATCATCCAGACCTACGTACTGAGTCAAGCTTGAAATGAATGGTGTAAATACTGTTGCCTAGCCCAGCCGGCGTGGCTCAGTGGTTGAGCATTGACCTATGAACCAGGAGGTCATGGTGCAATTCCTGGTCAGGGCACATGTCTGGGTTGTGGGCTCAATCCCCAGTGTGGGGTGTGCAGGAGGCAGCCAATCAATGATACTCTCTCATCATTGATGTTTCTATCACTCTCTCTCCCTCTCCCTTCCTCTCTGAAATCAATACAAATATTTTAAAAATAAATAAATATCTTTGTTTAATAGAATCAGGACAGGATGGAGACCCAGCTTCCATTTCAGCAATGTAATACTCAGAGAAAGTCAGGAGAGTGTCAACATGCTTATCAAAATATAATTTATCAGAAAGACAACATGGACCAGAGTGAAGCCTTTTGAATTGGATATAGCTGTAAGAATGACAAAGTCTGCTGGCATGCAGGGCGACCTTGGCTCCCACCGCGGCGGGGATGTGCTCAGGCCCAGACCCCTGAGGTGTGACTTGGGAGAAGCCCATGCCTCTTAGTAGCCTGAGGCTGGGGGAAGCCTGAAAGTGACCTTTTGCTCAGTGGAGTGGACAGGAGGTGGGCTGGGGTGGGAAAATGTCCTACATGAAACCTTTTTAATTTTTTGTAAGGAGAGGATTTAATGGTAAAAAGAGGAAGTTATCAATTCCTTCTTCCCCAAACCAGAGAAGGGCACCTTTTTATGACTCTTTTCTCTTAACTGTTCCCTCAAAGTTCTGGATCTGGGGTCCCTTCCATGCTTCTTATTTATACTTTCCTTTTAATTGGGAACTTTTAGTAGTATCACATGCCCAGGGAATTTCTGATCACCCGGCAGTAACTGGAAGCTGAAGGAGCAGTTTCCTCCTGGCAGTCCCAGGGTCCCGGCTAAACGCTCAGGTGAACGTGGCCAGCCTGGCGCTCAAGGCGGCTGGCCTGCGGGGGAAAGGGAGACAGGGCCCACCAATCTCCTCCTTCAGTCACAGGCACATCTGTTTCCCACCAAATAGGCCTGACCCCAGGGATTCTTTTCAAAGCCGCCTTTTTATTGGGGTTTCCTCCTTCTCTGTGAGCTGCCTGTCTCCCCTGTGCTGCTGCTCACCCTTGGAATAGCCCATGCTCGTGTCAAGCTCTTCTATTGGGCAATGGCATGAACTCCCCCCACTCCAAGGGTATGGGAAAAAGCACAAAGAAGTCACAGCTCTGAAGCCTTCAGTCAAATTTTCTTGTCTCACATGCTTTATAGCGAAAGGATGGAGGACTCTTTTATCTTAGAAGCAGTAAGTAGGGAATGAGATTCTAGAGAAATTTAAAGGAAGCATTTGCTTTGAAGTTTCAGGACACAAAGGGAGTCTGAGTCCCAGGAAGCTGACTCTGGTAAGGAATGCTGGAGCCACAGGGCATAAGCAGCCAAGCTGGTCAGACACAACAGTCACTTGAATAGAACATCCTGTGATTGGAAATACTGTGCAGTGCTTATGTCTCCGTCTGTTACTTGCCTTGACATGGGAGCTCCCTGTTCCATTGCACTGATGTAAAAAAAGAAATAAATAAGTTTTGGAGAAATATGTAGTAATAGTGACCAGCTGAGAAGGCTGGGAGACTCATGATGCTCACTAGAGTTTTCCTGAAAATGAGGTTAGGTAGGAAGGGTGGCCCCTGGCTGGGCTGCCTGGCCAGGTGGGCTCTGGGTGTCGCCAAGGCCCAGGAGCAGGGTTTTCGGTTGTCCCACGGTGCGTGACTGCCCTGGGCTGTCTCCGTGGTTCAGATCCAGGAACTCCAGAGCCTGCACAGGAAACGGTCTTCTGAACCGAGGTTGAGAACAGCTCACACGACATCAGGTTCAGGACCAGTTTCCATGGAATGGAACCTAATTGGAGAAGCATGCATCTCTCACCCACCAAGGACAGATCTGGGATTTTGGGGGCCAATGCTTACTCAATTTGGGGATAAAGAAAAGAATACTACAATATAGAGGCAAAGCCAGTGACGGGGTCTGGAAGGGGCTTGTGCAGGGCTGAGGCCCTGAAATTTAAGCCCATGTAACTCTCCAGTAAGCTGTCTCTGCCACGGTTATCAGCAGAGGATAGTCATGCTGCCCACTGCAAACCTCCTCTTTGGCCATGGGGTCACAGCAGGGCAGGGACAACGGCCTTTGGTGGCCTGTGCAGGCTTTGGTTCTCTCAATAACTTAAGCTGCACCTAGAACCACTGTCACAGAGGGGAAAAAGCCGTGTGTCCCAAGTCCTCCAAGTGCAAGCATGCTCTCCTGGGGGCAATTTTTCTTGCATCCTCACCTCCCCAAGGGCCCAGCAGAGTGCCTGGCACACGCCAGCACATGATGGACTGAGTGCTGCGGTGAACAATTAAATTGAAGAAATAAACCAGATCCCCAAGTGAGAGCCTGAAATTCCCAAACTGGGTGCAAAGCAAAGGGAAGTTCCTTTTCTATACCCAGGACATGCGCGCGTCCTTGTTTGGCCTGCAGAGGGATGGCACAGGCATACCTTGCAGAATGCAGACACTGCAGGTTTGGTTCCAGACCACCACAGTTATCGCAATAAAGTGAGTCATAGAAATTGTTTTGTCTCCCAGTGCATATAAAATTATATTTACACTATATTATAGTCTATTAAGTGTGCAATAATATTAAGCCTAAAAAAACAATGTACATACCTTACTTTAAAAATACGTCGTTGCTAAAAATGCTAGTCATCATCTGAGCCGTCAATGGATCTTAATCTTTTTCCTGGTGAAGGGTCTTGCCTCTATGTTGATGAAAACGCAATATCTGCAAAGTGTAACAAAGTGAGTGATGCCTGAAAATCTCTCCTGGTTTGTCAAGGACAGGGGTTTCCCTGGAGTGGCCTCTGGGGCCATGGAGGAGCTCCAAAGCCTGGACTCCCTGGCAGATTGTAATTTTTCTCTCTCGAGAAGTTGATGTTGGAGGGACTTGTGGACTTGGTCCTGCTTGTGCTCCTGGGCCCAAGCACACCATCCTGGAGTTCTGCTGAGATTGGCCAAGGAGGCCTCTCCCTCGTGGTCCTGTGGCTGTGCATGTGCAACAGTGGAGGCAAGAAGATGGAGGAGTCGACCTCAGCCCATGAGCCGAGGGAACTGCCAACCAAGCAGCTCTCCTGTTGGGGAGGAAACCCCCTGCAGGGTGAGATTCTGTCTGGGGGAAGATGTGAAGGGAGGAGGGGGTGAGAAGCCGTCAACAACAGGCAGGCTGCCCTCTGTCCTCTGGCGGGGCTGCCTCGCAGAGGGCGTGTCAGTGTGCAGGTCCCAAATGATGGGTGAAGGCAGTGCCACTCAGGACACTGACCCAGCAAGGCGCTGGGCCACAAAAAGGGTTCCATGGCCAAGCAAGTTTAGGAAACAACATACTACACCCCCCACTTGGAAATTTGTCAAGTATTCTAGCATTCTGAAGTCTGAAAAGTGTTAGAGTTGAAAAACAAACCAAAATAGTGTTAACTTTGTTCAGCATTTCCCAGCTGTGCTGGGTCACAGACCCTTGCTCGTGTGCCACCTGTGTGCACAGGACGGTGTGCACAGGTGATGCTGGGACTGAGTCCACGGCCCCTGGCTGAGGAGGAAACTGCCTGAGCTGGAGAATAACCTGGGTGGCCCTCGATGGCCAGAGGAACAGGGAGGGGAGAGATGTGGTCCACGGTGTAGGACTCTGCCTTGCACTCCAAGGTGAGACTATGTGAAGGAAATCTTGGGAAGAGGAAGGACAGAGAAAGTAAAGGAATCCTCAGGAAGTAATGCATGTCTTGGCTGGGCAAAAAAAATGGGGAAAAGGTGTCGTGCTCTGAGGGTAACATAAAGGTAGTCTGGGGAAGACTGAGAACCTGCTAGGAGAGGTCTGGTATGATGGCAGGTGTTAATGGAATTGATGTCATCATGATTAGGCATATTAGTGAGACACCTAAAATATTACTGTCTTATTTATTACCATGAATAGTGCTACCAACATTTACCTGATACTTTGTTGTTTGCGAAGTTATTTAAATCTCCTTTTCTGAGGAGAAAAGCTCTGTGAGGTACATGATGGGCCTTAATATTATTCACACTATGAATAAGATAATAAGTTAAGAATGACTTGCTCAAATTCACATAGACAATAAATACAGAGCTGGAACTCACGCCTGGGCAGCTGGCTGTAAGTTTTTATCTGAGTCGTTAGGAGTGGGTAACTGGAAGGAGGAAAGACTGGAAGGAGCGGCCAGGGCTCTGCCTTTGTGGCAGCATCAGAGGAAAGGCTCCCAGGTGCTTGGCGCTTGGCCTGCCATTTGCTCAGAGCAGAAACTAAGAGGACAGTGAATGCTCATGTCCTCTGAGGGTTTCCCAGCCGCCTGAGGAGTTGGGGATGGTTGGGGTGTGGGAGGAGGCCACAAAGTCATCTCCATTTCCCTCATGTTTACCTCTTGGTTCCTACTAAGCAGTAGAAACAGGGAACAGAACTCTGGCCTGTGAGAGTTTTTCTCAAGGCTTCACAGGACAGGCACAAAAACCTCCCTAATTATACCTCAGTTTTCCCCCAAACTGGAAAAATGGATTAAAAAACCTGGTCCTTTTTCAAGCAGTCTTGAGGTGTATGTGGGATTGTTCTGGGAGTCTGTGAGCCTGAGCAGATGAGCTGATTCCAAAAATTTCACCCCAGGGCCCAGAGGTGCAGCTGGACATGGGCCCACCCAGCTTCGGGTCAGTATGGATCTGGAAGCCATGCTGGGAAAGCTGCAGCTGCAAACACAATCTGAATATGGTCCAAGGTCCTGAGTAACCCCTGGGAGCAACAGGTCCAATCCACAGGCCACCTGGTGTGTGTCTGAATGCTCTGAGAGCCAGGTGTGGTTGTAAAGCAGAGTCAGGGCCAGGCCTTTAGTCTTAGGATCAAGGAAGATTTAGAACGCAGAGAAACCACAAGCAGTACTCTGGGACAGTGGGAGGCACCACCTGGGGTGTGGGGTTGACTGACTGGGGATTTAATTGGAGGGGGAGGTACCCAGAGCCAAGAGATGTTTGGTGGTATGGAAAGCAGATGAGTGTGTTTGGGAGAGGAAGGGACAGACAAGAGCAAGTACCATGGACTGAGATAAGATAGAAAGTATTAGACAGGCAGGCAGAGGGAGGGGCATGGAGTAGCATGGAAGGGGCAAGGATGCAATGGGGTGTGGTGGGGAGCAGCAGGAAAGTCGCCTCTTGGGCACAGTACTGGTGAACTTGATCTACAGTCTTGGTTGGTACAGATATTGGGGTGAGAGTAGAGGTGTGGAGCAGAATGAGGAGAGGAGCTGACTGTGTAATGAGAGAGCCTTGGGGGCAGCTCTACTCAGGAAAAGGAAGGCTCACAGGGTCACCAACAAAGAAGCAACAGTTTGGTGCCCCTTCAACACAAGCAATGGAGCAAGGTGTTGTGAATGCATTTTCTAGACCACACTTTAGAAGTTCATTTGACGGAGACCTGCATTGATTACTCAGACCAGAAAGGAATCTAAGTAAGAAAACTCTACAAGCCATTCCCAGTGCCCTGCCTGAGGAGCTCCTGGGCCAAGCTACCACCTTCTCCTTGTCAGTTCTGACAGCTCAACTCCTCTCCCAGGAAACCCTACAGCCCTTGGCCTTGCAGAACTCCCTTTGGGGTCAACTGTCTTTTTTTTCTTTTTTTTAATTCTCAGCTGAGGATATTTTTTCCATTGATTTTTAGAGAGAGTGGAAGGGAGAGGTGGAGACAGAGAGAGAGAAACATCGATGTGAGAGAGACACATCAAATGGTTGCCTCCCTCGCATGCCCCAACCAGGGCTGGGGATTGAGCCTGCAACTGAGGTATGTGCCCTTGACCAGAATTGAACCCCCGCTCCTTCAGTCCTCAGGCCAATGCTCTAACCACTGAACCAAACTAGCCAGGGGAGGGTCAACTGTCTTATGAGGACACTCCGTATTATGTCTGTGCCTTCTCGGCCATCATGCTTATTGTATCACGCTCACCTGCTTAAATCCCCTTTTTCTAATTGTATCACCTTCCTGCCTTGCTAAAAAAAGTTATCTATGATGTGTAAACAAGGCAAAAAAGAAACACTGTGTCTTTCAATGTCATGCTGGAGTTTGATCCAAAAAGCCTTTCCAAGGATTATTCAATTAGCCATACCTTTGCTCAACTCACCATTTACTATTTGGTCAGGACCTAGATCCACTGAAGTTACTTGGAGTTTTATGCCAGAGAACAATGAAAATTATTTCTGTCAGATTGGAAAGATAACCTCAAAGGATATGGTTGTGGAGGGACATAAAACCAGTTTGAAAATCTAACCTAGTAGCTGTCTTATTGCACATACCAGTGGTCGACAAACCGTGGCCCCTTGAGTGTGGCTCTTCCACAAAATACCACGTGCGGGCACGCACGTACAGTGCGATTGAAACTTCGTGGCCCATGCGCAGAAGTCGGTTTTCGGCCTGGGCAAGTCTATTTTAGAAGAAGTGGGGGGTGTCGGTTGGTCGGACCATGGGAGACACAGCGCAGGCGGGCCGCGGGATACCCAGTGCAGGGGAGGTGCGCGCGTGCGAGCGCGATTCATGCAGGAGCTGAGGATGGGAGAGTTAGAAGGGGTCGACCTCAGCGAAGGTACCTCTATCAGATTGAGGACGTTTTTAGCAAAGGCCAACTTAGGAGTACCCTAATTAAGTTAATAACAATGTACCTACCTATATAGTTTAAGTTTTAAAAATTTGGCTCTCAAAAGAAATTTCAATCATTGTACTGTTGATATTTGGCTCTGTTGACTAATGAGTTTGCTGACCACTGGCACATACTTTCTTCAATGGCTGTCAATACTGTACTTCAAATGCTATCTGAGTCAGCTTGTCTACTGCTTGTTCCTTCCTTAATGACTTAAATAAATCTTTGACACATGTTTATTCTGTTTCCATTTTGGAAATTTGACAGTTTTAGAGATTATTCCATAGAAAGACTCAAGTGGGCTCACTTGGTGGAGTCGAGTCCCATGTGCAGTTGGGCCTAGGCCTGATCTTTCAAGATGTAATTGAGAACAGCCTCTAGTTTTCATTATGTCTGTGTGAAGTACATTTTCTTTTTGTGTGAAATATATTCTGACCTCTGGAGACTATTAATAAATTAGATGATATATTCTCTTAAATGCATTTATTCAGATTGGTTTATAGAGAATTATAACCACTTACCTATATCTAATATATCCTGTATTTCTAGAAGATAAACTGAACTTCTAATATTTTAGTTGTTCTGGTCTTTCAAGGAAATAAATGGCCTTCTCACAGAAACTGCTGTTCAGAGAACTTTTCATTAAAAATTCAAGTTTACATAAGCAAGGCAAATTTTTTAAAGATTGTTGCAGCTATTTGGGGTTTTTCATGGCTCCATATAAATTTTTTAAATATTTGTTCTAGATCTGTGAAATGCACCATTGGTATCTTGATAGGAATTGCGTGGAATCTGTAGTTTGCTTTGGGTAGAATGGACATTTTAATGATGTTAATTCTTCCTATCCAGGTATACAGTATATACTTCCACTTATTTATAATTTCTTCCATTTCTTTCTTCAGTGTTCTATAATTTTCTGAGTACTGGTCTTTTACATCCTGGGTTAAATTTATTCCCAAGTATTTCTTTTTGAAGCAATTGTGAATTGGATTGTATTCTTAGATTCCCTTTCTGACAGTTCATTACTGGTATATGAAAATGCCACTGATTTCTGGATATTTATTTTGTATCCTGCTACTTTACTGAATTCATTTATCAGTCTTAGTTTTTTTTTTTGTGTGTGTGTGTCATATCTTTAGGATTTTCTATATACAGTAACATGTCATCTGCAAATAATGACTGATTCACTTCTTCCTTTCCAATTTGAATGCCTTTTATTTTTTTCATATTGTCTAATAGCTATGGCTAGGACTTCCAGTACTATGCTAAAATAAGGGTGGTGAAAGTGGACATCCCTGTCTTGCTCCCAATCTTAAGGGAAATGCTTTAGCCACTACAAATAAAGAAAATTATAGGCCAATATCCCTGATGAACATAGATGCTAAATTCCTCAACAAAATGTTAGCAAACTAGATCCAACAATACATTAAAAAGGTCATACATACACCATGATCAAATGGGATTTATTCCGGGATACAACGTTGGACAATATCTGCAAATCAATGAACATGATACACTACCTAAACAAAATAAAGGATAAAAATTACATGGTCATATCAATAGATGTAAAAAAAGCATTTGATAAAATCCAGCAGCAATCTATAATAAAAATTCTCAGCAAAGTGGGAATAGAGGGACCATACCTCAATTTAATAAAGGCCACAGCCAACATCATACTCAGTGGGCAAAAACGAAGTGTTTCACTGAGGTAGACTATTAAACATTGGTCCAACTGTATTTCAGAATATATGACCTCCTTTTTACCAGGATATAATTAGACTAAATAATTATGCAACCAAGGTCATACCTAGACCTACATTGGAATTTAATCTTTAAAAATAAATTGTATTTAATCAGCTGGGCCCCTATCCTGAGTGGCTGCCATCAGCCACCAGACTTTCAGAGGTGTTAGGTTCTTTTAAGTCCCTCTTCCATCTCCACTTGCTCTATCCACTCTTCACCCCACCCATCCCCATCAACTAGGCCGGCTTCAGCCAGAAGCAGTGGGTTCTTTTATGTCAAAACAGCAAAACCCCAAAAAGGAAGTTGAGAGAGCCCAGCTCTTTATTACCTAAGCCACAGGTGCCTTCCTGACACCTGTAACCATGTGCCTTGCACCAAGTGGAAAATAGATGACAAGCAACAGCAAAAAGTAAATAAATACAAAATAAAATAGAAATATATGGATACATATAATATTTAATAAGGGACCCACATTATCATTTTGTATCAAGCTCTGCAAATTATGTCATCAGTTCTATATGTATGTGTGCATGCATTTGTGGATGAAAGGGGCCATATGCTAACCTAACTGGTTCAGGGAAGGCCTGCATGGCGGTTATGCAAACTCAAAGGCCTAAAATAACCACAAAGGATGGTCTGAAAATTAAATATTTGACCACAAACAGGTTATAGTGGGTAGTCATGTCCTAGGCCAGTATTTTCCCTGACAAAGATCAACTTAGATCTTTACTGAGCCTATTGTCTTTTTTGCATCTAAGATAACATACCTGTGAAATGTCTGGGTAACTTCCCTTTTTTATTTCGGACCCCTCAGGGCACAACAAAGGGCACCAGGGCATTCCCTCATTGTTATTGTTATCATGTTAATCATCAACTGTTAACTATGTTAACTATCCTGTATTCATCTATGTAAAAGAAGCATATGTCCATCATTTCACTTTTTATCCAATCCCAGAGGTTTCCCTGCTTTGCTTTCTCCCACCTCCCTAATCTATCACCAATGAATTTCATGTAACCCACTTACGTATTTTCCTTTTAATGGTAATTTATAAAAACAAGGTATGCAATCCCCATTCTCTGGAGCATTATCTCAATTCGTTAAAGTTCTGCTTCCCTGCATATGTTGACAGTTTGGCTCAAATAAACTCACAAAAATTCTTTACAGGTTTCAATGGTTTTTTTACATTAACACATGTCAGCATGCACATGTATGTGTATACATATCTTTACTTATTATTATTATACATTATAAAAAGCTGAAAAAGAATAAGTGGTTTAGGTAGATGAGATATAAATGTTGTAATTTACTATCTGGCCATATATTGACATAGTACCTCTTACTGTCTATGTATCCTTTTTGTATGTGGTTGCATCTTAGATGTTAAGTTCCCAAGGCTATGAGACCACATGTATGATTTTATTCCCTGCATCTTTGATGCTTCCCCAGAGGTGAATGGGTCTCTTATAAGTGCTTTTTGATGCCGATAAAACAAAGGAAGAAATGTTTCTGGAAGCAGACATTCTGGAAACTGCCAGAGAAAGCTGTTTAGAGGTCAGAGGGTGACTATTCTTCTGTCTGAAAGGACTTTAAAGAAATCCTCTCTCTAGGGGGGGATGATTCAGCACATCCCTGCCTTTAAGCCAGTCCAGATGCTTCCTTGAGGCTCTGCATGGGGAGGCATTATCAGTGTCACTACCTAGGAAGATTTCTGCTTGAAGCAACAGTTTGTGTTACTTTTGGCAGATAAAGCTAGAGAATGGCCAAGAGGGATACGACATAAATTCAGCAATTTAGTTCTGAAAAACCTGTGATTTCAAAGATGATTATTTCTTGTTAGAGCTTTGTTTTTCTTACTTGGTCATAACAAATGGACTTCCCAGGGAATGTTTCTCCTTGCAAATTAAGGAAATTTTCAGAGCCAAATTTCAAGTCTTTCCTGATCTAAAGGAAAAAACAATGAAAGGATAGTAGGCATGGCTTTGAATAGTAGACAGTAACACTACACAAAAAGATGACTATCCCTAACAAAGAAATGCTATTTTTGAAAAATAATATTTTTTATTTTAGAGGAAAATCTAACATTTTTATGGAATCTGTATTTGGAGGTTCTTAAAAACACAGTTTTAACATTTAGAGGAGATGCGGATGAGACTGTGTAGAGATTAGATTTATTTCTAAAGTAAGTTTGAAACAAAGCCAGAGATATAGATCAGATAGCCTTTGACCCAGTTGGGCCTCCTGGTGTAATAAACTTAACTCTTATTGCCCTTGACTTCTGGCTCTTGGTCACCCAGGGGAAGTTACATCTTAAGCTTCAGCTTCCTCTTTGGTCAGATGGGGTAATCACTCCAAACTCATCTCAATGCTATGGAACTGGACAATCAATTTGTCCATGCTGCCTGTCACTACTTGAGCCGTTAAGCAGAGACAGGGTTGAATTGTATATTAGCGTTTATTCCAATACTGCTGGTATTATAGGAGAGCAGCAGGTCATCCACAAAAATCTGCTCTGCCTCTCTCCATAAGCCAGATGTTTATATTGGGTAGAAGGACAAAGATTACATGGGGAAGTAGGCAAAAGGGTATGCCAGATGGGCAACTTACAAATAACACAGGCTGGAGACTTGCAAAGGCCTGCCAGTATGCAAAGGCTGGGGATCTTCAAAGGGCTGGCTATATGCAAAGGACTGATGGCTGTGGTTTCTGCAACTAGGTTGTTAATCTTTCCATGATAATAGGCAGCTCCCTGATGGGGAGGATGGGCTGCATTTCCAGGTGAGCTCCCAGGTCCTGTGTAACTCCCAGCCAGGTTAGAATGTGCCTTCTTTAATCAGAACAAAACAATCATGGTTAACAGAGCATGATTAATATTTCTTAAAATTAGAGCTGGTCCCCAACATTCTATTTCTGCCCCTATCAGATACATTAAATAGGATAATAATAATAATAGCTAATATTTTTTGAGAGCTTACTATGTGTCAGGCACTGTATTAAGGACTAAACACATATTCTGTCATTAATGCTCACAACAAATTTTGAGGCAAAAACCACTTTTCTTCATCATCTTATAGATAGGGAGACTGAGGCATAAAGAGTTACTTGCTCGAGGTCTCACAGCTAGTAAGAGATGGACTCAGTGGTCAAATCCCAGTGGTCTGGCTTCAGGACTGTGTGTCCAGACACCACGCTATATCTCCTTCCCCAACGATGTGTGTGGAAGTACCTAACAATATCTGGCACATAGTATGTATTCAATTTTAATTGGATTTGAACAATTAATGGACAAGCCTAGCATTTATATACAGTCCAGAGACCTTAGGAGCTCAATACCAATAATAACTGTATTATTAACATGGTCAATGAAAAATACCTCAATAAAAGGGATACATCATTAACAAAATGTCATGCTGTTTCACCTGGACTAAAATAAATTCATAATTAACTTTTTAATGATAAAGCTACCTCCTACTGGGCATCAGATGGTGCTTCTTTCTGCTAGCTTTATGCCAACTTCTATAATACTTACCACACCTTCCAGTTAACAGAATTTTCTCGATAAAGAATTATCTTCAATCACATATGCATTCTGAGTATCCTTTTGGCTATTTATGAGTAGAACCATTCATTCCCCCTCCCCCCCTTTTTTTTTCTGTTAATCCTCACCCGAAAGAGGATATTTTTCCATTGACTTTTTTTTTTTAGAGAGAGTGAAAGGGAGGGGGAGAGACACAAAGAGAGGAACATCAATGTGAGAGAGATACATTGATTGGTTGCCTCCCAAACATGCCCCAACCAGGGATCAGGGTGGGGGGTCAAGCCTGCAACTGAGGTACACGCCCTTGACCATAATCGAACTCAGGACCCTTCAGTCCTTAGTCCTAAACAGCCAAACCGGCTAGGGCTGTTCATCCTCTTTTAAACTTCCATTTGTTTTTGTCCCCTATGTATAGGACGCCATGCCTATGTGTAGAGTTTGACGTGCTAGAATTGCCTTCTTTATAACCCGGGTAAGCTAACCTGCTCAGAGGGGCTTCTGCACTATGTGACTTGCCCTCTTAGAAAGAAGCTCCTTTGACTGCAATCAAATGTCTTTTAGTTCAGGTTCTTCCTAAGGATACTAGCTCTTTTCTCTTGAAACTTTTTGTAAAGATTGCAGGAGGGATTAGTTGAGTTGATAGAGAAGCTCCTGCTATTTTTTAAAAATCCAGTCATTATTATCTACAATGTGCAAGGCATTTTAGAGCTCCTGTCCTCCAGGAGCCTACAGTCTAGGCAAGGATCGCCAAACTATGGGCCGGAGCTCATCCAGCCTTCTACCTGCTTTTGTAAGTGAAGTCTTATTAGAGCACAGCCACACCCATTCATTGAAGGATTGTCTGTGGCTGCTTTGGGGCACAACAGCAGTTTAGTTGCGACAGAGACTGTATGGCCCCAATGCTTCAAACATTTCCTATCTAGCCTTTTGTAGGAAAAGCTTGGCAACCTTGGTCTAGAGGAAGAATCCTATGAGAAGGATTATATAACTGATATATTATGTAACTCATATGTTAAACAAGCAGGAGTATGCTCTATAACCACAATACAATCTTCTTTTAAGATTTATTCAGTGGGGGACGTTATTCTCCTGTTGCTGGATTAAAGCTTGAGCTGTCCCATGGCTTTTTAAAAGTTATTCTTAAATAATATAATTTCTACAGTAATTTTAAGTTGTAAAATATGGTCCCCATTCTAGGTGCCCAATTCCATGTAAAAACTTCCAACTTCATTCAGAGTTGTAATTCCTCTCCTGCTTGTTGTCTGCCTCGTGGGAAATGGTTTCTTCTGCCTCTCTCCTGCAGCTTTCATTATTCTGAAGCCGGTGCAGCGTCGGGGTGGGAGTGAGAAGGCTTTGTCAGGAATAGGAAAGTTTTACTTAACTGGCACTGTCATAATACTACATGCTAATGCTTTCTGAAATTGGCAGTTGTTGAAAGCTCTTTATCTTGTGGAACACTTTTATGGGTTATTCAAGACCCCATTCACCCCACAGCGATCTCTTACCTGGATGGATGTTTCTCTGGTTCAGCTGGTCATTTACTTTTTTGCAGCCCCTAAAATAACTTGTTCTAAGCTGGCATTTCTCTCTTGCTCTTGCTCATGGCCCACATCAGGTTCATGGCAAGCCCCTCATTTTGTCTGTCCCACCAAACCCCAGACATGTGAGCTGATACCAGAGTCTCCACTTGTTTTGATCTGCCTTTCAGCATCTGGCCAACCTGTCTCATCCATTTAGAGTTCTTAATAGAGAGTCAGATGCCAATCTAGTCTGCTGCATCCTCCCACCCCCAGTCCAGAAACACATATTAAAGTCTCTGAGTACTCGTGTGGGCCACCTGCTTTCAACTCAAGGTGATGGGGGCATATCCCCCATCTTTCTGGCTTTGAAGGGAGGGTCTCCTAGCATAGCTCTCTTCATAAAAATTGTTCTCACAAATCCTTCCTCTTCAAATCCATTTTTGACTTATTCAATAGCCTCAAAGTAAGAAAGGGACTTGAGAGTTTAACCTGTTAATTCTTTTTGCAAATCCTATGGAGATGTCTATTTCACTTGGACAATGATGTTTAATATATGTTGGTGACTTAGTCAAAACTTCTAACTTAATATACTATGTAATTAAATTGAAGGAATTTGGACCAAACAAAAAACAGATAAGTAATGGTGAGGTTGGATCCAGGTCTGAGTCAAGTTTCTAAAATGAGGAGAAATGAGAACACTAAGTTTCCATCACTGTGAGATGGGGGCTCGAGGCATTTTTATTCACATATCAAAGATTGGAATGACTTCATCAGTTCAGAAGACTTGGGAATATACATTCAATGAAATTTATAATCTATATAATAAAGAGCCAGGGTCATTACCGCCGAAGGCTTGACCAGACCGGAAGTCAGTGCTGGGTTGCCGTGGAGACCCAGCACTGACTGGGGCTGCTGCAGGTGCTCCAACTCAGCACTGACTGCCTAGGGGGCTTTGGATCAGGCCTGGAGAGAGGCCTGCAGAGAGAGAGGCAGGGTCTGATCCGTAGCCTCTGTGGCAGCCGTTGATCAGAACTTGCCTCTCTTTCTCTCTTGGCCTGGCCAATAGCCACGCCTCCATTTCTCTCCAGGCCTCCACCAAGGCTGCTGATTAGTCCTGCCTTTCTGATCAGGCCCTGTTGATAGGCCCAGAGATGCTGACTGGCATAGAAACAGACCAATTAGAACCAAATCTGGGTCAACTGTGAGGAGCCAATGGCTGCCTAGGAGGTGGAGCTTTTGATGCTGACTGGCATAGAAACTGACCAATCAGAACCAAATTGGCCAGCAGAGAAGGGCAGTTAGGGGCGATCAGGCTGGCAGGGGAGAGCAGTTAGGGGCGAGATCAGGCTGGTGGCAGGGTAGGGCAGTGGGGGCAACCAGGCTGGCAGGGGAGGGGAGTTGGGAAAAGATCAGGTCGGCAAGGAAGGGCAGTTAGGGGTGATCAGGCAGGCAGGCAGAGGCAGTTAGGGGCAATCAGGCAGGCAGGCAGTTGAGTGGTTAGGAACCAGTGGTCCCAGATTGTGAGAGGGGTGTCTGACCGCCGGTTTAGCTAAACCGGCGGTCAGACATCCCCTGAGGGGTCCCCGATTAGAGTGGATGCAGGCTGGGCTGAGGGACCCCCCCCCCTCCATGCACGAATTTCATGCACTGGGCCTCTAGTGGATTATATATTGAGGACAGAATTTTAAGCCTGGATGGAGCCATTTTCATTTTTAAAAATTCCCTGTGACCACAGTATGAAGAATGGATTGAGGGGATGGTGTTGGAAACTGGGAGAGGCTGTTATGCTAATCCAAGTGAGAAATTATAAAAAAGTAAATTACTGCTTTGACATTGGAATAGAGATGAGAAGACAATGTTCAAGACAGTTACAAGGCAATATTTCCAGTAATTGATAATAGATTGGATGTTGATGAAGGAGTTAAAAAGTCATTTCAAGTTTCTGCCTTATGCAACTGGAAAAATTTTAACTCTACCTACTGAGATTCAAAAGAGCATATATATGGAGAAAAGGTGCCTATGTCTTTGATGGCCAAGAAAGGGAACTATGAGAAGAAAGGCAGAAAAAAGTGTGCTGAGCCAGCTCAGCGAAGAGTTCGAAAGCCTGAGTGAGGGCGGTGAAGGATGAAGAAATGACAGACAGAGAGAATAAGTTGGGTCTAGATGGATCTTCCTGTGCCTGGCTGAGGCCACAGAGAGAGATCCAGAGGCAAGCTGAGCCTTTATTTTATAGCCAGAGGTAAACAAGGTAGTGGTCACCATAGTTACAATGTTCTTGTGAGTTTCACTTGTTTTGGCAGCACTTGCTGCACCTCCCACAGCCCATTAGCTACCTAGGAAGGATCTAGGGAGTGTCATAAGGTCAAGCCTAATTATGATAGGAGGACTGTGCCCTCTAAGCTGGGACTTGTTTGTGGCTTTGCCAACAGGTCAGTCCGAGGCTTAACCCTATAGCCACGCCCTACAAAAAAGATCTTGAGATGGGTTAGACTAGGCTAGCTGAAGGGAGTAAATTCTGAGTAAGGCTTTAGTCCTAAACTGGAGTCTATATTAATTCTTCACACCAATAATTGTCTATTTGAATATGGTTGCTTAATCTTCACTATAGAACACAAAATTACTGTGGAACTGTTAGATTAATATTAATATTATTAATCCTATAAGAAGGAGCTTAATGGCAAGTGAAAATGATGTTAAAAATCACTGGTAAAGAAAGTTGCCATATTAATCCTTCCACTGAAAATCTCTTGCTTTGCTTCACCCCCTCTCCCCCCTCTATATTCTATTGCATCTGTATACTCATTCCTCCTTTTATATTCAACTTGAATTCTAGTTCTGGTGGAAGACTGTTTATCACTAAGGCTCCCCCCAAACACCAACCCCACAGGGAAAGCACATGACCGAGGGCAGCCAATTGGAATACCCCAGCCATCTTGTACCCAGTGATTGGTTCAGGAATAAGTATGTCTCAAGCAGCACCAATCAGATTCTTCCCTTTGATTGCTCTAAGGATATTGGGAGAGAACAGCTGTCTTTCTGCTGGACTTCCTAAACACTGAGTGGGAGAGTCTGTAGTTGCCAGGTGCCATTTTGTCTTCTCTAGTGAGACCTTGAATCAAACTGCACTTCTGGATTTCCCAGTTATGCTAGCCAATATACTCCAGCTTCCTCTCCTTTTTGAACTTTCCTAATACAGTTTGCATTTTTTTCCACTTGCAAGCAAGAGAGGTCTGAAAACTTCCCTAGTGTCCTAGACAAAGTCCATCACCCTCTCATTTATGCCCCCACTGCTATATTGAGATATTGCATGCCATATACTTAAGTATTTTAAGTATAATTTTAAGTATAATTTTAAGTATTATTCAGTGGGTTTTAGTATGTTCATAGAGTTGTGCCACTGTCACCACTATCTAATTTATAACACTTTAATATTAGCATACATATGAGCAGTAACTCTCGAGTATCTCCCCTGGCAACTACTAATCTACTGTATGTCTCTAGAGTGCCTATTCTAGACATTTCATAAAAATGAAATTATACAATACGCACCATTTGTGTCTGGCTTCTTTCATTTAGCATGATGTTTAAATAAAACAAACAGATTTCTATACTGCTGTCTACTTAAAGCTTTTAATGGGCAAATATTGTACTGTGAGTCTTGAAGCAGGGAATTTACTATGCATATTTCCCCAAATTTATTAAGCTCAGAATAATTTTTGGTGGGCATATTTATTAACATTTTCTTAAAAAAATCCTTAGGATGAATGTGTACCACAAATCATAGTGAAATTGGACAAGTGCAAAAAGAGGAAGACACAAAATGCAGTAGTAGAGTAGAAAAATTGACTCAAAAATGAATCATAGACCTAAAACTCTAAAATGTTTAGAAGAAGGCATAAACGTAAATCTTTATGATATTAGATTAGGCAATGGTTTCTTAAATATATCACCAAAAACACAAGTGACAAAAGAAAAATAAATTAATTAGACTTCATCAAAATTTAAAACTTTTGTCCTTCATGTAACACCATAAGGAAAGAGAAAAAAAAAGCAACCTACAGAGTAGAACACACCTTTGGGAACCCCTGGACCTGCTGGGGCAGGACCCCAACACAAATAAGCTAAAAAGTCAATTATATTGAATATTGTATGAAACTTAAGCAAGCGTTATAAGGCCTAGTAAAATGATTTTTGAAAACTTATTAATCTAAAGTGTGAAACATCTTTAATCTTATTGAGAATAGTAAAAATGTCATACCATTTTTGCCTGTTGTAGCATGAATAGGAGAAATAAATTCAACTTAATTTAGCACATCCCAAGGCTTCTGTTGTTAGAAGCAATTTCCTACTGGTAGTGACACTGGAGAGTAAGAGTGAACAAAAGTCCCCAGTGCTGCATGCTGTGTGTTGGATGTTACGTATGATTGTGCTACAAGATGTAGTCTCTTCCCATGTGAAGATTTCAGCTAACAGACAGCCACAGGAGTACTAACATCCTTCTAGACTCAGGAAAGGTTTGAGGATGTGGCTCCTGCCTCTCAGGTATAATCTAGTGGGAGAGAAACATACCAAACTAAAAAACTCCAAGAAGATGACCTCCAGGAGGCAAAGATCCACATGGAGAGATTCAATCAAGCAGAAAAAGAACACTGGGAAGAATGCTACTAATTGTAGCTGAACCTTGGAAAGGCACCTTGAGGAAGGGGTCACCTGGGTTGTGTCTTGAAGATGAAATATAATTTCTGAAGCATAGAGTCATGAAAGAAAGGCATTCTAGGAAAGAAACAGTACAATCATCGGAGCTGATTGAGACACAATAGGGCATCAGTGGGCAATGAGAATGATGACAGACTGTGGTGGGGATTAAAGACTTATGAACCCTATGACATGCAATTGACCTGAGTTAGAAATTGTCTTCCATATCTCTCACATTGTATTTCATGCCCCAAATCTTCAACCAAATTTTAAAGTACTTGAGGGCAAATAAAGAAATAACTTATGTGAAGGTTTGGCTTCTGGCAAATTTGTATCTATGGAATAAAACCTTGACTATCAAAATAAATGAAAATAAAAGAGAGGAAGAGAGAGAGAAAAGAAGGAGGAGGAGAAATACTGAGGAAGAAGAAGGAAAAGAGGCAGAGCAGAAGGCCCCCATGAATCAGTAAGAACCCATTGCAAAGTATGGGCTTAGGAGTCCAACACTAGGTTGGAATCCTGATTCTGTCACTTATTAACTATGAGGCCTCATTAAGCCCCATTTACTCCTGGGCAAAATGGGCATCATAGCAGTGTCTGCCCTAGAGGGGACTGAATGAAAATACTCATGAAGTCCCTCGAGTGTGGTCTTGTACGGTGACCGGTCAATCTGTGTCACCTGCTCAGTGAAGCAACTGGGTGCTGGTGCTGCCTCCTAGCACTAAAGCTCATAGCTTTTCTCAAAAGACAAGTTCTTATGTTCTCACTCAGAGTTTACTGACTCTACTAAAGTTGGATTTTACTCGTCTTGCTTGGTTGGTTTTGAAATACTAAGGCAGGGATACGGAAATGAGCACAGGAAGATTGGCCAGGAACCATAAACAACTGGCATGAGATGCACCAGGGAGGACGGAGCCAGGACCACAGATGTGTGTTTGGAGAGTGCACTGTGCACACTTGGCTACATTTTAAAGCATCACAAGAACACAGTCGATGTGCATAACAGTGTCCTAAGTCGGTATGAAAGGCTAAACTCCTTCATTCAGTCCAAGCACTTTCTGCATTCAAAGTGTCATGAATGAGGTGAGGATTATACAAGTGAATAAATAAGAACTCGTAACAAGTTAGGAAGTTGATAATACAACCTGGAAATTTTCCATCCAAAATAGTTAAAATGAGCAAAAGTTTGACATCTGAAAAAAAGGGGGAGTGCTTGCAGAGGCGGGTTGTAGATGGCTTATTTCCCAACAGTGTTTGGTAAAGAGGTTACAGAATATGTCCTGCTGAGCACAGAGCAGTGCTCACAAGTTGCTTGCCAATTTAATTGGTTTTGTTTTGTTTTGCTTTTGCACAATACAATATGTAAAACCACCATTATTTCCCCATTGGTAACTCATCTTCATCTCAAAGAACTGTGCCCCTCACATTCCCTATTCCAACCCCTGGCACTGCCATCCTGGTCCTAAGTGATTCAGACCAGAGGTCTAGAACTGGCTTTAATTTCTCCTTCACCTCACCTCCTACATCCAAGGTCTATGCAGTCTGTACATTCCTTTCTGTAACAGTTTGCACAGTCGTTCCCTTGTCTTCATTCCCACTTACACCCTGCCAGGTAATTCTTTTTACCCTGATGATTTTAGTGCCCACATTTTTCTCCAAATCCATTTCATCCTACACCCTGTGCTAAAATGTGGGGTCTGCCCAAGACCATCATACTTGAGAGAAGACACTGCATTGGCAACATCTTTCACAGGTTCTGTGGGCTATCATCAGAGACAAATTTCAACATTCAATTTTAAGAGGCTCAGAAAAGAAGAATGAGAAATGGCTCTAAATGTTTCCATGATGGAGGGGTCTAGTATGGCCACTCAAGTTGCCCTACCCAGAGGGCAGGCATTGGAAGCACAATGTAGCTCGAACATAGCCTATATGGGAACATTTGTCTATAATTCCTTAAGGGCAGGAACCATAACTGATTATGTATCACTGTATCCTCATGTTCCTGGAACAAAGTACATATTTAAGAAATAATTTATAAATGAATGAATGGGTGTTCAATGAAAAGCCACTTGATAGTCAACTATTATGTCTATAACTTAGTCAATCCTTTATTGTTAGATATTTAAGTATTCTTTTTTCTCCTTTGAACAATGTTGTCACAGAAAGCCTTTACTAGTTAAAAAAGGTACGCAGCTAAAGACCTGATCACAGTAGCTTGAACACACAGAGTTTATTCTCTTCTGTAAAGGAACTCTAGATGTGGACAACTCTATGAAGTCATTGGAGACACGGTTTCCTCTTTCTGCACCACCATCCTGAGCATGCAGCTTCCATCCTCATGGTTATAAGAGGCTGCTGGAGTGCCAAACATTACAGCTGAATCTCCACCCAGAAGGCAGAAGCCCCACTTGATGTGTTTCAAAGGTCACTAAAATAATCATATTACTCAACAATAGCCACGTAAAATATTTGGCAAAACTTTTCAAATTATTCATTAGTTCTGTCTTTCCAGTGGGTTCCAAAAAGAGAATCTTTTTGAAAAACCAAACTTGACTGCTCTGTGGTAACTAGTATCTCAGCACTACCAAGATTTAAACTCCATGAAAAAGACAGCAAGGCATGCCACTTTCATGCTTAGGGCAGCTTCAGCTAGATGTTCAGAAAGTGTGCAGCTGACATTGTTCTGTAGAAAAGAAAGCCTAGTTTTGTCTAGATAGGATGAAGCAGACCCATTTTGTTGTCAGATATCAGATGCCCTTTTGCCCCCTCTGTGGACTAAGTGTTGTCCTACTGGCCTCCTCTCAGTTGCCCTATGGTATCTGCTCCATGAACTAGTTGTTTCCATTCCTATGAGGTTTTCCTGAGCTTGCCTATCCAGGCCAGAATAGGCAAGCTCAGGATTGGAGAGAATTCTTCCTACTGTGGAGTTTACAAATGTGATGCCTCCAGCCAATGAGAGTCAGTTTTCCAGTGAAAAATCTAATTGTAGTTAATTCCTGGACAATAGAGAATAATTTTTTTGTGCAATTTTTATTTTGTCTTGTGTTTACCAATGAAGGTTTTGTCACAATGAATAAACCCTTTAGGGGACAATTTTTTCTTCCTTCTCTTTCTCATGTCACCCAACAAGAAAGGCAGAATTGCAGGGTGAATGGAAGGTTTTCAAAGACATTTAACTTTTCAAAAATTTCCAGAGCAGACTACAAATTAGTCTAACTGATTCCAGTTGTCAGGTGATGTGAGTCTAGGCTTGGATATTCCCTGCCAAACAGACTGGGCAAAGTTTTAGCCAAGTATTCACATGGTAGGTGTTCAGAGCACCATTTTTTATGTATCAACTGAGTTCTCTTGTGCCAGATTAAGTAGCTTCCAAAGTGAAAAAATGATTGTGGCTCTTTCTCTTCCTGTGTTAAATAGTACAATGTGTATGCTATTGCTAAGGTCCCTGAGTCTTGCTTGAATGTCTTCCAGTGTAATCAAACCATTGATTGGCCCACAGTTGGAGAATGTAGCAGGAAAGAAGAAAATGTCATTCCTTTGATTTGATTCCCAGGCACTAATTAGTCTCCCTGAACTGCATGGGTTCTCCTGCCTCCTTGATACATGCAGCCCTCTTTATCCAGGACGAGGGGCCCTTACCTTCACCAATGAATCTCTGTCTTTAAGTCAGTGTTCTCAAAAGGAACCATATAAGCAGAAATGGAATTCACTGAAAGTATATAGAATAGCTGAAAGAATTGGAAAATCTTAAAATCAGGTTCAGGTACACCAAAAAAAACACTTCATTGTGGACTTGATAGGGGAGGAATAGAATATTTGGAACCAGCTATAATTATAAGAAATATTAATCATGCTCTGTTAACCGTGATTGTTTTGTTCTGAAAAAAGGCACATTCTAACCTGGCTGGGAGTTGCACTAGGGACCTGGGAGCTCACCTGGAAATGCTGCCCATCCTCTATATCCAGGAGCTGCCTATAATGGAAAGATTAACAACCTAGTTGTAGAAACCAGAGCCTCCAGCCCTTTGCATGCCACCAGCCCTTTGACGTCCCCCAGCCCTTTGCATACCTACAGGCCTTTGACCTGTAAATTGTCCATCTGACATACCTTCCCCCTGTAATCTTAGTCCCAATATAAGCATCTGGCTTATGGTGGGGGAAGAGCAGATTTTTGTGAATGACCTGCTGCTCTCTCATACTGCCAGCAGTATTGGAATAAATTCTCATATATGATTCAACCCTGTGTCTGCTAAATTGGCTCAACTAGTGACAGGCAGCCCGGACCCATTGATTGTCTGGTTATAGTCCGGCCCAGGGAGAGAACCACCATCTTTCTTGCTGGCCTGAGGCCCACACTTTGCTCTGCCCTTCCAGCTGCATCACTCCTCCCCTGCCCTGGAATCTTGCTCAGCAATGAAGCTTAAGATAAGGCAATCCTATTTTTCTTAATGCTATTGATATTAATCTTCACATCACTGTTTCACAGTAATAATGCTTAAGCCTTTCTTTATTACCCTCTGAGTTTTAAATTTCTATGTATATATATTCCAATATGACAAATGAGACATCAGAAGCACTGTTGAAGCCTCCAGAAAAGCAAGTCTTAGTACTTCTTGACCCACATAACCCCAGTACAGCAAATCAGGTGGACCATGTCATTATAAAATGTTTGAATCAGCCACAGCTCTGGAGACCTGCCCATGTCTCCGGGCTTGCTCTTCACCCAGACTGTAGATCATCGTCGCAGCTGATGCTTTTCCTAAAGAAATGGGTTTATTTGCTTCCTCCTCACCTACAAGCATGTTGGCAGTTCCCAGAAAAAAGATCTCCATTTTCTGTCTCACCTGGTGAGCCAGAAAGACGTTCATTAAATTTAATATCTAGGTTCCCTGCGCAAAAAATTTGAGCAAAGTCGATCAGGACCAGCTGCCGCTTTCCATAGAGAAAATCCTTCAGCCAGCTGATAATCTGTGTGACCTGGTGTTGGCGTGAGGGATGTAGCGGGCACCTGAACAAATATATCCAGGTGGGGTCCTGCCAACATTCTGCTCCTACCTTATAAACTCTAACTGCCTCCTGCTGGCTGGTAAAAGCAGCTCTTATTGGAATGAATGCCAAAAACCAGGGGATTCAAATGCACGAATCAGTCTCTAGTTTCCCTCCTCTCTCCCTTCCAGTCTCTCCCCCTCTTCCTCACTTCTGTACCTCCTCTTCCTTCTCCTCACCTCCTCTCCCCCCAGCTCTCTCCTCCCTTCCTTTCTCCCAGCCTCTCCTCTTCCTCGGTCTACCTCTCCCTCCATACACATCTTCTCTCTTTTCCTTTTTTTCTCCAGAACCTGAGGGTGCCAGCTCCAGATCTTAAGCCTCATTATCTTTTCCAAACTTGACTCCCTAGGAGCTTTGTAGCCTGTTCCAGTTTGTGTATTTCTTTCACCTGAATTCTTAACTCTCAGAGCACCTGGTGCTGCTCTAAGTATCACCTGCAACCTGAGAGCGTCTTTGCAACCCCAGCACAAAAAACCAGTTCCCCCAGGGTCTGACCGTAACGTTAATCTCTCAGTTAACTGGTGTCCCTCCTGCACCTAACTCCTCTCCTACGCACGTAGGGTGAGGGCAAAGGAAGTGTACAGAACAACATTTGTTTGGAGAGATACTGTGCCTTGTGGGGACTGAATATTACAGAGTTTGGGTGCATGTGAGGTTCAGCCCACAAAGATTAATATGTTAACTCTGTTCAAGGCCAAACCTTGACTCCTCGATGCCCCCTCCTGTTTGAACCTGGGTTCTGGTTGTTATTCACTGAGTGCTGCCAGCCACGCCAGCCACTGCCCTTCCGTGTCCAGGGACTGTGACCTCAGCAGCAGGATGACTGGGTATTGAAGGAACTCGTGTGGACGTGAGAGGTGTATCAGACTTGGGCTGGCTTCAGGTGTTTTTCTTCCCACGTGAGAATTGGCAGTTTCCACTGAAATGTTTCAAAGAGCCAGCTTTCTGCCTGATCTTGTTAGAAGTTGCCATCCCCTTCTCTCTGGGGCCACTTTTACCTTTGTGAGTTGGTTTGGGTCCTAACCTTTCTGTTAAGTTATTTTTCATTTCACCAAAATCTTGTAGTTTGTGGTGATGATGACTGCCACGTACTCCAGGAAAGCAGGGCCCTAGGCCCCAGTTGAGGACCCAAGCCCTGGGGGAGGGGCAGCAGCACTGGCTTGAAAAACCAGGAGGGAGGGTTAGGAATCTGGGAGCAGAGCCTTGCCTGGGACTCACAGGAGGAGGCCACTATAGGACACTCCGCCAACGCCATTCCTGCATGGTCCTGATGCCATGGGCAGCCCTAGGGAGGTTATGAGGAGCGTGCAGGCCTGGAGGAGAGCTGGGAGGCCAGACAACACAGAGCTCCTGTCTTGATCTTAACATAATTAGCTGTGCAACCCCAGTCAAGGCAGGTAACCTCTCTGTGCCCGCCTTTATTCCTCTGTAAACTGAGAGTAATTTGCCTCCTTCTTGAGGGTGATTTGCATGGTAGAATGAGAGAAAGTCTGCAGCGTTCCTAACCCCGTATCTAGTCACAGCAGGCACTCAGTGATGGACTCTGCTTAGAAAGCAGAAGGGAGAAAGCAGCAGGAAGCAGAGGCAGTAGGGAGGAAGGGGAAGGGGACTGGCAAACCAGCAGAGTAGACATAAGAGTGGACCCTTCACCTCTGGTAAAAAGCTTGTTTGTGTGAGGGAGCCATACCAGAGATAGCTTCCTTCTGGAGCAGCCGGGGCGTAAGGGGAACTGCTCCCGAAAGCAGTGGCAGTGATGCTGATAGCAATAGGAACAGGGAGCTTGATTTGTGGACATCTTGGAGCTGTTGTAAGAGTGATGCCCACCACCTCCCTGAAGGAAAATAGCATTTTTCTCAGTTTGGAACTTGGAGCTGATGGTTAGGAGTGACAGGGTTCTTTAAACATTTTTCATTCCCTAGATGGAACATTCGTTCTTAACTCGCAGGCTCCTGTAGAAGAGTCTGGCCCTTTTGGAATTTCTGATAACAATTCCAGCTATCCCAGCTGTCACTCCTAAGCACCACTATTTTCCTAAGAAGGGTCAGAATGCCTGGGGTTCTCTTTGACTCTGAGCCCACAATTCTGGGCTGAGTCAGGCCTGTAGAAAAAGCGGGTGGGAGGGCTGTGGAACCTGTTCCAGCAGCCAGCATCTCCCCTCCTGTTCGCATCGTGACTTCGTGGCTTTGAGCTGCTTGCATAGGTGAGATTTTGCCTTTGAGGAGCAGGTCTGGTCCATTAGAAAAAGCAGCCCTCTCTCTGACCCAGAGTAGTTTTCTTCAACTGATCTTAACCAGTAAGGTTGAGTTCAAGTCTACCCGTGTATTTTCTCCAGATTAATTCTTCTCTGGATTAATTCTAGTGGCTTAGAGAAGACAAGTTCTTACTAAAGCACTGTTTCTAGTGAGGACATCACTGTGAAGTGAGGTGGGGAGGGGGGTATGCGTAGGTGTGGCTGCGCGTTAATGATCTTTCCTTTCCCTCTCCCTAACAAAATGTTTTAAATCTGTATCTCCTTAGAAAGAAGATAGAGGAGGGCGTGGCCGACACTCATACACATCCTACATGTCTTCTCTTGAAAATTTCAAACACAGTGCTGCTATTTTTAAAAGCACGGGGCTCTGTGCTATAGTTGAACAGTGCAGAGAGCATTTGTGCCTAGTCCCAGCTTAACACATGTCTGCCTGGGATGCCAACGTCTTCATCTTCAATGACACAGGTCAGTGCTCAACTTGCCCAGGCCTGGGGAGAGTTCCAGCTGCAGCAGGAACTGCATGAGCTCCCGGCTAAAGCAATCTTATCTTGGCCAATGGGAGGCCATGAAAGAACAGTTGGCCCTGCTGTAGGTTCCTGATGAGAACTAGGGAAAGGAAGCAGGAATCAACCCATAGGTCAGAGATCCTGTGGGATCATTACAAGATTGAACAGCATTTTCCCCTGTTGTATCTCCTGCTTTTCATTACCAATTCAGCCTCTCTCTGTCTCACTGAAAGTGAGACTATCTTAAAATAGAATGTCTCTCTCATACCATGTTTCAATATTCCATCAAAAAAACACAGAGATATCGTATCAGTTTGCTAAGGCTGCCAAAACAAAATACCACAGAATAGGAGGCTTAAACAACAGAAATTTATTCTCTCAGTTTCTGCAGCCTGAAAGTTCAAGGTCAGGTTTGGTTTCTCCAGTTGCCTCTTTTCTTGGCTTGCAGATGGCCACCTTCTCCCTGTGTCCTGACATGGCCTTTTCTCTGCAAAGTACCTTTCTCATGTCTATTCCTCTTTTATAAAAAGGAATCTGCTCTTATGACCTAATTTAACATTAATTACCTCCTTAAATGTCCTATCTCCAGAATTATACACATTGGGGGTTAGGGCTCCATCGTAGTTATTTTGAGGGAACACAAGTCAACCCATAACAGGTATGAAGCAGAAACCTCCAGAATGTATTCTTGAATAGGCACACAGATTCCTGAACTCACACATTGACACAACACAACCTACAGATGACACCCACCCCCATGAGTGTGGGTGTGCACCTATGGAAGCAATAGCATGCCAAGATGGGGACACTCAGGATCATGGAAACAGCTCACACAGTGACACAGGCCTGAGGTGACAGGTGGTGGGACAGATGGTAAGAGGTCCAGTGACTCCAGCACTGAGCAGGACACCTTTTCCTTTTTCACCCCAAACCCTGAGTGACAGTGGGGTTGCGAAGGTAGGCCAATGAAAAATCATTCCTGGAACTGAACAGAGCAGGGACAAGAAGTATCAGAGACAAGCCAGTCCCGTCTTTTGACCTGTGCCTTCCTCCTCCCAAGGACTCGGCTTGTCTTGAACAGACAAGTAAATGCTGAGGGAGGAGATACTTTCCCACCAGCCTCAGGTCTGGGACCCAGCAAGTCAATGTGGGTGCCCCTCCCTGAGGGCACCCAGCTCCATGTGCTGCCTGAAGGTTGCCCTGGGAAGACTCTTGAGGAGAAGAAAGCACTGGGTCCTTCCTAACGCCCTCCCAGTGTAGTAGGGGTGACTGGTCTTCAGCATCCTGCATGGGAATCTGAGAAGCCATGAGAGGCCCTGTGAGGTGCTGCCTGGAGTTGGTTGTCAAAGACATTCTCCTGGACACACCTTTAAGGGTTGCTGCCTTTGGGGAAGGAATCAAAGGGAAAGAAATAGAACCGTGCCCCTCCTCCCACCTGTTGCAGTTGGGCCTAAGACCAATGCTTGGCTGCTGCATATGTGGAAGACTGGCAGAGGGTCATTTTAGTTTGTTAAGGGCTGGCATGCAGTGACTTCTGGTCATCCTATGACCTCCTGAAAGGGGAAAATGGTGGAGTATTGGGAAACATTGAGATAACTGTCTCAGGAACAGAGTCTTAAATGCTAAGAACCTCGGTATGATGCTAATGCTAACGCTCCCTAATCCTTTGTGTTTTCTCCCAGTTCCTCCCTCTCTAACTTCCAAACATCAAATCCTAACAGAGTCCCCTTGTTACTCAGCAAATGACAAAATCCTCATAGTGAGCTGCAAAGTCCCTGGTGTCTCTCTGAGCACATCCTCTATAGTTATCCCTGTGGCCCACCCTGCTTTAGACCCTCAGTCTCCTTGCTGTCCCTGAATGTCAGGTGTACACCCTCTCAGGACCTTGCTCTTGTCATGTCCTCTCCCTGAAGGCCCTTCTCCCAGATATCCACAGTCTCCCTCCCACACTTCCTCATGTCACATTCAAATGACCCCTTCATTGTTGGGCCTCCCCAGCCACGTGTCTGAAATTGTATGTCCACTCCTCTGCTCCCAGTCTCCTTGTCCTGCTTTATTTTCCTCTGTAGGACTTCACACAATCTAATCTAACATCTACGTATTTTACTTATGTAACACGTGCCTTCTCCATTAGAATATAAACTTTACGTGCCTGGCAGATACATAGATAGTTGCTGAATAAATGCATCCCATGAAGGTAAAGCCCCTCTTTCTCCATGCTCAGTGGAGAAAGCTAGAATCATAGGATGAAGTACATTGTGGACTTGGGATGAACTTGGTCCTCCAGGGTGGACCACAATCTAATAATTCCTAACAAAGGAGCACATACAGACCTTGCAAAAAGTAGAGTGAGCAAGAAATACAACATATTCCATTTGTCTGCATGTCAACTTGGTTTCTGTTCCCTCTCTATCCTGTCGCTACCCCTTGCTGAGCCCCACACTCTCTATTTTAACCCTAATCTGTTTCTAGACATTTTGACAATTTACAATTACTTTGCTTCTTTATGCTAACTTTTTTCTTTTTCCATTAGAATATAAGATTTATGAGAGCTTCAGAATGCTGAAGGATCTGAGATTTTACTTACAATCTAACAAATTGGCCTGCCAGTTTAGTGAATGCTGGCAGAAGACACAAGACTCCTGGGTCACAGACAAAGGACTTTATAGCACAGGAAATGGCATGAGTTTCAGGCTTATGCATCAGTTCCCCTTGCTCCTCCAGTCCAGATGGAGATGTCCAGATGGATGCTGCACACGTAGGAGGCTGGCATTGCAGCTGAGGAATCCTGAGGTTAAGGAACCTCAATTGTTTTTAATGTGATACAAGCGAACCTGACCTTGGCCTTGGAGGGAGTCATATGTTTTACACTGTAAACAAACTACCCTTTTCTCTGGGAAGAGCTACTATTTCTAATGTCCAGGCTATTTGCTAAATAAGAATCCTTGAAAAGGCCATGCCTGTACTGGCAAAAGGTACAGAAATTGAGTGACTGTGGAGAACTATCCCCTGACAGAGGGCAGAGATCCTGAATACGCTGTTTACTGCCCCTTCCCATCAAATCAGTCAGCATTCTCAATGATAAGCCCCAGAAACTCAACCACTTGGGGCTTCATCAACCAAGCAGAACTAGTTCCTTTTTCAGAAGCAGAAAGTTATGATATAGGCTAGCAGTGATCCTATGGAAATACACCTTTTTTTATTGCTTTTCTTCATCTTGAAATTCCATTCTGGGTTTGTCTTGGCTTGGTTTTGCTGGAAGAATGAGATAAAGCACTTTTTTAAAAACTAAAATAGACATGATGGAACAAAGTTGTCTCTGGGAGATACTTGAGTATTGTGGTAGGAAATCACATTTTTTAAAGACAACTTTTTAGAAACTCCAAGCTTAAGACAGATACTGCATAAGGAAGAGGAAGAGAGTCCACAAAACAAAATAACTTGGGGAGAGACTACAAGAATAAATGGTGTTTATCTCTGCTTTCTTTCAGCATTTAGGAACTGGGGTATTTTCTAGGGCAGGTCATTGGACATGAAACCAAAGTCTGACTACAAAAAATTTACCCAATCCCCTATGTCCTATGTCCAATCAATCACAAAATGTTGTCAAATGTTCTTTGCAAGTTTTCCTCAAAGTTGTCCACTTATCCCCATCACCATGGCACCTACCCAAGTTCAGACCACCATTATCTCCCTCTTGGATTTCATTAGCTTTCTAGATTTCTTGCCTCCAATCCATTGTTCACATTTAATCATTGGAGGTATTTCTAATTGCAAATCTAGTCATGTCATTCCTCTTTATAAAAATTTCAGTGATTTCCTATTTATCTTAGAATAAAGCTCTAACGTAAAATGGCTTATGAGACCCTTCCTTTTTTGGTGATGTCTATCTCGCCTACCTCATTTTTATGGTCTCTCCCCCTTATCCTCTTTGTTTCAGCCACAATAGTAGTATTTTCCTGTGCAAGAATTTCTTCTCACCTATTCTTGGGAAATTTACATGTTTTTAAGAATTCCCCCAAAAATCAGTGGAGAAATTGGAAAATTATAATCTTACAATAGTTAAAGCTTAACCGTCAATACACAGACATTGCTAGTTTGAAGAAATCCACTGATATCAAGTTGAAAGCAAGAGCAGGAAATGCAGACACATAGAATCAAAAATTAGGGTCAGTATTTTTGGGAACCTGAACAGGATCAAGTAGGGGAGAAATGGTGTTAATCTTATCAGCCAGTCCTGCTTGTAACTATGACCATGTCAAAAGTGTGTTCCTGGCTCTCTCTTCTAACGGTTGATTAATTCTTTCAAATTAGGAAAACGAATGATTTTATTTTCATAGTGTACCTAATACAAATCTTAAAAAAATATATTGTTGAGAGTATTACAGCTGTTCCCCATTTCCCCCCTCCATTGTCCCCCTCCACCCAGTTCCTGCCCCTCCCCAGGCCTTCAGCACCCTATTGTCTGTGTTTATAGGTAATGCATATATGCATATAGTTCTTTGGTTAATCTCTTCCTGCCCTCTCTCCTCCCTTCCCTCTGATAGTCATCAGTCTGTTCCATGTTTCCATGCAGCTGGTTCTATTTTATTCATCAGTTTATTTTGTTCATTAGATTCCTTGTTCATTTATTTTGATTATTAGATTCAATTGTTGATAGATATGTATTCATTGCCATTTTATTATTCATATTTCTTCTTCTTCTTCTTCTTCTTCTTCTTCTTCTTCTTCTTCTTCTTCTTCTTCTTCTTCTTCTTCTTCTTTCTTTTCCTTTTTCTTCTTAGTAAAAAATACCCTTCAACATTTCATGTAATACTGGTTTGGTGGTGATGAACTCCTTTAGCTTTTTCTTTCTGTGAAGCTCTTTATCTGACTTTCAATTCTAAATGGTAGCTTTGCTGGGTAGAATAATCTTGCTTGTAGGTCCTTGCTATTTATATTTTGAATATTTATTGCCACTCCCTTCTGGCCTGTAAAGTTTCTGCTGAGAAATCAGCTGACAGTCATATGGATGCTCCCTTGTAGGTAAATAACTGCTTTTCTCTTGCTACTTTTAAGATTCTCTCTTTGTCTTTAACCTTTGGCATTTTAATTATGATGTGTCCTCATGTGGGCTTCTTTGGTTTCCTCTTTGGGACTCTGCACTTCCTGGACTTGTAATTCTATTTTTCACCAGTTAGGGGATGTTTTTTGTCCTTTTTCTTCAAATAGGTTTTGAATATCTTGCTCTCTCTCTTCACCTTCTAGCACCCCCATAATTTGAATGTTGGTGTGCTTGAAGTTGTCCCAAAGGTTTCTTTCACTGTCTTCATTTTTCTTTTTGCTCTTCTGATTGGGCGTTTTTTGCTTCCTTATTCCAAATCATTGATTTGATTCTCGGAATCCTCTACTGTACTTTTGAATCCTTGTAAATTATTCTTTACTTCAGTTAGTGTATGCTTATTTTCTGACTGGTCCTTTTTCATGCTTTTGAAATTCTCACTAAGATCCTTGAAAGTCTCACTAAGTCCCTTGAAACTCTCATTAAGATCCTTGAGCATCATTATAACCATTATTTTGAACTCTGTATCTAGTAGTTTGCTTGCTTCCATTTCATTTAGTTCTTTTTCCTGGAGATTTCTTCTGTTCTTTCACTTGTGACATGTTTTGTTGTCTCTGCATTTTGGCTGCTTCCATGTGTTTGTTTCTATGTATTAGGTAGAGCTGCTATGTCTCCTGGAATTGGTAGAGTGGTCTTGTGTAGTAGGTGTCCTGTAAGGCCCAGTGGCTCAGCCTCCCCACTCACCAGAGCTGGGTACTCTAGGTGTGCCCCTCTGTGAAGAAGAAGAAGAAGAAGAAGAAGAAGAAGAAGAAGAAGAAGAAGAAGAAGAAGAATATGAAGAATATTTTGGCTATGTGTACTGTTTTGTTATAATTGAGCTTTGACTATTGTTGACATCACTTGGAAGAGTGGACCTCCAGGCCAATTGACTGTGAGGACCAGCTGAGAGTATAGTGGAAGAGCTGCTGTGCAGGAGACACCCCTCTGGAGCAGGACTTGCTTCAGTGGGGCTTTGGTGTTCACTAAGTTTGCCCCTTGAGTGTTGCTCGTGGATGTGTAGAGTTGTAATCTGATATGGACTGAAACTGTCCACCAGGTGCACTGGCTCTGGGACCTCCCAGGAGGTGCAAAATCAGATACTGCCTGGGGCCACCTGTCAGGAACTACAGAGCGATCTGGAGATGACTGCTACTTGTGTTGGGTTTGGAATGTCCAGGTGAGGTCAAGCTGTGAAGCAAGGCAGACTGCTACTAGTCCAGGTCTTGCTGATGCCAGCTGCTACTTGTTTGAGAGATTTTAGAAAAGTCTAAAGCAGTGGTTTTCAACCTTGGCTGCACATTGGAATCACCTGGGAATCTTTTTAAAATCCTGATTTCTGGGCCTCATCCTCCGGAAATTCTGTTTCTTTGTTACTAATGTTGTGGCCCCACCCCATAACAAAGAAACAGAATTTCTGGAGGATGAGGCCTAGAAATCAGGATTTTAAAAGATTCCCAGGTGATTCTAATGTGCAGCCAAGGTTGAACCACTGGTCTAAAGCCTGAGATAGGACAGGCCATTCATAGGAAAAGCTGCTGCAAACAGCTTGGGTGGGGCTGCAAATTGGATGGGGCAAAATATCAGGGAATCACCAGGGCAGAGTGAACAGTATGAACCAGGCTGATGGAAGGTCTCAGCATAGGAACAATGACCCCTGTAAGCACCCTTGTCTGGGAGAAAGCCACCCCAGAGTATTTGCTCTGATGCCAGACAATCCAGTTCCTCCCTGTATGTCCCTGGATCCCCCCACACAGCTGTCCCAGCGCTGGAAATCAGAGGGAGCAGGACTTTGTAAACTCATGCACTGGTCCTTTAAGAGGAACTGCCTGCATCTCCATCGGCTTCCATGTCACTCAGCTACAATCCCAACTGGTTTTTACAGCCCAAAGTTACAGGGGCTTCTCTTTCCAGCTCTGGAACCCTGATCTAGGGGTGTGGTGTGGGGCTGGACTCCTTGATCCTCATGAGAGGCCCCTGCAGCCGAGATATCCCTCCCAATTAAAAAAACACTATATGTGGGTGTTGGACCAGCCCATTCAGGGCTTCCACCTCTCCTACCTGTCTCAATGTACTTTCTTCTTTACTTCTGTAGTTGTAGGACTTCCATTCAGCCAGATTTCAGGCGGTTCTGAATCATGGTTGTTCTGTATTTTAGTTGTAATTTTGATGTGGTTGTGGGAGGAAGTGAATACCAGCGTTTACCTACACTGCCATCTTGTTTCTCCTCCCTAGTACAAATCTTACATGGCATTCCACAAGTTGTATAAGGTTGCTCAACAGGCGAAAAGTTAATGTCTGTTCCTCCAGGAAGTTACCTTTGATCTTTAAATCTGGGTCAGGTGCTTCTTCCATGTGTTCCTTTTGTACTGATCTAGTAGTATTTATCATATTGTTTGGATGATTGTTCTGTTGGTGACCTCCAAAGGAACCACATCTCCTGGTTTTCATAAACTTATGTGGTCTCTCCCACATTCACTGTGGGCTTGGTCATGTGACTTGCTTTGACTGTGGGACATGAGTCAGAGTGATACAAGTACATAATTAATAGGACTTGCACACTGGGACTTGTACTCTTGGAACACACCCTCTTGAAAGCCAGCCACTACTATCTCAAGAAGCCCAGGTGAGGCTACTGGATGAGGAGAGATGACCAGCCATGTTGGACCTCCAAGCCCCAGGCCAATCCCTAGCTAACTGCAGCTGCTATAGCATAAGAAAGCAGAACTCCCAGCTGATCCCAGGCTACCACAAAATTGTGAGGAACAAAGTCATTGTTTTTTAAAACACAGAGTTTTTGCCCAGCTGGCCTGGCTCAGTGGTTGAGTGTCAACCTATAAACTAGGAGGTTATGGTTTAATTCCTGGTCGGGCATATGTTCAGATTGTGGGCTCAGTCCCCAGAAGGGGGCATACAGGAGGCAGCTGATCAATGATTCTCATCATGTTCTATCTCTCTCTTCCTCTCCATTCCTCTCTGAAATCAATAAAAATATATTAAAACAAAACAAAACAGAATTTTAGGATTTTTTTTTTTACACAGCAATAGATAACCAAAACACTGTATTGCAATTACCTGTTATGTTTCTCTATACCAATAAATTAAAATTCTAGAAAGACAAGTCCAGGGTGTGCCTTGTTCTAAGTAGAGGTTCAATAAATACTTTTTGAATGACTTCTCAGGTTCCTCAGGTTAGGTCAACAACATTGGCAATTCATGATCAGCTTCCATTAAGTAGAGGATGATTAAGCATTTTGATTCTACTTACATAGAAGTCATGAATGAAAGGAAAAGTAACAATGTGACTTTCCATATCTCCTGCTGAAACTAAAATGCCGCATCAAGTAAACAAAATTGCTTTAAAGAATTAGCTACCCCTTAGCTCTTTCTTGTTGCTCATTAGAAGCCAGTTTAGGTTGAGCCCCCAACTGGCAACTCTTCTTAGAAACATGCTCAAAAAACACCTTTACTTTTATTTATCCAGAAAACCTGTCAGGAGGGGAATGGAGGGCAGTAAAGGGGAAAAAATAGTTTGGACTGAATCCATGCTAAATTTTGTAATCAAGTCATCTTCTGACTCAGCACCCCAGAGGAGGCCATTGCTGCTTATTTTGAACTCTGTGACAGTCTTTTTACTCTTATGACCCTTTATTATTCAAATTAAGGTTTTCTTATTGTTTTATTTTTTACTTATTTATTTTTTAAAATATATTTTTATTGATTTCAGAGAGGAATGGAGAGGGAGAGAGAGATAGACACATCTATGATGAGAGAGAATCATTGATTGGCTGCCTCCTGCATGCCCCACACTGGGGATTAAGCCCACAACCCCAGCATTTGCCCTGACTGGGAATCGAACTGTGACCTTCTGGTTCATAGGATAGGTTGACGCTCAACCATTGAGCTGCACCAGCTGGGCCTTTTTTTTTTTTTTAATGGAACTCTGCTTCTAGAATAAATTTTTATTTCTTTATTTATTTATTTATTTATTTATTTATTTATTTATCTTTTGCTTTTCAATTAAAGTTGGTGTACAATATTATATTAGATTCAGGTTATACCCCAGTGATTGGACATTATATCACCTACTAAGTGATCATTCCAATGCATCTCGTATTCATCTGACAGTTATTAGGATATTAATAATTGGCTCAGTGGATAGAGCATCGGCCTACAGACCAAAGGGTCCCAGGTTTGATTCCGGTCAAGGGCACATGCCTGGGTTGTGCACTCAGTCCCCAGTAGTGGGTGTGCAGGAGGTAGCCAATCAATGATTCTCTCTCATCATTGATGTCTCTCTCTCTCTCTCTCTCCCTCTCCCTTCCTCTCTGAAATCAATAAAAAAAAAAAGACTTTGAACAGCACAGGGTAGGATCACAAAGTCACAAGAGCTGGAATGCACCATGTTTGGAGGGGTTGAGCATTTGCCTGAAGGCCTCACCACTACCCTTAATTTCTGCTCCCCTGCCTCAGTTGTTCCCTGGCACTGGGAGAGCTAGCTGGGTTTCATCTTGGTCTTTGGACATGTCCACCCCCAAACCTAAGAATTTCTTAGCCTTTAGAGTGAGGAATGGATGATTTACAAATTTCTGTCTCTCTGCCTCTGTTGTCTTTTTCTGTCTCTCTCTTTTATCTGTGAGTCTATGAATCGCTTTCTCTGCCTTCAGTGAGGTTACTAAAAGAAGAAACTTCAGCTAGAAGGATTTCAGTCAAATGAGAGTCTGTACTGCCAGGTAGAGATACCAACCTGTAAAACAGGACCCTGAAGCCACATGTGGTCTTTCCAAAGTGGTCCTTGAAGGAGGGGGTCCTTGAAGGTGGTCCTTGTGCCAACTTCTCTGCTGGCTGGCACAATTTCTGAATGCTTCCAGTTTCTTGATTCCTCTCTGACTGATAATGGCATGTGCCTCAGAGATAAATCTGGACCAACATTATTCAGAGAAAAAGCAGCAATCCCCTTCCCTGATATTTCTTCAATATATAGATTTTTAAAAAATCTCTGAAATTTTCATAATTCTAAAGGAAACTCAGGGAATAAGTCTGGCTGAGCCCACTCTGGCTTTAACCCACCTCTCCTTCCAAAGTCCTTCTCATTTTAATGGTATTTCCCGGAAACCTAGAAGCCAACCCAGGAGGCATCAAGGCCTCTTGCTGACTGTGGGCAACCCAGCCCTTTCCCCTCTCTGGAGGCCTGATGCTCTTAGCCTGTTTCTCCCATTGGGGTTGTGGGATCAAATTTCAAGAAGTCTAAGATGGCACCAAGATTCCTGCTGTAGGTGTTTCCACCCTGTATAGTCCCCTACTCTGATTGTAGGTTGGGTATGTGAATATGATGGCTAGCCACACCCTGGACTAGGTTACATTGTATTGGCAAAGTGATGGGAAATTTGGTTACATTAAATAAATCTCCTTTGTAGTAGACTGAAGGGAGGTTTGAAGGCAGCCATTCTCCTGCTGGCTTTAAATGTCCGTGTTGTAGGGAGTCAATGGCTACGACCTGAGGGTGACCTCCAGAAGCTGAGAGTGATCCTCACCAACAACCTGGAAGAGGACCCTGAGCCCAAATGAGATCACAGCCCCTATGGACACCTGGTTCTCAGCTGGGAGAGACCCAGAGCAGAGGGCCAGCTCAGCCATGCCCAGACTCCTGGCCCACAGACACTGTGAGGTAGAAACTATGTTGTTTTAAGCCACTGTTTGTGGCAATGTGTTACTAAGCTCTAGAAAATGGGTAGAATCCCACTTGCCCTTCATCTCAGCTCTCAACCTGTTGGGAAGAGGAAAGTGCCAAACAGTCTCAGAGATGGATACCTGAGCAGTGGTTTCCCCCAGCATATCTGCTTTTGAATGAGGAAATGTCTTCAGTCTTCTCTTCTTTGTACCATCGCCCTCTTCCCAAACCCCAAACTTTCACAATAAGCCAGGTGCTCTGGACCCCTCACAACAATCTTTCCCCTGGTCTATGGCTCCCTGACGGGTACTCCTACAGGCCACTCCCTCACCTACAGTTTCACACCCACAGAAAGGCGTGGAGAGTAGGACCCAGGTTTTCCCAGCCTGAATTCTATTGTCTTTCTGCTCTGTGTGCTGTGGGATTATAGACATTTCCAAAGGCTTGAAGTGGATATTTGAAAAGCGTGATTCCCATAATTACAAACTAGAACCCCCGAGGGAACTTGCCTGGAGGGGGTGCCCTGGAAGCGGTGAATGTACAAAATGTAGTTTCTGCTTCTCCTGTGGCCTCACCTGACCTCATTCCTCCACAGATCAACCAAGTGCATGCATCGTCCAGGAAATTTGCTTTGAAAAGACTTTGCAGCTCCTGAGAATACAGCCTCTGCTTTCCTTCCTGTGGTGCTGTCATCAAGGGTGAGCCTCTGAAACAGCCCTGTCTCCCGGGAGCTGGGAGCCCAGGCAGGAGAAAGAGGGTGCTTCCTAGTGACCCTTCCTTCCCTAGAATCCCGTTAAAAAGCAAATAAAGGAAAGAGGGGGAAGGGGGACATTGTGGGTGGGAATGGGGTAGAAAATAGTGTGTCAGCCCTTGGCATGGAGAGGGACTGACTTGAGGTGGGTAAAAAAGGAAAGTTGCCAGTAAGTGGCAAGATCCAAATACCAGTCAGCATTACATCACTGGGTATGGGTAAATCATGTGTATTTTTTTCTTAATGATAAGAAGAAATAATATTCAAATGGTTAGAGTTCAAAATTTGTGGATTCTTTCTGAGAAATGCTCAAAGGAGTTAATGAGGCTGTAATTCCTGGAAAGATTAGCCTCCAACACTGACTCAGGCACTATCTTTCCTTAACACGTTGTCTGCGCTGATAACATGGGCTAATCCTGTGTGGGGTTTGGGGTTCATTTATGCTTTTCTTGCCTTTTTTCAGGTGTTTATTTTTTTAGCTTTGTTTCCCCAAAGCTGGAACAGGAAATTGACTTTTGTTTCCAGTAGCCTTTCTCTCTGTTGTTGCTACAGAAATAGTCTTGGGTATCAACCTGGTCAACAAGAAGCCCAGTGCTGAGCCACATGTCTTTGCTTCTTCATAATGCTCAGGGAATTCTGAAAGGAAAACAGGGGTGACAGTTCTTCTCTGCTTTGTTCCTATATGGTTTCTCCCCAACATTGTATTATGAAAATGTTCAAACATACAGCAAAGTTGAAAGAATCTTACAATGAATACCCAGCACCTAGATTCTACAATTGCATTTTATAGCACTTGCTTTATGGCATATCTGTCCATCTTCATATCCACCCACTAACCTTCCTTAGTTTTATGCTGCACTGCAAAGGAAATCACACTCATTAGTACACTGTCCCCTAAATGTTCATCCTGCATTCCATCAACGAGAATACTTGTCTGCAGTTTTTTTAATGAAAAATTTACACGTGATGAAATGCACAAATCTTCCATGTGCGTCGCCAAGTTTTGGGATGTGCATGTGCCCTGCAACCCAAACCCCTAGCAGCATAGAGAACTTCACCTCCGTTCCGGAGGTTTAGATTGTGGCCCTGCCCAGTCAATTCATGTCTCTACTCCACCTCAGAAGAAACTCTTTTCTGTTATTTTCACCATAGATTAGTGTTTTTCTCTTTTAGAAAGTCATGTAAGTGGAACAATACTATTTTTACTCTTTCATGAAAAGCACAATAATTGCAAGATCCACCCATGTTTTTCCTTTCTTTTTATTGCTGAGTTGTATTCTTTTGCATGAATATGTCTCAGCTTGTTTATTCATTTTTCTATTGTTCCCAGTTTGGGGCTATTATTTACATCTATTAAAGGGAAGACCAAGTTGAAATAGCAAAAATTTAAATCAACAATAAAAATTACACAAAAATACCACACACACACACACAAACACACACACACAATCTTAACTTTAACCTAGAATTTTATTACTTTCCCTGAAGTGTATTTATTAACAGTATATATTTGTTGATGCAATATATAAAATATAGATTCTATTTGGATAAACAGACTAGGATTATAGGTAATTAGCACATTATTTCTTACATAAAATAGATATAAAATAGTAGAAAAACAATTTATTTTCCCTAAACCAGCCTGGCATTAAAAACAAAACAAAACAAAATGAAACAAACAAACAAACAAAAAAACACTGTTCAGGATAATTAGACATGATCATCAATTTCTAATTATTGATGTCCCCCTGGGATATAGAGTACCGGGGGGCTCTGTTCTCCAGTGTAGAAAAATTTCAATGCACAGCTTCACAGCTCCTGGCCCCATGTGTTTACCAACACTTTCTCAGTGACAAGCGTGCGACATCTTAGAAAGAGTGCCACAGCAAAGGGTCCAGGGTGAATCCAGCGCTGTCACCTGTGGACTTCACTTACCATCTCTGGTCCTCAGGTCTTATCCTATATAATAAAAGCCTAATATGCTAAGTGTCCGGTTGTCCGGTCATCCATTCAACCAATCAAAGCACAATATACTAATGATATGCTAAGGCCCCTCAACTGCTCGCTATGATGTGCACTGACCACCAGGGGGCAGATGCTCAGACTGGTAGGTTAGCTTGCTGCTGGGGTCCAGCCAATTGGGACTGAGCGAGACGTGCCTGATGTGCTCTGGAGCCCTCCTGTAGTCCCTCCCTGGCTGGCCAACCTCTTGCCTCCCTCCCCATCCCGAATGTGCACAAGTGGGGTCCCTCAGCCTGGCCTGTGCCCTCTTGCAATCCAGGACCCCTCAGGGGATGTTGGAGAGCTGGTTTCAGCCCGATTCTGCAGGCAAAGCTAATGGACCCCACTGGTGCACAAATTTGTGCACTGGGCCTCTAGTCTTAAAATAAAGAGAGTCGAATGGATAATATTGAAGGTTCTTTCTGGGCACATTGCTTTTTCAGATTTTATGGAATTTTAGGTGTTTTTGTCAAGGTCTATTGACTTTAAGGAACAAAAACCATAACAAATAATTCAAAAAAGTATTTAAGTTTTTAAACAGAGCTGAGAGCAAAGAAAGGCAATACAAACTAAAGTTTAATTTAGCAACTACAGCTGACCCTTGAATAACACTGGTTTGAATTTTGCAGGCCCACTTATATGTGCTTTTATTTTCTTCAATAAATATGCTGTCGGCCCTCTGTACCCCAGGGTTTCACATCCACAGATTAAATCAGCCACAGATCTAAAGCAATATGTATGTTCACAGCTTGTAGCATGGCTATCTGAAATGACATGGCTAATCTCACCAGCTCTGCTAACAAGGATTTCCAGAGTTGAAATTCACCCGGCTTCCACAGGCCCTGGAGTTTGAACAAGCCTTGTCTAGGAGCCTAAGAGGCAGCCCAGTAACGAGGGAAAGTGTCGGCCTTCTACTCCTCAGGGAATGAAAGATAGCAGCTACTAAAAGCTACAGGCCAGATGAGGCAGGGGGCAGAAAGGATGAACAGAATTCGGCAGTTAAGAGCCACAGCTTCAGTCTCAGCTTTTGTTCTCTATAATCCCTCACACACATTAGTTTAGTGTTTGGAGAGGCTGGGGTCCACCTTGGGCCCCTCACCTGCCAGCTCTTCACAATTAATGGCTCTCTTTCTTCTTAAGGTTATTTTTCCTGCCACTAGAGCATTCCATCGCAGCAGCAAGAGGACTGAGAGCATGATGGGCGGTGATGGGTTGTGATGGGAGGTACCTGATTGGTGACATGGAAAACCTGGATGAAGTCTGCAGGGTGGATGGAGGACACACCCAGAAAAGGCCCTTCCTGCCAAATGGTCCCCACCCATAAGGTCTTTCTGGGGCCTGGACTCTGCAAGGGGCCCCTGCACTGTGCATGTAAGTTATGCTCATAATGCGCTAATGTTTCTGACTTGGTTGATGGGAAGGAGATTTTTTCTGAAAGGGAAGCAAGAAGCGGGGTATGACTTAGGACGGTCTTTTTTTATGTGTAACACGATTCAAGGGAAGTTCTAAAAAAAACCCCTCAATTTGAAGGCTTTGAGAAGTTTTCACAGAGAAACTTCTAACTGGGAACATGGGAAGAATAGGAAGAAGTTACATAGAACACATCAATTTCGGATACTAAGTTACTGGATAACTTAATAACACTTTGAAAAATAAATGTAGGGCCCCTCATGTCTCAATTGTTTTTATTTGGAGAGCCTTCAACTCCTAAGATACCTTACATCTCCCCCTGAGAGTTTCTATGATGCTCTTTTCCACCCACCATCCGAATGTCTCCAGCTTATTTATATGTGTGGGTGCTGTAAAGGAAGTGATAATACAGTTAACTCTGCATTGTATCTGAGTTACACATGTAACCCACTGCCCTTAGAGCTCATCAGGTTTGGGGTATAAGTGATTCACATTGCACTTTTCCCCACATTTGGGGGGCTCATGTCCCCAACTTGCTGATGCAGGATTCAGCTTCCTGCAGCATCCCCCTCTCCTTACTCCCAATGTTACCTGGGAGGCATCTCACAAGATGGCAAACACAAGCTCCACTGCAGGGATCAGGTGCTCCCTGGGCTCTGTTGCTGTGCCCTGGGCTCAGCGGCTCCCTCTGGTGGCCCCACAATTCCACCTGGCTGAGCTTCTCATACTGATGGCTGCTTTTCTGGGGGTTCAGCATTTCTTAACCTTGGCCTTCAGGATGTCAAAGCTAAAGGACAGTTCATGGCTCTTCCTAAGCAGCCTGTGAGCATCTATTGTGCTGTAGACATGAATGCTTCAGATTTTTGTTCGCCCAAAGTACTCAAAGTACTCTGCTTTGATGTGTTTTGTTGTTTACAAAGTTGTTCTTATGTGGAGAAGCCCACGTAATGATAGAAAAAGGAACACTGGGTTCAGTAAAAATCACTTAATATGTCTCAGGATCAGTTTCCTCCCATGAAAATAGCCCTCATGATCATTCACAGAATCAAAGCAAAGAGCATATATGAAAAGTAGAGGCCCAGTGCACGAATTTGTGCACAGAAGGGGTTCGGGCAGCCTGCCCCAATCAGGGCCTATCAGGCTGGGCCAGCCTGGGGCAGGGGACGTGGGAGGTTGACTGGCCAACCCTGCCCCAATCAAAGTGGGGGAACCAATTGGGGGTGGGGTCAAATGGGGGGAGGGGCCGTGGGTGGTTGGCGGGCTGGCCCTGCCCCCGCTTGGGGTGGGGGGCCAGTCAGGGTTGGGGCTGGCCAGGGAGAGGGGCTCTGGGTGGTTGGGGGGTGGGGGTGCTGATCAGGGGCAGGGCCGGTCCCGCCACTGGTGAAACTCCATTTGAATTCCTGGTTGAGAGGACAATTTGCATATTAACCTTTTATTATATAGGACTAGTGGCCCGGTGCATGAAATTCATGCATGGAGGCGGGGTTCCCTCAGCCCAGCCTGCACCCTCTCCAATCAGGAACCCCTTGAGGATGTCCGACTGCTGGTTTAGACCTGATCCCTGTGGGATCGGGCCTAAATTGGCAGTTGGACATCCCCCTCACAATCTGGAACCACTGGCTCTTAATTGCTCACCTGCCTGCCTACCTGATCACCCCTAACTGCCTCTGCCTGCCTGCCTGATGGCTCCTAACTGCCTCCCCTGCTGGCGTGATCGCCCCCAACTGCTTCTGCCTGCCTGATCACCCCTAACTGCCCTTCCCTGCCAGCCTGATCTCACCTCCAACTACCCTCCCCTGCCAGCCTGGTTGCCCCTACTGCCCTCCCCTGCTGGCCTGATCTCACTGCCAACGGCTTCCTCTGCCAGCCAATTTGGTTCTGACTGGTCAGTTTCTATGCCAGTCAGCATCAAAAGCTCCGCCTCCTAGGCAGCCATTGGTTCCTCAGAGTCCACCCAGATTTGGTTCTGATTGGTCAGTTTCTATGCCAGTCAGTGTCTTCGGACCTATCTCCGGGCCTGATCAGAGAAGTGGGGCTTATCAGCAGCCCCCTCGGAGGCCCGGAGAGAAACAGAGAGGCCATGGCTGATCAGCAGCTGCCACTGAGGCTGCAGATCAGACCCTGCCTCTCTCTTCAGGCCTCTCTCCGGGCCTAATCCGCAGCTCCCTCGGCAGTCAGTGCTGGGTTGCTGTGGCTGCAGGACTGACATCCAGTGTTCGGTCGAGCCTTCGGTCGGTCGTTACGGATCCTGGGTTTTTATAAATATCAGGATACCCTATATTGCCTCAAAGACCACTCTGCCTCTTAAGCTGGGTGACCTTGAGCGACTTACTGTAAATCCCCAATGGCCACAGGATAAAGCCTCAGTTCCTCAACCTGGCACACAAGGCCCTTTAGGTTCTGGCTTCGCAGTCCTGATTGTGTAGCACAGTTGGTTAGAGCGCCGGCCTGTATGCCAAGGTTGTAGGCTCCATCCTGATCAGGGCACATATAAGAGTCAACCAATGAATGCATAAATAAGTGAACAACAAATCTCCATCTATCTAATATTAAAAAAAAAAGTCTGGCCTTGCTTTTTTCCCCATCTATGTGCTGCCACTTGAAGCACAAACCACCTGTCTCAAATGGTTTCCCCTCTTTTTAGATGCCAAATTTTGCTTGTCCTTTGAGATTGTGACCAGTTTTCATTTTTTAAAAGCCTCCCTCACTGTGCTCTCTGCCCTCAAGCTGGGGTGTGCTGTGCTTTGGCCTCCACAGCCCACGCAGGTGTCTAGCATGGCACTGATCACAATTATGTGACTGTTTATCTTCCTCAAGGGCAGAAAGCGTGGCTTTACCTGCAGTACCCATTGTACACCGTGGAATTAGTCAGATTAGGGCACTTGCAAATATCCATGGAAATGTTGATTGGGATACAGTAAACCATTTGAAAATGTCCCCAAAAGATTTTTTTAACTTGCCAAGTGGTACAAGAAAGATAGAAGTTCAAATTTTTGTTTTTAAATACTTATATATAAAAAAAACCTGAAAACTATTTTTAAAACAGATTTGCCTCAATCCATTTCGCAGCTCAGGTGTGTGCCAGCTGAAGCAGTGAAGTGTTCTAAAGTCTTTCACCTTCCCTAAAGATGTTCAGAAATTCTCTTAGTGGGAAATTTGGAAGAACAAATTTATAAGTAAAGGTGGAGTAAGATTTTTTGGTTCCTTCTCAATGTAGTGGGAAGGTCAGTGAGCCCCATAGTGGGTCCCAGAAAGAAATGTCAACTCACGTTTCCAGGCAACAGCCTGGAAGCCATAGTGACTGTCAACCTTCCAAGGAGATGACTCTGGGGGGACGGGTGGAATTATGTCGTATTCCTAGAATAGGGTAGCAAAAGTCCTTCTGTTGAGCAAAAGTCACTGTGCTGGGATGAAGAACTCTGCTGACACAGACAGAATGTTCCAGCACAGGGATATCTATGTTAGAGTGCTTTTTATGAAGGGGATGGGGGGTGTCTTCTTTAGTGAGCAGCTCACTTCTTACCCACAACAATAGATAAAAGACTACCGTGAAAGCCACTTGGTTGTCTAAGGTCCCACATGTCTCGCTTTCCCTGCTAATGATCAATCTGAGGATTTTTCTTGTGAGCTCAACAGGAAGGTTCCAAGGCCAGCTGGCCAGGGACAGAAGCCTCTCTTCCTCGCTGCTGGCTTCCCTGCTGAGGGGACACCAGCTGCTGCCACCTCGTTCATGCCCAGGAGGCGTCCAGCATGATTCACCCGGCCTATTTGAAGTAGGTGATCTGAGCCGTGTTTCACAAGGCTCTGTGACCAACACAAGGCTCTGTGACCACTTCTCCCACTGATTCCTCTGCCTGCAGCTGGGGCCTGAGCAAGGTCAAAGCCATAGCTTCTGCTGGGATTTCCACAAGAAACTATCCCGGTTCCCTCTGCTATCCTTTCAGGTTCCTAGAACCTGTGGCTTTTACTCTGTTTTACAAACACCAAGCCAACAGCTTGCCAGAACCCAAGGTCAGCGCCTGAGGAAAAAGTTGCCACCCCCATCTGTGGGTCTTGGAACTGTGGATGAAAGGGAGGCCTGCATGGCAGCTTTGCAAACTCGGAGACCTAAAGTAACCACAAAGGATGGTCTGAAATTAAACTTTAACTAAAAGCAGTTATGATGGGCAGTTATGTCCTAGGCCAGTATCTTTACTGACAAGGTCAACCTTTACCTTAACTGAGCCTATCTGTCTTTTTGCATCTATGATAACATACCCTTGAAATGTCTGGGTAACTTGTAACTTCCCTTTTTCTGGAGCCCCTGGGGCACAACCAGATGTACTGGGCGCCAGGACAGATACCACAAATTCTTTCATTATCATGTTAATTAATCCTGTGTCCATCATTTTACTTTTTATCCAATCCCAGGGTCCCCCTCCCCCCCCTGCTTTTGCTTTATCCCACCTCCTTAATCTATCACCAATTAATTTCATGTAACCCACCTATGTCCCTCCTTTGATTGCAATGTATAAATACAGATGTAACCCGCCATTCTCCGGAGCAATATCTCAATTCGTTGAGGTTCTGCTTCCCGGCATATGTCGACAGTTTGGCTCAAATAAACCCACAAAAATTCTTTACAGGTTCAATGGTTTTTTTATGTTAACAGAACAAAAGTGAGGTCCAAGGCCATCACATGCTGGGTGGAGGCAGACTGCTGGCTTGGGTGGGGGGGGGGCGGGGGTGAAGAGTGGTGGGGGGAGGCGGGTGGGCCCCGTGGTTTTAGAACCCAGAGATAAGCATCCTCCTCAGAGACCCCTTTGACTTAGGCACATGAGGACTCGGGCTTCCTGGGCTGTGTGCTCCTTTTTCCCTGTCTACCTGCCCACATAGTTATGCTTTGTCCTGAGCTGTTGAGTCAGCCTCCACCTTGTGGACACTGTGGCTTAGGCACTGATTATATTTTCCCAGAAGTTTCAGAGCCTAACTTGTGACCTTTGCCTAATAGACATCCAGGCAGTCACTGCATGCATTGTGTGTGCTAATTTTTCTCCTTCAAATTCTCCTCTCTTTAGTTTATATTTGCCTTATTTTAGTACTTATTGTAAAATGTACCTTCTTTTGCTTTATGGAATGAAGCTAGTAACTATTTTAAAAATATATTTTATTGATTTTTTACAGAGAGGAAGGGAGAGGGTCAGAGAGTTAGAAACATCGATGAGAGAAAAACATCAATCAGCTGCCTTCTGCACACCCCCCACTGGGGATGTGCCTGCAACCAAGGTACATGCCCTTGACCGGAATTGAACCCGGGACCCTTGAGTCCACAGGCTGGCGCTCTATCCACTGAGCTAAACCAGCTAGGGCAAAGTTAGTAACTATTTTAAATCCTTTGAAAGACCTGTAGATTGTTAGGCCCCTCTCAGACCTCCTGCAGGACTCTTTCCCAGCCACTCCAATCCCTCTTTGAATGAACGCCCCGGCCAGGAAGCGGGTTGTGATAAAATAGACCTGATCTGGCACACAGAGAAAAATCTGTGTGCACTGGTCTTTAGTGTTTGTTGCTACATACAGTATTTTAAAAAATGCTGGAAAACTTCATATGCCTGAGCTTAAGGACACCTCACCCTGAAACTGCGCATCTTCTGAACATGCTTGACAATTCCTTTTGTCATCACATAAATTGAAATGTCAGTCCAGGTGCTGCCCCAAACCATCACTACTGGGGTTATGTGCTCGGATTTCTCTCTAGTTGGAAGACAGTAACTTTCCACACACAGGAAAGTCTAAGTGCAGAAACAGTTGTTTGGGTTTCTTGAGTTGGGCCAAATGAAACCTGACTGCGGCAGGCTTTGTGAAAACAAGACTTGGTCTGAGTGGCAGCTACTGTTGGTCTGGCTTTGATGAAGTGTGAGGAACATGAATTCCACAGGCCACAATAGCTTTGGTGGGAGCCCGCGTGTGAATCCCAGTGTTTATTTACAATTTTGTGCCCTGGGCTGTTTTGATTTCAGTCTGAAAGGTATTCCTGGGCTAAATAACTTCTGCCTTTGGCACCGGTAGAACAACCCAGGAACTATTTGGCAAAGGAACTTGGACTTTTTCTCATACACTAGAATTTGGACATGGGATCAGAGAATCTTGGAAAAACCACTTAGAAAATGTAGGCCTGGTCTATTTGCTAAAATCATTCCCCTTTGCATTTACCTTTGCAGACATTCGCTTCCTGCCTCAATCACACATTCAAATAACAAAGTTGTCTTTAAGTCTGAACAAACGTGGACTGTTGCCACTGTGCATTGTTATCTCAATTGTCCAAATGGTCCAAGGAAAATAATTGAGGCGTATTTGACTGATTTCTCTTACTTCCCAGACAGATTGTGATTCATTGGGAAAATGTTCCCTGTGGTTTTTAGAGCATTTTCAAGCAACAGCCATGCTGAAGAGGCCTCGGAGTATGAAGACTAGTTTCTAAATGACACAGAATACCTGGGCAGAAGTTTTTTGTGTTCTGTTTTGTTTTTTGAGATCCGAGATCTCAGCTAGTTCTAGGTTCAAGCAGAGCAAAGAACCTTAGCATATTTCACCAACATCTATCCGAGACCTTTGACCTTTATTACAAAACATACTATTAAGCCTTTGCTCCAGTCACAAAAGGAACTTTCCCCCCCCTCCCATGAAACATTGTGGTTTTACAGAAAAACTTGGCCAACACATCAGGTTTATGTCCAGTTTGGGACAAATATCTCAGATATGAGAATTCAACATGATTTGTGGTTTCTGTTTTCTGAGAAATTTCAGTGACAGCACTTTGAAACCTCATCAAGCCATTATGCAGAGTAACTGAGCCGCCAAACCAAAATTCCTCTTAAGGTTTGATGTTCCATCTCCTGGTGGTTTGAGGCCTGTCTATAATACAATAGGTGCAAACTCCTATAACCCAGGCAACACCCCATGGGATGAAACTATTCAATCCAACCTACAGTGACCCATGGGGCTTTGGCACTGTTCTCCAAGGAAGCAATATAGTACCTGGGAAGCCATCTTAACCCATGAGGAGAAGGCCGGAGAACAAACTACATATAATATGCAAAAATCCTGGCAAGTGGTGGTGGCCAAGAATGTTCTCCCCCAGCCTGAGACTTCATAGAGATCAGGACCCTTCTAGAAAAAAAGAAAAGAAAAGATATATTAGTGTAGGACAGTGATGGCGAACCTATGACACGCGTGTCAGAGGTGACACATGAACTCATTTATTTGGTTGATTTTTCTTTGTTAAATGGCATTTAAATATATAAAATAAATATCAAAAATATAAGCCTTTGTTTTACTATGGTTGCAAATATCAAAAAATTTCTATATGTGACACGGCACCAGAGTTAAGTTAGGGTTTTTCAAAATGCTGACATGCCGAGCTCAAAAGGTTCGCCATCACTGGTGTAGGAGGTGGTTCTACACACACACACACACACACACACACACACACACACACACACTTTCTTGGGAGGTTGAATGCAGGGAAAGGGTGAATAGTTGGGATCTAGGGGATAATTTGACTACAGAGGGGCTGTTACCCACTTTTAAGGTCAAATAGTCACAATAACTCAGAATATTTGAAAGTTCTGTGCAAGGTTGATTTTAACAGTAATATTTTACTACATCTAAAATCTTAGCACCTTACAAAGTTCTTTCTAATTCATCCCTAAGGTATGAAATTATTACAGGCTTCATCCCTAAGGGGTTAAGGATTTCCATGGTAGAGACAAGTAGACCAATGTTCTGTGGATTTTGTTGTTTATTTTATGGAACACAGAATTCTATTCTCTGAGGCTTTTGCACTAAAATTTCATCAGTATGTATCCCACTTGGTATATGGTATGATTTCTGGTTTTTCCCCCTTCATTCTCTTACTGATGTGAGCCTAAGGCCATCCCTTACTGAGTACTGTTAGCTGATGAATATATTGAAAGGTGATGAGTACAAAGGAACTTGGCTGCCATCCAGTCAGTATATTAAAAGGATGATAATTCAAAATGTTGAAAATGAGCACTCTGTGGGATTTTCTGATCCCTGAAGCTTTAATGCATTTGCAATGCAGGGACAAAGATTTGCCTCCCACAACCCTATGTTTACAGGGTATTCATCTGGTTGTGACTCCACTTGCCGGCCTTGTAAATGCCCAGGGATAGATCAGAGCACAGTCTAGACTAAATCTGTGTCACATGCCCAGGGTGGGTGGGGACAAATCTCTCTGGCAGCTGTTGCAGCTCTCATGTAACAAAAACCAGCACTGTAGAAGGGCCCGCAGGCGGCCTCAATCTCATGCCCTCGTGCCCTGTCCCTCCCTGTCCCTCCTCCCTTTAATAGGAGCTCAGGAATGAGGTGGGGGGGCCAAGAGGAAACCAGAACCTCCAGATTCCTTTTTACAAACCACTTTCCACTTTATTGAAAACACAGCAAGGCCTGGGCAGGGCATCATGTGCTGACCACCAATTTCCTAAAAAAGCAGAAAAAAAATCTGCCACAATTACTTTCAGGTAAATCAAGATTATAATAAATATTTCTCTGTTTTGTAATTATAAAATTATTATTTTAATTTTTCTTTTAATTCATTTATTTTGCCTAAGTACAAATGTTTATATGGTCTTTGCAATTAGGTACAAAATAAATATTTCTAAAGGGGCCAGCCAAACACTTGCCTCTGTTCATAAATAGACATATGTTGTATTCAGTGACATATATATATATATATATATATATATATATATATATATATATAATTTCAATGGTATATATTCACTTGTTAAATTAAGCAGAGCCCAGCTAATGTCCTCTCCCCCAGGCCAGATCGCCTGAATCCCAAGCAGCAGAAAAAGATAAGAAAAGATGGGGGAAATAGCAGAACAGAGGGGTTTATCTTTTTTTGGAAGAGACATGTAATGTGTAAGTTGAAGACTATGCAAAGCTAGATTTTAATTTGATATAAACTGCTGGGAGTTTTTCTTTATAAGATATTGTGGCAATGATGGCTTTGCATTCTTTGGTACCTCAGATCCAGGAACCCTGAATTCTGTAAAGCAGCCCTTGTATTCCAATCTCTGGCTCACCTACACCCTAGAAGACTTGTGAAAAACTAGTCCCCTTTGCACATTTTAAAGCTGATATTTAAAGATTTTTCTTCATAAGTTCCTATAGTTGCAAAAAATATAATTTCTACCATAATTAAAAGTTTTACATTTTAAAATAAAAAGGTGTCCTGGCCAGCTGCTGCTAAGACTTGAAATGAGGCATGACTACCTGGGCCTGGTTAGCAAGAGAACAAATATTTGGTTCAAATTAGAAACTTTTAAAAAAAAATGTCTTGAGACTTTTGGTATGATCCTGCTGAAATTATCACCCTTTGGACTTATTTCTCTCTCTCTTCCCCACAACATAGCCCCTTTGTCTGCTTCTCTGGAGCTAAAACCCTTCTCCTGCTTTCCTCCTTTGCCTGGCCCACTGACCACCACTCTCAGGGAAGCAGGATCTTGCTGCTCAGACAGTCCATGCTGGGATCACTAAGCCCTCCAGGCAGGCAGGGCCAGGCAAGGCTCAAGCTCAAGCTGTGTGGGAATGGCCTGTGGGTCACCCACAAGGGGCCCAAACCCTGGTCTCAGGGAGGCCTCTTGTCTTCATCCTTGCAAAAGGGCATCCTCTTTCACTTTGTGCAAAGCAGTTGTCCAGACAGCCAGCATTGCTTGCCCAACTCATTCCTCTGTCTCAGGAGGCTAACAGGCCAAGTAAGGAAGGGTGTTAAAGGGGAAACCAGTCACAGAAGAGTGAGACTCTCTGCTTGTGCCACACACACAGTCTGGATAGCTTTTTTTTTTTTAAATATATTTTATTGATTTTTTACAGAGAAGAAGGGAGAGAGATAGAGAGTTAGAAACATCGATGAGAGAGAAACATCGATCAGCTGCCTCCTGCACATCTCCTACTGGGGATGTGCCCGCAACCCAGGTACATGCCCTTGACCGGAATCGAACCTGGGACCTTTCAGTCCACAGGCCGACGCTCTATCCACTGAGCCAAACCGGTTTCGGCCTGGATAGCTTTTGAGTCCTTGTTAGAAGCACCCTAGAGACACTTCTCAGAAGTTTCACATTCAGAGATGGGATTTGGAGGCTTGTTCCAAAGACATAGTCTCCTAGACATTATCAGTGTAAAATGAGCTGCAAACCTGCACACAGCTTTCTCTCAGCAAGAACACCGAAAAGTGAGAGGGGAAGTGGTATAGAAGGCAAAGGAAAGGATGATGTTATCCAAGACTCAATAAAGACATTCACAAATACTTACTGAGCACCTAGTATGTGCAAAGCCTTCTATGAGGCACCCTGAGAAAAGAAGACCAGGAGTGACGTCAGAGGAATGTGGCATAAGGGTGCAATTTTTCCTCTCCCCTGGACATTTCAACAAGTTAACTATCTATAATTCAACAAAGAAATCCCTGCCCAACACAGACCCATGCCTGAGAGACCCACTCACTGAAACACATATAGGTGAGCATCCAGGAATGAATGAGGAGAGGAGAAGGGATGAAAATGCAGATGGCCTGCAGACAGCCCTGCAGCCAGGAGCTCACAGCTCAGGGCAGAAGAGGGAAGAAAGTCAGAGGTAGCAGGCACTTCCCTTGGCGGGGTGGGAGGAAGAGAGAGGTGGGGGAGACAGGGGGGGGGGGGGCGGGGGGAGTGAGAAGGGGCAGTAGGGCGAGCAGTGGAAAGCAGCAACAGAGTGAGCAGTGTCTGAGTTGGCAGGCACCTGACAGAACTCAGGTTCTGCTGTGAGGCTCCCCACTGGTTCCTGCCCAGCTTCTACTATTGAAGAAGCTAGAAGTAAAAGGAATAATGGGAGGAGGAGTCAGGAGCTTATATTATTTATTTGAGGAAAGGCTATATCAGGTGCACCAATCATTAAGGGCACTATCAGTTTCGGAAACCACCAATTATAATGGGTATTACTATGAAAAAAATTATTATGAAGGCATGGGCAGTAACAATTACATTGTAAATTTGATCATCTCCTAATAAAACTCCAGGTTGACTCAATTCAGCATGGATTAATAGACTTATGGCAGTACCTACTATGCCTGCTCAGGCCCCAAATAAAAGATATAAAGTGCCGATATCCTTATGATTAGTTGAAAATAATCAACAATTTATGAACATAGGTAAAATGGCTGAGCAAGCATTAGATTGTAAATCTAAAGACAGAGGTTGAACTCCTCTTTTTACCAAGTTTTGTGGTGTAACACATATTGAATTGCAAATTTGAAGAAGCAGCTTCAATCCTGCCTGGCTCCTCTCGCCTTTTTTTCCTCACTGTAGGAGAAGTAGAGTGAAGCCAGTTGACTAGGGTGTTTAGCTGTTAACTAACATTTCATGGGTTTGAAGCCCATCAGTCTAAGAAGGGCTTAGCTTAATTAAAGTAATTGACTTGCATTCATTTGATGTGAGATAAAATCGTGCAGTCCTTTTTTCAGGAGTTAAACAAATAATATTTGCTTGAAGCTTTGAAGGTTCCTGGTCTGGATTAACCTAAACTCCTAGTCTAGAATTACTATGGCTGGTGCTAGTGGAAGAGTCAGGGTTGGAGATTACAATCAGAGATGATAAATGTGTTATTTGTTTTATACTTTCAAATTGTCATTTGATTTTTATGTTATTTATTGTCAGGAATATTGTGAGTGATTTGGCATATGTAAGTCATATGTAAAAATATAAGTTAAGTAGGGATGTGATGGTTATAAGTGTTGGTAGTAGAATAGTATTATTTTTTGTTATTTCTTGAATATTCATTTTGGTAAAAATGCTGTTAATGAGGGGAGTCCTTCTAAAGATAATATAATAACTAGGATAAATGTGGTGGTTAGTGGTATCTTATTTCATATGTGAGATAAGGAGGTTGTTATGATTGATGTATTTATTATAAATAGTATGAATGTAGTAGTTGTTATCCTAATATATAAAAACCCTTGGTCTGTCACCGGAGACTCGACCTAACGCCCAGGCTATGCGAACAGCAGGCTCTGGTGGGTGGGGACTTGTGGCAGCGGAGATGGGGACTGGGGAGGTGGGGCTGGCACTCACACTCACAACTGCACACACGCACAGACACACACAGCACCCACCAGCTCACAGCCTTTTCTCCCTTTCTTTCCCTCCCTCCCAGCTTGCTCTTGGAGCCTCTCTCAGAATGAGGAAACAGAACAGACTGGGCCTGAAGAGGCCTGGATGGAAGGGAGGGCAGGCAGAGGGTGGAGTGGCCCCCACTGGCTCTGCTCCCTCCCAGCGGAAAGAGGAAGAGGGAGACAGGGAGGCAGGGAGGCCTGAGACTGCTGAGGCTGGTAGGGGAGAGCAGTTAGAGCAGTTAGGGGAGATCAGGCAGGCAGGCAGAGGAGTTAGGCAGGCAGGCAGGCAGGCAGGCAAGTGGTTAAGAGCCAGCAGTCCCAGACTGCGAGAGGGATGTCCGACTGCCGGTTTAGGCCCGATCCCTGTGGGGATCGGACATCCCTCAAGGGGTCCCCGATTGGAGAAGGTGCAGGCTGGGCTGAGGGAGCACCCCCCCCATTCACAAATTTCATGCACCAGGCCACTAGTTAGGATATAAATAAACAAGTTCAATAGTGTTAAAGTTGGGTTATAAATTAAGATAGAAACTATTTACCCTAAATGGGCAACAGATAAATAAGCTATAATTTTACATAATTAGGTTTGATTTAATCCTCCTCAGCCTCCAATTGTGACTTAAAATAAGGATATAATTAGGAAGAGATTTAGATTAATAATGGGTGAGTGAACAGTGTCTGAGTCAGCAGGCACCTGACAGAGCTCGTGGTTCTGCTGTGAGGCTCCCCACTGTAGGGCCAGGAGGTGGTGTTTCAGACACAGAAATGGAGCCACAGAGACTTGCCACTGCTTAGACTCTCAAGACTCACCTCCAATTGACCTTAGAGTCAGGTCCAGGGGCATATCATCTGTAAACTAAGAGCTGTTGCAATATTACTGCTCTTTCCCTCTGTGACTGATCCCCAGGAGGGGTGGACCCCACAGAAGTTAGGGGTTGCCATTAAGAGTGAGGGTAAAACAAACCCATCCCCAAGCAACTGTCTAATGGAAGCTGCTGAGGCTCAAATCTGGGAGACCACAGATATAAAAATCTTGCGATTCAGCGCCATCTACTGGATTATAGAAGAAAAACTTCTTCAGAGATGTGAAAAAGGAGCACAGCAAATACCATGAAGAACCACAGTATTGATGATGGGCAGAAAGAAAATGAAAAATCCCCAGAAAGTAGGCTGGAACATGTGACATAAATGACAGTGAATTCAAGATTGCAATTCTGAAAATACTCAACAAGATGCAAGAAAATACTGACAGGCAATTCAGTGCAGTCAGAAAACAAATCAATGAACAAAATGAGTATTTTACCAAGGAAATTGAAATGTTAAAAAAGAACCAATCAGAAATTCTAGAAATGAAGCATGTAATTAAGGAGATTAAGAGAGCTACTGAGCATAGAAAACAGAACCAACCAATTAGAGGAAAGAACTAGTGATATCAAAGATAGGAATCAAGAAATGACACAGATGGAAGAAGAGAGAGACCTGAGAATAAAGAAAAATGAAAGATCTCTATGAGACTTAACTGACTTCATCAGAAAAAGCAATATTAGAATTATAGGCACCGCAGAGGAGGAGGAAGAGAGGGAACATGGAATGGAGAGTTTATGAAAACAAATAGTGGGTGAGAACTTTCCAAATCTATGGAAAGAACTAGATCCTCAAATCCAAGAAGCAGGCAGAACACCTAGTTACCTCAATCCAAAGAGGCCCTCTCCAAGGCACTTGTTATTGAAGCTGTCAAAAATTAATGACAAAAAACTCTCAAAGCAGTCAGAGAAAAGAAGGAAGTGACCTACAAAAGAAAACCCATCAGAATTTCACCTGACTTTTCAGCAGAAACTCTACAAGCCAGAAGAGAGTGGAACCAAATATTCAAACACCTGAAAGAGAGGCATTGCCAGCCATGAATAATATATCCAGAAAAATTATCCTTTAAATATGAAGAAGAAATAAAGATGTTCCCATACACACAAAAGCTGAGGGATTATATCACCAGAAAACCTCCATTGCAGAAAATAATCAAGGGAGTTATTCTACCTGAAACAAAAAACATAAGGTCACAACACTATGAGTAAGATTATCAAAAAACTTAGAGCATAAACAGGGATAATTTGTGACAGCAAAAACATACAAGGGGAAGGGGAAAAGGTCTGAACTGGCAAAGGAAGATGAAGATCAGATGCACTCAAAAGAACTACAGTATATATGCAACTTCACCTTTCATAAACCTAATGGTAACTACACACTAATCCTGAAACCAGGACACATAGCTTTAAAAAAAGAGGAAATAAGTATGGAATACCACCAAACAAAACAACAGACAGGAACACAAAGGAAAAAAAAAACAATGGAGGCACAGAGCTACCAGAAAACAACAGATAAAATGGCTATAGAAAATCCTTATACATCAATAATTATCCTAAATGTAAATAATCTCGACTCAGCAATAAAGATGCATAGAGTATCAGAGTGGATCAAAAAACAAAACCCAACCATATGCAGCCTACAAGAGGCACATCTAAGCTGCAAAGACAAAGGTAGATTCAAATTAAAAGGGTGGAAAATGATTCTTCAAGCAAATAACATCCACAGAAAATCTGGTGTAGCCATATTAATATCTGACAAAATAGATTTCAAGATAACAGGAGACAAAGATGAACACTTTATAATGACAAACGGGGCACTACATCAAGAAATCACAACACTTCTTCATATATATGCACCCAACCAGGGAGCACCGAATTATATAAAACAACTACTCACAGAACTAAAGGGAGAAACAGATAAGAACACAATCATAGTTGGAGACCTTAATACTTAATTGACAGCCATAGTCAGATCAACCAAACAGAAAATCAATAAAGAAATATCAGCCTTAAATGACACACTGGACCAAATGGACATAATTAACATTTACAGAACATTTTATCCCATAACATCGGATTATACATTCTTCTCCAGCACACAGGGAACATTCTCAAAGATAGACCATATGTTGGGACACAAAACTAGCATCAATAAATTCAAGAAGATTGAAATTATACTAAGCATATTCTCTGACCACGATGCCTTAAATTAGAAATCAACTTCAAAAAGGAAGTAAAGAAACCCACAAATACATGGAGATTAAACAACATACTACTAACAACATTTTCCTGGTCAGAGAAAAAAAGTAAGATCAAAAGATATATAGAGACAAATTAGAATGACAGTACAACATATGAAAACCTCTGTTAAGCATGGAAAACAGTAATAAGAGGGAAGTTTATATCATTACAGGCCTGTCTCAAGAAACAAGGGCAATATCAAGTAAACAACCTAACATCACATCTTAAAGTACTAGGAAAGAAAAAGAACAAAAGCACCCCAAAGTTAGCAAAAGAAAGGAAATAATAAAAATTAGATCTGAATTAAATGAAATATAGAACAAAATGACTATACAAAAAATTAATAGAACAAAGAACTAGTTATTTGAAAAGACTAATAAAATTGACAAACCCCTGGCTAGACTCACTGAGAAAAAAAGGAAAAGACCCAAGTAAACAAAATCAGAAATTAGAGAGGAGAGGTCACCACAGACATCACGATATACAAAGGATCACACTAGAATATTATGAAAGACTTTATACCACCAACTTCAATAATCTAGAAGAAATGGATAAGTTCCTAGAAATATATAACCTTCCTAAACTAAATCATAATGAATTGGAAAATCTAAATAGACCAATTAGCAGTGAGGAAATTGAAGCAACCATTGAACCCCCCCCCCCCCCCAAAAAAAGTCAAGGACCAGATGGTTTCACCAGTGAATTCTACCAAATGTTCAAAGATTTAACTCCTTCTCAAACTCTTCCAAAAAATTGAAGAAGAGGCAATACTTCCTAACACATTCTATGAGGCCAATATAACCCTGATACCAAAACCTGGCAAAGATAATGCAAAATGAAGGGGGGAAAAAAGAAAAAGAAAGAAAGAAAAGAAAACTACAGACCAATATCTCTAATGAATACAGATGCAAAAATCCTAAACAAAATACTAGCAAATTGAATACAACAGTACATCTAAAACATAATACATCACGATCAAGTGGAGTTCATTCCAGGGGCACAAGGATGGTTCAACATATGCAAATCAATCAACATAATACACCACATTAACAAAAGAAAGGATAAAAACATATGATCTTATCAAAGATGCAGAAAAGGCATTTGATAAGATACAACATCCACTTAAGATTAAAACACTTAATAAAATAGGAATTGAAGGAAAGTACCTCAACATAATAAAGGCCATATATGATAAACCCTCAGCTGATATCATAGTCAAAGGAAAAAGACTGAAAGCTTTTTCTCTAAGACCATCAGCAAGACAAGGATGTCCACTCTCATCACTCTTATCCAACATAGTTCTGGAAGTCCTAGCCAGAGCAATAAGGCAAAAGAAATAAGTAAAAGGCATCCAAATAGGGAGGGAAGAAGTCAAACTCACTTTTTGTGGATGACATGATTCTGTATTTAGAAAACCCTAAAGACTCCACCAACAAACTATTAGAAACAACAAACAAGGAGAAACCAAGATGGCGGCATAGGTAAACACCGGAGTTTGCTGCCTCGCACAACCACTTCAAAAATACAACTAAAAGACGGAACGGACATCACCCAGAACCACAGGAAGGCTGGCTGAGTGGAAATTCTACAACTAGAAGGAAAGAGAAAAGCATACTGAGACTCAGAGGAGGTGCGGTACGGAAGTAAAATACTAAGGTACAGAGGCGCACGGGGAGTGGGCTGGCGGCTGAGGGCACGGTTGTCTTTTTCAATCGGGAGGGAGTCTCAGGCTCTGAGCTCCAGTTCCAGGCGAGCCTCTGGGGACCTAGACTCATACGGGAGAAGCGGGACTGTCTGGCATCAGTCAGAACTCGAGGGCAGCTTTCTCTCAGAGGTACTTGCAGCAATTGCTGGGACACTGAGAAGCAGGGCCTCTGAAGGCAGGACTGAGAGCAGCCATAACTGCTTGCTCCACCCTCCCTGTGGATCCCCTGCGACCCGCCCTGCCCAAGCCTTGCACAGAGGCATTTGCTGGATAGCCTCAGGCAGAGGCTAGATTAGCACCTCCCTAGAGCTCCAGGACAGAAGTTCTCAAACTGTAGACATAGCTGATTCTCACAGCCAATTGGCCTGGAGGTCAATCCCTCCAAGTGTTACTTACAACAATCAAGGCTTAACTACAACAAGACTGTGCACAAAAACCACAAGGGGGAGCACCAAGAGTGTCCTCTTCAGGTAATTGGGGAGGCTGAACCACTGGACCCTAGAGGATACTTAGCACAGAAAACCACTTTATCAACACAAGGAAGCATAAAAAATGCGGAGACAAAGAAACAGGACACAAATGACAGAAATGGAGGAAAGCAAATTGCTGGATATAGAGTTCAAAACCACACTTTTAAGGTTTTTCAAGAACTGTCTAGAAGCCGCCGATAAATTTAGTAAGACCATCGAAAAGACTGGTGAGACCGCCGATAAATGTAGTGAGATCCTCAAGAAATCTAGTGAGACCCTCAATGTTGTGATAAAGGAACAACTAGAAATTAAGCATACACTGACTGAAATAAAGAATATTATACAGACTCCCAACAGCAGACCAGAGGAGTGCAAGAATCAAGTCAAAGATTTGAAATACGAAGAAGCAAAAAACACCCAACCAGAAAAGCAAAATGAAAAAAGAATCCAAAAATACGAAGATAGTGTAAGGAGCCTCTGGGACAGCTTCAAGTGTACCAACATCCGAATTATAGGGGTGCCAGAAGAAGAGAGAGCAAGATATTGAAAACCTATTTGAAGAAATAATGACAGAAAACTTCCCCTACCTGGTGAAAGAAATAGACTTACAAGTCCAGGAAGTGCAGAGAACCCCAAACAAAAGGAATCCAAAGAGGACCACACCAAGACACATCATAATTAAAATGCCAAGAGCAAAAGACAAAGAGAGAATCTTAAAAGCAGCAAGAGAAAGAAAATCAGTTACCTACAAGGGAGTACCCATACGACTGTCAGCTGATTTCTCAACAGAAACTTTGCAGGCCAGAAGGGAGTGGCAAGAAATATTCAAAG
>NW_005871077.1:1992865-2018260 GCF_000147115.1 Myotis lucifugus | reverse complement strand
ATAATATAAATAAATAATAAATAAATAAATAAACAAACAGAGCTATATTCCAAAAAAAAGAAACAATAAACAAATATAGTCAAGTTATAGGATACAAAATCAATGTGTAAAAATCCATTGCCTTCATGTATACTACCAACAAAATTTCAGAAAAAGAAATGAAAAAACAAAACAAAGCAAAACAGTTCCTTTGGCAATTGCAGCCAAAAGAATAAAATACTTAGGAAGAAATTTAGCAAAGAATGTGAAAGACCTATATACTGAAAATTACAAAACATTATTAAAAGAGATTGAAAAGGACACAACAAAATGGAAAGATATCCCATGTTCATGGATTGGAAGAATCAACATAGTTAAAATGGCCGTATTACCCAAAGCAATATACAGATTTAAGGCAATCTCCATCAAAATCCCAATGTCAGTTTTAAAGAAATAGAACAAGAAATCATCAGATTTGTATGGAACCACAAAAGACCCCGAATAGCCAAAGCAACCCTGAGAATAAAGAACAAAGGTATCATGCTACCTGGCTTCAAATTATACTATAAAGCTATGATAATCAAAACAGCATGGTATTGTCAGAGAAACAGACACCCAGATCAATGGAACAGAATAGAGAACACAGATATAAAAACCACACATATATGGGCAGATAATTTTTGACAAAGGAGCCAGAAACACACAATGGAGTAAAGATACTCTCTTGAATCAATGGTGCTGGGAAACTAGAAAGCCACATGCAAACGAATGAAACTCGATTACAGTTTGTCCCCATGTACAAAAATTAATTCAAAATGGATCAAAGCCCTAAATATAAGACCCAAAACAATAAGTTACATAGAAGAAAATGTAGGTACCAAAGTTATGGACCTAGGTCATAGAGAACATTTTGTGAACTTGACCCAAAGGCAAGGGAAGTAAGGTAAAAATAAACAAATGGGACTATATCAAACTAAAAAGCTTCTGCACAGCAAAAGAAACTGACAACAAAACAGTCAATCAGATGGGAGATGATATTTGCAAACAGTAGCTCTGATAAATGTTTAATTTCCAAAATATATAAAGAACTCATAAAACTCAATACCAAACAAGCAAACGATCCAATCAAAAAGTGGACAGAAGACCTGAAAATATACCTCTCCCAAGAAGACATATGAGCAGCCAATAGTTATATGAAAAGATGTTCAACCCCACTAGCAAATCAAAACTACAATGAGATACCACCTCACATCTGTTAGACTGGCCATTATTAACAAGACAAGCAATAACAAGTGTTGGAGAGGTTATGGAAAAAAGGAACCCTCATTCACTGCTGGTGGGAATGTAGACTGGTATAACGACTATGGAAAGCAGTCTGGCGATTCCTCAAAAAATTAAGGATAGAGCTACTGTATGATCCAGCAATCCCACTCCTGGGTACATACCCAACAAAGTAGAAATCATGTATTTGCTAAGATATATACACCCATATGTTCATTGCAGCATTATTCACATTGGCCAAATCATGGAAACAACCAAAGTGTCCCTCAATAGAGGACTGGATAAAGAAGATGTGTTACATATACACAATGGAATACTACCAGCCATAAGAAAGGATGAAATATTGCCATTTACAACAACATGGATGGACCTTGAGGACATTATGCTAAGTGAATTAAGTCAGTCAGAAAAAGGTAAAAACCACATGATTTCACTCATATGTGGGACATAAAACTGAAATTCATGAACACAAACATCAGTGTGATGGTTGCCAGCAGGAAGGGGATCCTAATATAAGGTGACAAGAGAAGATTTGACTTAGCACCTTACAAAGTTCTGGGCATATGGTGCAATATACAAATCTTATAATATAGAAACTCACATCTGAAACCTATCCTATATAATAAAAGGCTAATATGCAAATAGACTGAATGGCAGAACAACTGAACAACCAAACAACCAGTCTCTATGATTTGTGCTGACCACCAGGGGGCGTGTGCAGATCATGGAAGGTGTCGGCTGCAGTGGGATGGTGGAGCAGGTGAGTGAGGGCACCAGACCAAGGCAGGGTGCTGGTTGCTGTCATCGGGCGAGCCTCTGGTGGTTACTAAAAATTCTTTGCTCCCACATGCCGCAGTCCCGCCTGGCGCTCGCACCTGCAGCTGGTGCCAGTCCCGATCGCTCAGCACCATCAGTGGGTGCAAGCGGTCGCTATCAGCCCTGATAGCCCTTGAGGGTTTCTCCACCTCCCCCTGCTCCTGAGGGGTGATCGGTGTAGCAGCCGGCCCCGCTCACACCCACTGCTGGCACAAGCCCCAATCGCTCCACACTGTTAGCAGGTGCCAGCAGGGCTGGTGCCATCAGTGCTTGGGAGCAGCAACGGCAGGAGCAGGGCTGCCAGCAGACAGAGGATGAGGGGGGTGGGGAAAGCACGGCAGGAAGGGCCAGGCGGGGGCATGAAGGATGGGCAGAGACCCGCCCCTGTGCCTACCACAGCCTCGCGGCCCACAGTTCCTTTCAAGGTGCACAAATTCGTGCACTGGGCCCCTAGTATGTTCATGTTGACCAATGTCACCCCAATCAATTTAATAAAAAAATTAAATAAATTTAAAAAAGAAATAAAAACCATCTTGGGCATCATAACATGCATGTTGCCATATCAGAGAGAATGCTTTCAAATTGGGGGCTCCAGTTACATGTTTTGCTCAGAAAGATTCTGCTCTACCAGAGCCCCCAGCTGTCTGTCAGACCATGCAGGTTCTGCCTGTTTTGTTTTTGTGTCCTTCTCAGCCCCTCTCTGCTCTCATGGGGAATCCCAAACCTTCTACCCTCCTATGAGTCTCAGCATGTGTCCCCCAGCTCCCCCTGACTCATTTCCATTATGTGGTATTGGAAGGGGACCTGGAATTTAAGATTCAGATTAGAATTCCACGCACGTTATTGTCTGACCTCAGACAAATTTTTAATTATCTGAGTCTCAGTTTTCCAATTTCTCCTATGGGGCCCTCCTAGTCAGCTTGTTGGGGGGATGAAACCATGAGGAGTCACCATCAGGGTGTCCAGCACACAGAAGAACCCCCCACACAGCCATTTTCAAGTCCCCTAAGCACAAGGGGGTGCTTTCCCCCAACTTGGTCAGAGGTTTTGTGATTGAGAAGACTTGGGGTGGGGGGGTTCCTCAGCCCTGCCTGTGCCCTCTGGGACCCCTCGGGGGATTGGGCCTAAGCTGGCAGTCAGACTTCCCTCTGGCAGCCCAGGAGCCCTCGGGGGATGTCCACTTGCCAGCGGAGAGCAGGCCTAAGCTGCAGTCAGACATCCTTAGCACTGCTGAGGAGGCAGGAGATGCTCCCGCCACCACCACTGTGCTGGCAGCCGTTAGCCTGGCTTGTGGCTGAGCAGAGCTCCCCCTGTGGGAGTGCACTGACCACCAGGGGGCAGCTCCTGCATTGAGCATCTGCCCCCTGGTGGTCAGTGTGTGTCATAGTGACCAGTCATTCCCAGTCATTCTGCTGTTAGGGTCAATTTGCATATTACCCTTTTATTATACTGGATATCCTATCTAATAATAGAGAAACATGGTAATTAACCGTAACTTCGCTACCCTTCCCATTGGCTAATCAGCAAGATATGCAAATTAACTGCCAGCCAAGATGGCGGCCGGCAGCCAGGCAACTGAAGTGAACATGAGGCTTGCTTGCTCCAGTGACGAAGGAAGCCAACGTTCCCCGCCTGCCGCAGCCCAGCTCTGAGCTTCCTCTCTAAGAAACAATGTTGCAAATATAGAAGCTAAACAAAACCCAGAAACCTGCTTTCAGTCAGCCGGGATCTCAGAGCTGGAGCCGAGCCTTAGAGCTAAAGCCAGCTCTCAGCTCCAGTGACAGCCATAGAAGGTAAATAAATCCCAGAATAAAAAAAAAAAAGAACAAAAGGAGAGGTTGGGAGCTTCAGTCACCAGCCAGCCTGAAAACGGCCCTGAACCCCTCACCCAATCTGGCCAGGCACCCCAGTGGGGACCCCCACCCTGAAGGGGGTGTGACCAGCTGCAAACAGCCATCATCCCCTCATCCAGGCTGGCCAGGCACCCCAGTGGGGACCTCCACCCTGAAGGGGGTGTGACAGCTGCAAACAGCCATCATCCCCTCATCCAGGCTGGCCAGGCACCCAAGCAAGACCCCCACCCTGATCCAGGACACCCTTCAGGGCAAACCAGCCAGCCCCCACCCGTGCACCAGGCCTCTATCTTATATAGTAAAAGGGTAATATGCCTCCCAGCACTGGGATCAGCGGAGCCATGAGGCCTCCCAGCACCGGGATCAGCGGAGCCGCAAGGCCTCCTAGCACCGGGATCAGCGGAGCAGCGAGGCCTCACTGCCCCTGTGTCAAGCGGAGTCGCGAGGCCTCCCAGCACTGGGATCAGCGGAGTAGCAAGGCCTCCTGGCCCCTGGAGCAGTGTGACAGGGGGCAGCGCCCAAACCCCCTGATTGCCCTGCAGCTCTGTGTGTGACAGGGGGCGGGGCCACAACCTCCCTATCCACCCTGCTCTGTTCGTGACAGGGGAAGGCGCCCCAACCCCCTGATCGGCCCTGCTCTGTTCGTGACAGGGGAAGGCGCCCCAACCCCCTGATCGGCCCTGCTCTGTGTGTGACAGGGTGCGGTGCCCCAACCCCCCCATGGGCCCTGCTCTGTGTGTGACGGGGGGGAGCTCCCCAACCCCCTGATTGGCCCTGCTCTGTGCATGACAGTGGGGAGCTCCCAAACCCCCTAAGCCAGCAGGTTGTTATCTCCCGAGGGGTCCCAGACTGCGAGAGGGCACAGGCCAGGCTGAGGGACCCCCCCTCCCCAAGTGCACAAATTTTTGTGCACCGGGCCTCTAGTATATATATGTGTGTGTATATATTTTTTTTTATTGATTTTTAGAGAGAGAGGAAGGGAGAGGGATACAGCGATAGAAACAATGATCGGCTGCCTCCTGCATGCCCCCTACTGAGGATTGACCCCCAAACCCCTGCACATGCCCTGACCAGGAATCAAACCACTGACCTCTTGATTCATGGATCAACACTCAACCACTGAGCTACACTGGTTGGGCTTGATGGTGACTTAATGAGCAGAAGTGCAGTCCTTATTTTTAAATTTTGGGTCTTGATTTCATTCTCTCCCTGGCACGATGATTTATGCCATATCATATTTCCTCCTGCAGCCAGAGCAGTTTTTATTATGTCATCAATTATACATGGATGAGTGTCTGTGCTCCTAGGCTCTTCCAGCCGAGAGCCCTGCTACCTGGAGGAGGAGAAACAACATTCTCAGGCCGAGGCCGCTGGGGACCAGGAGACAGGCCGATTGGTCGGACCTGGGAATGGCATGGATTTCCTGTCCAGTGTTCAAAACTGCCAGCAAAGCCAGTTGCACGGAGCTTAGTATGTCCCGAGAAAAGGGCACCCAGCTCCTGTTCGTTTTGCTGAGGAGGAAACAGAGTGATCCCTAAAAGATCAATATAAAAGGCAAGGTGGGCAGCTTTTCAGCTGTAAACACAGTCTGCAGCAGGCTGCCCAGACAGCCAGGCCAGAGGGGCAGGTGGGAGGGAAGAGAGCCACTTGCAGACTCAGCACTGACCACATGGAAGGGTAGGCCATGCCCAGCGAGGTTGGCACTTTCTGGAAATATGCCATAAAGCAAAGCACTCCTTTGGTTCTGGGGAAGACTGTGTCTGTCACCCCCTAGAACTGCTCAAAGAAATGCCCTGGTTCAAATGGAGTCCACAGATGCCCACAACCTGAATTCAGAGCCTCAGTTTTCTACATTGGCCCACATTGCCAGCATGAGGGTGGTGGTAGGACACACTTATGACAGCCAGGGACTATTTGTTCTTGTGAAAGATCAAAGGCCTCTGAATGCATTCATTTCTTTTTCCACAAGTGGGGATGATCTCTCTGAGTAGGTATTTGGGTGAGTGTTCTGGAACATAGTCTTGCTTTGGGGGTGTTAAACTATTCCAGGATATGTGTAGTCTACCACATGTCAGAGAAACCAAGCCCAGGAGGGTGCTGACTGACGTGGAGTGAATGCCAGTTCTGGGCAGGCATCCTGGGATTGAAATTCCTAGGGGTGGATCTAACCAGACTGCTCCTTCCTTCCCTGCTCTGTACTAAATAGCCTAGAAAACAAGGCATGCATGAAAAGTTTAATCAAGTGCAGAGTGAACAATGCCAGAGATGCCACAGGGAAGTGCGTGACAGGTCCCAGGGAGGGGACAGGCAGTGGGTGCTTGACTTGAGGGGAAGGGAGGGCTGCAGTGGGGTTAGTGGTTAGTGGAGTTTCTGGAGTTCAAGGGCAGTTGATAGAGTTCAGTCAGGGCCCCTGGCTAGCCCCAGAGAGCCAGGTCTGTGGTAAGTCAGGTAAACTGTTAAGGAAACATTTGAAAGAAGCAGAAATCGTGAAAACAGTTCCAACCAGGACCCCAAGACGTTCAGCCTAAGCCAGAGGAGCAGCCCTGGCTGCCAGGAAGGCCCTGACTTCCTCCCACAGGATGGGTATATCCCAGGTTATGGATTAGTGTCTTCCCCACGGCACAGCCACCGTCAGATCACACTGTAGGCTCCCTCATCACAGCTGAGAGGTGAAACCAGACCAACCAGATGTAATGCTCAGCTGGGAGTACAGAGTGACAGTCTGTAGCCTTCAGGAGGTGTGAGGGATGCTCCCAGGTGCTAGTCACAGGTAGGTCCAGGGCATACAAGCCCACTCTGTGTTCCCAAGCACTAGCTGGTGACTGCTCACCAACCCCTCACTGCCCTCCTCATTCTCTGCCTAGATCTTGCCATCAGCCCACAGGCAAGCTCTAGTGCCTCGTTGAGAGCTGTCAATGAAGCTGAGCAAATGAAAACACATTTGATGTTGGTAACCCTCACAGAGGGCTTAGCAAAGGTACCAAAGCAACGTGCCATGACATGGTAGAATGTACTTCCCAGAGAAATTTCTTAAAAGGCCCTTTTGAGCCTAGGTATAGAATTTCCATTAGTAGCAGATCTAGAGAATAAAATCCTCAATTCTCTTTCCCTCTTTAAGTAGAATTTATTCTTGTGTTCATTTATGAATCCATTATTATGTTCACATACATATTTCTTCTCAATGTGCATTGAACTTTGTTGGCCTTATGGATATTGTAGTACATTTTATTGGCATTTTGAGCATCACAATAAATTAAACATTAAAAAAATACATATCTCTAAAAATAATTACTTGAGTTTTGGCTAACAGAGAGGTATTCCCCAGAGAAACATCAATTCTTTTGTTGGAGAAAAGGCAAACATTTTTGTGGAAACAAGGTTCTTTCCACATAGTGGTCGATGTTAAGCATATACATGAGAGATGATGCAAGTTCTTTTCCCATGTAGCTGAAGAAAAAACAAGACAAACATTTTGAACAGCTCATATGTCAAGGAGATACGTGCAGGCTCCACTTATTAAAATAATAGTGGCATCGTGGTGCATTGCTGTGGTGCTTTCATCTTCAAAGCATTTTATGAGTGTTCATGAATTGACTTGGAACAAAAGATCAGAAATTGGCGGAAGGTCCTGAGTCTGTGATTTTGAGAAGAATGGATGGGACAGAGATGAAAGAAGTGTCCCTCTGCTCCCCATGCTTTGTTAATGTGTCCCTTGGAGCCTAAAAGGAAGCCTGTGATTCTTCCCTGGGGCGCTTTCTTCTGGACAGTGGAAGCTGACAATTCAAAGGCAAGGAGAAAGGTTGTCCAGTTTTCACTAAATCCCATTCCCCTTGCCCCATCTGGTTATGGTTCTAGAACCAGGAGGAACCAAGAGAAATATTCCACACAATGCTCCCAAAGACCCCCTCATACCTAAATGAGACACATTTTGAATCCCAACATGACCTCTATATCGTCCCAGTCTCCTTGAGCCACCCATAGTCTGGATCTTAAGTCATACTAGCTATACTACTTACTAAGTGCTTATAACGTGCTTGGCCTGTGTATGAATTGTGCCATGTTATCTGCACAATTACTCTTTGAGGCAGGCACTCTGCTTTTCCCCGTGTTATAGATGGAGATGGTGGGACCTAGTGTGGTGAAGTAACTTCCATGAGGTTCTCAGCTACTGGCAGAGGACGTGGGAATGATTCATTCTCAGGTGTTAGCCTCCAGATCTCACCCCATTAACCCTACATCATGCTACTTCCATGTGGCAGAGAATGGAAATTCAAGTTTTTAAACTTTCTTTGTTTTTGTTAATCCTCACCCAAGGATATTTTTCCATTGATTTTTAGGGAGAGTGGAAGAGAGAGGGAAAGACAGAGAGAAATATCAATGTGAGAGAAACACATTGATTGGTTGCCTCCTGTACACACTGGCCAGGGCTTAGGACCAGGGGAGGAGCCTGCAACCAAGGTATGTGCCCTTGACCGGAATTGAACCCGGGATCCTTTAGTCTGCAGGCCGATGCTCTATCCACTGAGCCAAACAGGCTAGGGCTAAACTTTATTATTATGTGTCTTATAAGCTTCTGTGAGAACCTCAACAATGGGCTTGTATTCAATTGCTATGCCACCCAAAGGTATTTAAAAATGTTGAGAGGAGGGCAAAAAAAAGCTGAAGGGGCTTTGGGGTACATTACAATCCAGGATCACTGGGAGTTGAGCAGCAGACTGTTGATGTTAACAGATCAGGAAACAATAAGAAGAAAGCTCTTAACCAGCCTCTGGTAAATGTGTCTTTTCAGCTCTGTCTGTCCCATCCCAGACCGTAGCTTCCCAATCCCAAGCAGGCCCTGCTTGTCCCTCGGCCTGGGCTCTATAATTGCCCTCTTTTCTCCAGGCAGCGGTTGCCCTTTCCACACCTCTCCCTGGGCTGAATGACATGCTCAGCCTCTTGGTCACCCTGCTTCCTTATGGCTCCTCCTTTTCTATTGACATAATCTAGTGATGGTGCCTTGGGCGAGAGTTCCGGTTCCATGGGAAACATCATGCCTTGATGGATTTCCACGTGCCTTAATGACTTATTTTCATAGTATCCATTCTGTGCCAGGCTCTTTGCTAGGTGCTGGGGGCATAGCTTGCATAAGACAGTCATTGTCACTGCCCTCATGGAGCTCATGGTGTAACAGAACCCAAGCATTTGAAAAATAAATGAGCAATAATTTATCAATGGGAATGAGCACAAGGAATAAAAATACTAGGGAGTCAAATAAACAAAGGGGGCCCTGGCCTCATCTGAGTGGTAGGAAAGGCTCTTTTGAGAAAGTGTTTGGGATGGATGCTGAAGAATTAACCAAGAGTAAAAGGATGTGTGGGAAAAATTCCAGGAAGAGGCAACTGCAATGTTCCCTCAGGGAAGGCTGGAGGTGGCATGGAGCCAGTGAATTGGGGGGACTTTACAAAGGCCAACATCGCTAGAACCCAGAGGGTGAGGCAGCAGTGGGAGAGAGAGAAGGCAGCCTGGGCCAGGCCCTGCAGTGTTCTGTAGCTGACAGGGCAGACGTGGGTTTTAATCCCAAGTGCTATAACACATCATCAAATGATTTTAAATAGGGGGATGATTGGATCTGATTTACATTTTTAAAAGATCACTCTGGCAGGCTTGGAGGAAGGCATGTCCATTAGGACTCCATGGTAAGAGTCCAGTTGAGAGAAAATGGACTTGGATTAAGGGTGTCAGGAGAGATTAGAAGGGACTGGATGGTTAGTTTCTGTAGGCCCAAGAGAGAATCTTTGCATATATGTTCAATCAATAATAAATGTTCTATAAATTTCAACCATCATTTCTGTTCTTGGCCCATGTAATTGGTTGAAAATATATAGATAAATTAACAGAACATCATTAAGTAAAGGGAAACAGCATTCCAGATTAAGAGTTGGCAAATCACAGCTCATTTTGTGGGTCAAAGCTGGCCTGTTGCCTGTTTGTATAAATAAAGCTTTATTGGAACACAGGCACACCCTGTGTTTCCATATTGTTTTTGGCTGCTTTCGCCCATCAAGTTGAGTAGTTATAACAGAGACCATATGGCCTGAAAGCTCAAAATACTTACTACTGCATTTATAGAAAAGTTTGTTGATTCCTGTTCTAGATAATTTTGCTTCCTGTTGATGAAGGTGAATTTCTTACCTCTTTTTCTCTGGCTTAGCCAGCCCCAAGACCTTGGGGCTCCTCCTGTACTTTGCCCTCCAGGTGAAGGCAATTACCAATCTTCCTAGGTAAAATGAGTGCTGTAGATAAGTGCATATAACTAGTTATAATTCTATGTATTCTCATTTGGAAGTCCAGTGGCCCTGATATTTTATTTTAGACTAGAGGCCTGGTGCATGAAATTCATGCACTCAGGGTGGTCCCTCAGCCCGGGGTGGTCCCTCAGCCCGGCCTGCTCCCTCTCGCAGTCCAGGAGCCCTTGGGGAATGTCCGACTGATGGCTTAGGCCCACTCCCCATGGGCAATGAGAAACTTTGAGGGACAGAATCCTGACCTTTATGTGACAACAGAAGAGAGTAGAGAGGACACTTGTCAAGAGCACAGGATTTGGAGTCAACAGCCTGGGCTTCACTACTCACTGGTTGTGTGAATTTGGATCATTACCAAATGTCTCCAAAATATTAGTTTCCTCATTTGTAAAATGAGAAAAATAACAATGCTAACCTCATAGGGCTGTTCTAACAAATATTGCTTGAATATCTACCAGATACTAGGGACTTCCCTTGTTTGGAGAATACAGTGTCAATGAATTAGGTGGTGTTTACTCTCATGGAGCTGAGCGAAGGTGTGAGAAGTGTCCAGCAAATAAGCAACCCATAAATTAAGCTGGTGTGGTTAAAAAAACCTACCCATCTCACCAAATCACTACCTTAGACCGTTATTTGTAACCCAAGGCTTTAGGCTTGTGAGCATCTGAAAATTGTACATAAACTCAAAGCCATACAAGGGCAAGGAGAGTGAGGCATCATCTCAGGTGCAAAATTTTAAGGTGGCATCAAAAAACTTTAATGCGACATCATAAAAGTAGTAATTAGTGCAAAAGAATCCACGGTGAACAAAATATCAAAACTAAAAGATGGAGTCACCATTGGATTTCCCTTTTGCTTCAGGGTCCAAGATGACATGGCATGGATCTGCACAAACTCATACCCACAAGTCCAAGTCCACTCGCTCTGTTCTTGGGTACACATTACACAGTCCCAGGGTATAGACACATTTTCTCTCTTCTCTCTGAAACATAACTATTACATAAAACTCCAATTGCTAAGCATACATTTAGAAACTCCCTTTTCCCTCCTATCTCCACAGATGCCTCAAAAATGCAGTTTCTGCTGTGTTTTATATGTCTTTTTTTTTTGACATTTGCCAGAACATAAACCAGAGAGTTCCAATTGTTATTGGCAGGGCCTAAGAAAGTAAAAACACATAAATAATTAAAATGGCACCCCATCAATCTAGATATGTAGCCTCAGCGGCCTGTGTGCCTGGGCAGTGTGGACTCACAGAGCTGGTCAGGCCAGTTGAAATGAACCCAGAATTCAGACCTAAAACAACAAACCTTCCTCCTAGCAGATCCCTGGGCCTAGGTGGATCCCTTCCTCACCACACACACACACACACACACACACACACACACACACAAGCATATTGAATAATTATTTGTGTTTGCCACAAAACTGAAAAATTCACCCTAAAAGGCAGTTAGAACAACAAAAGTCAAAATGATTTGTGACACATTGAAGATATATGTTCATGTAGGAGATTGAATAAATATGTGTGCGTGCGTGTGTGTGTGTGTGAGAGAGAAAGAGAGAGAGAGAGCGGGAGAGTGAGAGAGAGATGTGGAGGAGAGGGACCCCTAACAAGACACTGCCCATCCTGATAAAGTCATCTGGCCAACAGTAATACAGTACACATGTGGCGGTTCAGGGCTGAGCCACTCTCAGCCGCTCTGGACACCCTGATGACAGTAAGCAGCCTCCTTATTGTCGTTGGCATTGCTAACAGCAGCCGTCGCCATTCGGCTTCATATTTAACTCAGCCTGCAGACCCAATTTATTAGAAGGAGATTTATGGGTCTTACAGTGTATTGCTATAGACTTTGTTTTCAGAAGCGGAGCCTTCTGGGTTGCAGGCAGGAGAGAGGGAGGCATTCAATCCATCAAGTCCAAGCTGAGCTACATGAGAATGAAGAAATTCCAAGCAGGTGAGGGTGCAGGGAAGGAGCACTTGGCTCACGAGCTTTCCAAGGGGTTGAAAGTTCACCTTAGCAATCAATAGATAGACAGGATAAATTATTTGTCTTGAGAAATTATACATTTATTATGAACTAACAGCCACTGTGGCTTCCTGTGCTGGAAGCTTTGAGGGAAAGGGGTAAAGAGCATGGTCCCTGCCTTCAAGGGTTAATAGTTGCCTGATTATGAAAGAATGACACAGTTTTGAGGAATGGTTTGTGGAATCAATGTTATGAATTGGCACCACCCCTTTTGCACACACTTTCATCAGTTAGCAGACAGGACTTGAGGTGGAAGGAACACTGGGCCAGTGTCTGCTACTTAACAACTCTATGGCCTTAAGCCAGTGCTCCTCCAAGTGTGGGCCCTGACCAGCGCATAAGCACCACCGCCGCCCAGGAGCGTGTGGGAGATGCCCCTTCTCAGGCCCCACCACAGACCCATTGAATTAACTCTAGGAGTGGAGTTGGCAAACTGTCTTACCAGCTCTCCAGGTGATTCTCAGGCCTGTGCAAATTTGGAAGCCACCGCCTTCAAATCTGTTTATTTCTCTGGTCTTATTTTCCTCATCCCCCAAAATGTAAAAATAGTACGTCACAGTTCACGTACTGGGATCAAATAAGCTAATCAAGGGACTTGAAGATAGTAAGGGGTATTAAAAAATGGCAGTGACTAACAATTAACTATCATCAGTGCAACACTTAAAACATCTCCGAGGAGACCAACAACTTTGGGCAATGATTAGGCATTGTATTTCAGGCATGGTCTCCATCATGGAAATGTCCAAGAAGTGCCTTTCACACGTTATAAATGTGCACATCGTATAACCCACCACTCATCTCCAGCAGGGTGGATTCCATCTCTGTAGCATCTGGAGTGGAAAGGGTCCAGGTCTTCAGATTTGCAGGCCCAGTGGGTAAGGCACCAGGCCAGGCTTTTCTCTTCAGAGGTCCTACAAAGGGAGTGGCAGTGAAACCAAAAAAGGAATACTCAGGAGAGCTTAGGAAAGTTACTCTACAGCTTTAGAGGCAAACTTAATACACAGTTCTTCTTTTAGGACATTGGGGAAACATTACATAGGTAGTTCACAGAAAACCATCTCTACTATTAAGAAACCTCCAGACAGTAAGTATTTAAAAAAAAAAAAAGGAGCCTGGCCAGTGTGGCTCAGTGGTTGAGCGTTGACCTATGAACCAGGAGGTCATGGTCCCATTCCCAGTCAGGGCATATGCCCAGGTTTTGGGCTTGATCCCCAGTGTGGGGCATGCAGGGGGCAGCCAATCAATGATTCTCTCTCATCATTGATATTTCTATCTCTCCTCTCTTCCTCTCTGAAATCAATAAAAATATATTTTATAAAATTTAAAAATAAGTAAATAAAAGGAGTTTTAGAATAGACATTCTCAAAGTGATCAAATAAGAAAGTCTCTGTAATAGCAATTTCTCTCTGACAGTACTTTTATTTTTTATTGTAGCAAATTATGCATAACAAACTTTACCATTTTAACTGTTTTTAAGTGTATACTAAGTGGCACTAAGTACAGTCACATTGTTGTGCAACCATCACCACTATCCATCTCCAGAACTTTTTCATTTTCCCCAATTGAAATCTGTAGCCTTTAAACACTGACACCTCATTTCCCGTCCTATAGCCTCTGGCAACAAGCATTCTACTTTCTTCTTTTTTTAAAAAATATATTTTATTGACTTTTTTACAGAGAGGAAGGGAGAAGGATAGAGAGTTTAGAAACATCGATGAGAGAGAAACATCGATCACCTGCCTCCCGCACACACCCCACCGGGGATGTGCCCGCAACCAAGGCACATGCCCTTGACCGGAATCGAACCTGGGACCCTTGAGTCCGCAGGCTAATGCTCTATCCACTGAGCCAAACCGGTCAGGGCGCATTCTACTTTCTGTCTCTATGAATTTAATGACTCTAGGAACCTCATATAAGAGGAATCATACAACATTTGTCTTTTTGTGTCTGGCTTATTTCACTTAGTGTAATATCTCTAAGATTCATCCATGTTATAGTATGTACCAGAATTCCTTTTTTAAGGCCAAATAATATTTTATTGTATGTATAGACCACATCTTGTTTATCCACTGAAGCACCTATGGCCAGTGGTTTACTTTCAGTCTTTTATCTACTAACTACCTTAAAAGGAGGAGAAAAAATTAGGTGTCCATAGAACACTTAGCTCAGGGCCCAGAACCCAGTATGTGCTCAGTAAATAAGCATTAGCATTGTTTTGTTCGTGACTCTTGAGTGTGAAATGCATGTTCACACATGGATGCACAGCCCCTGGCCTAACTGCTGAGCCACTGGACGGCAAGTCACAATCCAATGCTGTTACTCAGCAGGCAAGCTCATGCCCAGCTTGAGAAAGGGATGGAAAATGCAACTTAAATGTTTGTTTATAAAAAACAAATATGATTAGGGCGATAGAGATAGTGACTGTGGTGCAGGCTTATCTTGCAAATGTTTATGTCCGTTTGCTGAGCCTGTTTCCACTGCAAGTGACTGCAGGGGTATTTGGTGTCCATACTGATGATTTTATTCTCAAACTAGTGATATGTTTATTTAAACAAACGGTACGGTACATGTGTGTGTCAATGCTTGTAGGATGTAAGTGCTCGGTGTGTTGAAATTGGGAAGGAAACCATGTGGTTTTGCTTTCTCCTTTGTTCCAAAGTCTGCCTTATTAGGACCCTAATAAAGAGTTAAATTTGTCTTTAACTACAAGGGACATAGCAAGGAAGCAGGGGTTACTAATGGGCTGCCCATCAATGAGCATTAACAGGAATGTACACATCAATCAATAAACAATAAGCATCATTATCTACTGAGCTTTGACAAGAGTCTCCATGAAACTCCCAGTTGCCTCTTCCGATCAGAAAAGAGAAACAGAGAAGCCCAGCCATTCCCATGCTGCCCCAGCCCATCCCCCTAGCAAACCAGCCTTTTTACCCTTTGGCTCTGGTTGCAAAGTGAATAGGATGCAGGTGTTGCTGGTCAGGGTCTGCTTACTAAGCAGAATAAAAGAGGAGAAGAAAAGTTCAACTCCACATGTGCAAGGGAAGCAGATGGCTCCCCAGGGCAGCAAGGAAGCCCTGGCCAGCACTGTGCAGGCAGAACTGTGTGCCAGGTGGAATATTTCATTAATATGAGCTAGTGAGGCAGCAAGAGAGTGATTAACATAATATTCACATCAAAATAGTAACCAAGGGAATGGAGGGAGGAGCGAGAGCGAGTGAGAGCAAGAGCGCGCGGAAGAAAGAAAGAAAGAGAGAGAGAGAGAGAGAGAGAGAGAGAGAGAGAGAGAGAAGAGAGTTAAATCCCTTTCTATCCCTAAAAGGATTCCCAAAAGAACATGTTTTTTCATTTTCTATGCCTTAATAATAAAAAAATAACTGGACGGATACAGACCACTCAGTGGTGTCTTATTCATCACATCTGGGCTGTGTAGGTGAAACTATTCAGGGTCCCCCATCTGGAAAATTTCAAGCACATAACTCATAAAAGTCTACACTCCTCACAAACTGTTGAGACGCAATGGGAAGGACATGCGTCACTGAAGTGATGTTCTTGCCAAAATATTTCACCTGGCCTGATATCAGGGCTCATCAGACAAATCCACAATGAGGACATGCCACAAGAACACTGGCCTGGGTCCTTCAAAAAACTATCATATCGTGACATCTAATGTCATGAGAGACCAAAACAAACAAACCACCACCAACAAAACCTACAAAAAAAGGTAAGGGATTGCTCCATAATAAAGAAGACTAAAAAAACATTCAACCAAATGCAATGTGGGAACTTTTATGAACAGCTCTAAAGGATACTACTTAAGGTATATGGATTCTATATTAGATCATATTGACACTAAATTTCTTGGGTGTGATCATGTCATTTTGATTACATAGAAGAACATTCTTATTCTTAGGAGATACAGGCTGTAATATTTAGGAGCAAACTGTTGTAGTGTCTCTAATTTTCAAATGGAATAGAGAAAGGGGTGGGAAGGAGAAAATGATTGAGAGGGAGGTAGAGGAGAGAGAAAGAGAGCGAGCGAGGATGTGTGCTTGATGTTAGCATTGTTAGCAATGGTGAAAGGGTACTGTATTTTTCTGTGTATGAGATGCTATTTTTTCCTAAAATCATTAGACTGAAAACAAAGGGGTGTTTTATGCATGGAAGTCAGCCGAACAGGGAGCCCTGGGGGTGAGTAGCTGCGCATACCTTGTTAAACAGGCTTCCTCCAATCACAAGCCTTATTGTTACTGATGTCAGCTGATGTCATAATTGGAGGTGGAGGCAGAGAGTGCACAGATGCAACAGGGACCAGAGCATTCTGAGCCCATTAAGATGTCAAAAAATAAAAACATAAATATTGGCAAATGATTTTCTTACTCTGCAAAATTCAAATTGAATGTAATTAGCTATGCAGAAAAGCATGGAAATAGAGCTGCAGAGAGAGAATTCAGACCTCCTCCCACTGAGTGTATGATCAGACAGTAGAGAAAACAGGAAGAACAACTCCTTAAGATGCCAAAAAAGAAGAAGGCCTTACGAGGAAAACCAGCAAAATGTTTAAAATATTGATTTCTTAATTTTGGGTTGGAAAAGTGGGGGGTGTCTTATACCATACATGGGGGCATCTTATACATGGAAAACATATGGTATATTGGTATTCATAATGCAATTTTTTACCTTTTCTATAAGATTAAAATTTTCCAAATGAAAGTTGGAGGGTAGAAACTATACTCTTTTCTAAGAATTTTTTTTTTTTTTATTTTAATTTCTAAGAAAGACAGGGACTATGGCCAGAACAGGCCCAGGTCTGGAGCCTCCCAAGGAGCACCAATCTAACCAACTAAGAAACCCCCAGCTGAAGGGAGGGCACCGGCCAGCACCTGGTGAGGCCTGCCAGGAAATCCCCACAGGGAAGATCCCAGGGCTCCCATGGCCCTGGACCTGAGTGCTCAGTACCAACACACACACTGCAGCTGCCAACCACTCCTGACCTCAAGGTAGGAGAGGCCCCAGACACAACCATAGGGTCTCACCTCCAGACCATTGCTGATTCCGTATGGGCCAGGAAACTACTGCTTACAATACTGTATTTGCCTATTATGAGTAATAGGGTTCTTCCTCCCCCACCTTTTCCCATTTTTTATCATAAATAAGGGATTATTCTAATTTAGGAGCTTCAAGTACCTTACGTGAAATTAGTCATCACTCTCTCCTGGAGTTTCCTGATTTAGTTACCATGACAGTTGAAAAGTCCTAGAAACTTTTGTTCAACAATGATTCACCCCTGTTCTAATACTTGGGCAGAAATAACCTTTATCAGTTATTAATGATGTTACTTCTTTCTCTTTAGTTCCTAGAAGCAAGAGTTGAAAGAATTCCTTTAGATAAGCCCATAGTCGGGGAATACCTAATGCCCTACCCTGGATTGGGGAGCTTGAAATTCCCACTGGACAATGAGTCAAGACATTCCAGGCTTTGTGCTTCTGTGACTACTGTTTCCTCCTATAGAAGGTTCTTTCCTCACTTCTTCCCTTAGGGACCATTTGTTCACTGTTCAAATGTTTCTCAAACTCTGGCTCTCCTGTGATGGCCCCTGGGTCTTTCTGAGCATGAAGTCACATAATGTTCCCATATTCTAAATCCATTTATTTGTAGATACCTGAGCTCTGCTCCTCCAGAATCTTGCATTGAAACTCTCTCTCTCTCAGAAGACAGTGAGTCTCTGGCCAGGGGACTAACTAACCGTGTTTGGCACACGGTCGGTGCTCAGTTCTTATCAAATGAATAAAAAACCATCATCCAGAAGGACCCTGCGGAGTTGCAGGACTGGGACACAGAAAATGAGAACTCATTAATCCAACAGCATCTACCACTCCCTCACAAGGATTAATTTATCACATCAGCTGGCTGTTACCTGGCACAGAGCAGAGGCCTGAAAAACTGGGCCTTAAGCAGAAGAAAGGACTTTAGACCTGATCTGAGATGGTTCAGAAGGCAGCCTTAGCAGAAACCCTGGACGGCCAGGGCCCAGAGCCAGCAAAGAGTGCCAAAGCACAGACAGCCTCCAGCCTCATCTTCTCAGCTACTTTTCAAATAGACTCCCCTTTTTTTGGGCAATGCTATCCCATAGAAATACAATGCAAATCTCATATGTGATTTAAAATTTCCTAGTATCTGCATTAAAAAGTCAAAAGAAATGTGTGAGTTCTTTACAAATTAAATTTATTGGGGTGACATTGGTTATAACATTATAATATGTTTCAAGTGTACAATTCTATAATGCATCATACCTATATTGCATGGTGTGCTCACTATCCAAAGTCTAGTTATTTCTAAAATATTATTTTAATGTGTAATCAATGTAAACATAACTGAGATATTATATTTTTTATACTAAGTGTTTGAACCTCAGAGTGTATCTGTACTTAGAGTGCATCTCACTTCAGACTAACCCCATTTCAAGGGCTCAGTAGCCACATGTGGCCAATGGCTACTGTGCAAGGAGCTTGAGAGCAGAATCCATAGCAACATTGATTAGCTTTCAACTCCTGGTTGGCAAAAAATAAAAATAAAAAAGCGAGCCACAGGGTAGGACACGTCATTGTCCTGGAGTAATCAGTGGTCAGTAGGAAGAGCTTTTGGCTACGAGGACAGGTCCCAGCTCTCTCCTGATGAAAGATGGCATGTTCCTGAAGGAAGAAATGCTGGCTGTCTCTCGGTTCAGTCTAACAGATAATCATCATCACACATCTGTACTTGGGGCTTTTCCCTGGTTTTTATTCCTTGCACATGCTGTTTATTTTACCCTGCTGACATAGAAGCATAAGAAAATGACAGAAACTGAGGTCTGGGATAACTTAATAATGAATTCAATAATTTAAAACTACTGAAAATAGCTGTTCCCCTCTCCATATTCATACATAATCTCCAATCATTATGGAAGCAGAGAATTTCAAATTACAGAAAAGAAGGACCAAAGCTCAAATTCCAAAAATAATAATAATAATAATTTTCAATTAAAATATGTCAGAGGTCCTGGCCAGTGTGGGTCGGTTGATTGGGCGTCATCCTGTGCACCAGGGATCACCGGCTCAAAGCAAAGGGGCAGAGGAACAGCCAGCCCTCCATGCCCAGGACATAGGGACAGATTTCTATCTGCAAAAAGAGGCTTTAATTATCCCTGGGGGCTCAGGTTCATTTTAGAGTCCCGACAATCTCTCCCCATTATGTATGACGAATCTGGACAGCAATACCAAGGTGAAAATTCAGTGTGGAAATACATTTACATTGCCCCTTTGCTTTGAGCCTCTGCTTTGTTTTATGCAATTTAAGTGCTGAGCCATGTTTTAAACTCTTTCACTCACCACTAAGCTCTAACTTACAAAAATGATGCCTTTGTTTATTGGAAAGAAATGCATTTTGAAATCAAATTTTTGTTTTGCACATGAAAATTATTTCCTAATCTGATATTTTTTTAAAAAAAAAAAATTTTAACCTGATGATTCTTTTCTCACCTCATGGGGTGAGGACTGTTTCGGGAGGAAGGTCTGTAATTATCTGGAGGACAGAATTGTATTTTATTTAAGCAAAGGGAGCTGGGTTCCTACAATGGACTGAAATCACTGCTCCACCTCTCAGATCAATGACCAGAGGTTGGAAATGCCCTCTGCTGTATTTAAATAACAAAAACCAACAGCCTACTTGAGCTATTATGATTTGCTATAATATCATATACTATATTATATTATAGCATAATTATAATATCATATATAATTCATATATATTTCATTTTGTTTTTCAAATCAATAAACACATGAGGACAGATGGGAATCAATATAGCAATTGTGACACTTTAGGACAGCTGGTGACTTCCTTCATGTGCAATGGCTTGCCTTGCTAAATGACAGGCATCACATACAAAGCCCCTCTTAAATAGAAAGGAAAAGAATTTGCTTGTTGAAACCCAGGCTGCTGAGCCCCAACCTAAAAGTTTCTAATTCAGTAGATCTGGGCTGGGGCCTGATAATTTGCATTTTAACAACTTCCCAGGTGATGCTGATGCTGCTGGTTTAGAGACTACACTTAGAGAAATACCGAAGAAAAAAGAGGAGAGAGAGAGAGAGAGAGAGAGAGAGAGAGAGAGAGAGAGAGAATAGCAGACCATTTTCTCCTGTGATGATTCTTGGGCTTTTTCTTGTCCTCTAGCAGCTTGCCAACCATGTGGGTCTCCCAGGCGGATAGCAGAAAACACTGACAGTGATGAGCTGGTGGCACATGATGACCTCCAAGCTCTGCTGCTTTCCTCACCCAACTGGGGATATATAAAGTCCATAGTTTACAATAAAATCCATAGTTCACTCTTTGTGAATCCATACATTCTATAGATTTTGACAGGTGTATACTGACATGTATTCACTCTTATATTATCATACAGAACATGTTTCCTGCCTAAAAAATACTCTGTGCTCTGCCTATTCATTCTTCCCTCCACATTAACCCCTGGCAACTATTGATTTTTATTACTTGCTGTCTCCATAGATTTGCCTTTTCTAGAATGTGATCTCATTGGATTTATACAGTCTAGAGCCTTTTCAGAATGGCTTCTTTCACTTAGCAATGTGCTTTTAAAGTTCCTTCATCTCTTTTCTTGGCTTGATAGTTCATTTCTTTGTATTGCTTAATAATAATTCATTGTATGGAGGTAGCACTGTTTGTTGATCCATTCATCCATTGGAGGACATCTTAGTTGCTTCCAAGTTTTGGCAGTTACAAATTTCTTTACAAGTTTTTGTATGGACATAAGTTTTCAACTCATTTGGGGAAATAAGGACAGCATCTAGCTCACAACATACTTTTGGCAACATCCTCCCTCCATAACCTAAGCTTCAAAATCCCCCCTAATAACCCAATAGACTATTTCTGTGAGGGTATAAGGTAGGAACATAACCCATGAGAATGGCTGCCCGAGATGCTGTGAGACAAAGTCAGCTTTGTCTTTACCTGATGTTATCCATCTTTCAAACAAAGCTAAAGTACCATAATCTCCTGGATTTCCCTAATCACTCTCTCTCTGTGTCCATGGAGAGCTGACAGCCTCTCTCACCATATTTGTGGTACCCTGAGCATTTTAAAGGTTTTGTGGGTATCTATATTGTTAAGCTCCTTAACTACTTTCTCACAAGAACATCTTGCACAAGTGAGTCAAGTCTCAAGTAATAGATATTCCCACAAGTATGTCCAAAAGACAAATGTTTAAGTGAGAGTTATTATCTCTAATGCAGTTACTTTTATGGTTCTCTTTGGGGGAATGCCTTCAGTATTAGGTTACACTTTCCAATCCCCAATATTTCCAGGAAATTCCAGCATTATTGGAGTAAATGCATTTTCAGAACAACACTTATTTGATTGTACTGGTTAATAATTTTATTTTTAAAATCAGTTTGCTCTTCTATTGCAGTATTCAATCAATATTTTCCTGATTAGAGGTAGAAAGAAGTAAAAAAAGAATTATTTGTTCTTTATGAGCAAAAAATATTAGATAATGAAGTAAGTGTACAGGAAGGGAAAACACTGAAGAAATTTAATACATTGAGATATTTCCCTAAAAAGTGCTTTCTAAGTAGAAATGTCATAAATTCCTACAATATATCCATATAAGTAAGAACTATTATCATTCCCACTGTCTAGGGTCTAGAGTTAAAACCACATCTCCAGATATCTCAGAGAGAATCAAGATAGAATCCAGGCCTCACTTCCAAATCCCACGGCTTTGGGGCTTACAACCAGGAGTTTGATATATTAGCATCGATAGTTGGAACAGGCCCTGGGTGCAGTAGAGGACATAGCTCTAGTGGAGAGGGGTGGAGGGGAATTACACATGGAAGCTTGTTTTATACCCTCATGAGAAAGAGACCCCCACTGCGGCTCTCTGCTGATCCACAATTACTGGGTATTTTTTTGGGAAGTGGGGGTTGAGGTTGGGGATAAATCTTCTCTTTTACTCATGGAAAAAGGTAAACACTCCTGGAGAACAAATATGCAACTTATCAGTTGTATAGAATTCAGTATGGGTGAGTGTTAGAAACTTACTGCAGGGGCTTTCTAGCGGGAAAGGAGAGAGAGTTCCTTGTGGAGGGCATGAGACAGAGGGAAAACTGCAGGAAGAGGAGGCTAGGGAGGGAGGGGGCAGAGCTCCTACTTTGGAATTGTGCCAGCCCTTCACCCTGCATGGGTGACTCTGTACGGACTGTCCTACGCTTTTTCCTGATCACAGACCAGCTGGAGTTGGGGCTCTGACAGTGGAGCTGGGGTGCACTGAAGAAGCCCGTGTCTACAGAAATGTAAGAGGGACCTTGTGGTCCAGGCAGACTGTATCCCAAAGCCAGGTTGACCGCCCTTGGAGCTATGTTTTTACTTTATACTGCATGGGTAACTGAGAGAAAGCGGTCTTTTAAAACACACCATTGAAACTATTACATTAAAATATTACATAGCTTCCCTTTAAGTGTATCCACATGTATTTGTGGGGATACATATACATTTTCTATTATCTTGATTTTTTATAAGTGGGATCATTCTGTACTTATAGTACCAGCTAACATTTTGGGGTGTTTGTTCAGCACCAGTACTGCTGTAAGCCCTTAACATGTAATAACTGGTTCTTGTATCACAGAAACATTATTAGGCGCTATTTTTATCCCCATTATACAGATAGGAAACTAAGGAACACAGAAGTTAAAAGGCCTGCCCAAGGTCACATAACTGGGAAGTGGCAGAGATAGGGTTGAGCTCCAGTCCTCTGATTGTGGAACCCTTGCTCGTGACCAAGTCAGATGATCTCTCCCACTGGTTCCATAACTTCTTAATTTTTCATTTAAAGAATATCTTTTGTAGCTATATTTTCATGCCAGCTCACTTCATCCTTTCATCCTTTATAATGGCTGCATAATGCATAAAATTTCATTTGGTGCGTGCTCTGTATTTAATCACTCATCTCCTATTGACATTTAGATTGTTGCTTTTTTTCCTCTTATAATTTTCAATAAACATCATTGATTCTTATAAAGAACCTGTGTATGCACATGTATAGACCCCTAGGATTGTAATTGCTAGATCAAAAAGTATTCAACTTTTAAAGCTGTGATAGGTAACGACTAAACTGCCCTCCAATTTATATTCTTACCAGCTGTGCATGAAAGTGTCAATTTTCCCCAGGAAATAACTCTGGATATGATCAATTGTAGAATTTTTGGTTGGCAGAACAGTTTTAAGTCATCACCGGCCTTTTCCCCTTCTCTCAAGGAGGTAGTAGAGGGGGTGGTTGCATGCATAGTTTAAAAAAGACTTCTAGATTCATACTATCACCCCCAACTTTACACCCCTGCACCCCACATACCACTTGCATAAAGAACAAATTGGTGGAGCTTTTTTTAACCATATGAACTTACTTACTTAATAGATGAGTTCTTTACATTGAGGAACTACATGCTTATAGTTAAATATGTAAAATGTCTGTGCTTAAGAGCACAACTCGGCATGTTTACTTATGTAATTGCTCTGTAACCATTGCCAGATCTGGACACAGGACATTGCCAGCACCCTGAAGCCCTCCACACTGACCAGCCCTCTCCCCAAAGTAGCCACCATCTTGACTTCCATCACTATAGATTAACTTTTCCTTCTTGATTTTTATTAACCTGAATTAACTTTGCCTATTTTTTAACTTTATGTAAATGGAATTGTAAAATATGTCCTCTTCGTGTCTGGTTTTTATTAGATAACTAGTGGCCCGGTGCATGAAATTCGTGCACGGGGGAGGGGGGTGTTCCTCAGCCCGGCCTGCACCCTCTCCAATCTGGGACCCCTTGAAGGATGTCCTACTGCCGGTTTACAGGGATCGGGCCTAAACCGGCAGTTGGACATCCCTCTCGCAATCCGGGACTGCTGGCTCCTAACCGCTCACCTGCCTGCCTGCCTGCCTGCCTGATTGCTCCTAACCACTCTGCCTGCCGGCCTGCTTGCCCCCAACTGCCCCCCCGCCAGCCTGATCACCCCCAACTGCCCCCCGTGCCAGTGTCCTCGCCCCCAACTTCCTCCCCTGCTGGCCTGCTTGCCCCCATCTTCCCTCCCCAGTGGCCTGCTCACCCCCAACTGTCCCCCTGTTGGCCTGCTCACTCCAAACTGCCCCCCCACTGTCCTGATCACCTTCAACTGACCCCCACTGATGGCCTGCTTGCCCCCAACTGGCCTCCCTGCTGGTCTGCTTACTCCCAACAACCCTTCCCCCACCAGCCTGATCACCCACAACTGCCCTCCCTTCTTGGCCTCTAACCACCTCTACCTCAGCCCCGCCACCATGGCTTTGTCCAGAAGAATGTCCAGAAGGTCTCCTGGAAGGTCTCCCAGTCTAATTAGCATATTACCCTTTTATTAGTATAGATAGAGGCCTGGTGCACAGGTGGGGGCTGGCTGATTTGCCCTGAAGGGTGTCCCAGATCAGGGTGGGGGTTCCCTTGGGGCGTGGGGCAGCCTGGGCGAGGGGCCTGTGGTGGTTTGCAGGCCAGCCATGACCCCATGGGGTGAGGGTCCCCACTGGGGGTGTGTGGCCAGCCTGGGTGAGGGGCTGATGGCTGTTTGCAGGCTGGCCAAGCCCCCCAGCGGGGACCCTCACCCCATGAGGGTGTGGCCAACCTGGGTGAGGGGCTGATGGCTGTTTGCAGACTGGCCACACCCCCTTCAGGGTGGGGGTTCCCGCTGGGGTTCCTGGCCAGCCTGGGTGAGGGGCTGATGGCTGTTTGCCGACTGGCCACACCCCCTTCAGGGTGGGGGTCCCTGCTGGGGGGCATGGCCAGCCTCAGTGAGGGGCTGATGGTTCTTTGCAGGCTGGCCATGTCCCCGGGCAACCCAGGCTCCCAGACCCTCCTTGAGCAGAGGTCACGCCGGCTGGAAGCAGGTATCTGGGATTTATTTTTCTTTTATAATTGAAACTTTGTAGCCTTGAGCAGAGCCCACAGCTGGCCAGGGCAGGCGGGAAGCTTGGCTTCCTCCATTGCCAGGGGCAACCCAAGCCTCCTGTTCACTCCAGCTCCGTGGCCACCGCCATCTTGGTTGGGTTTATTTGTATATTCACTCCTGATTGGCTGGTGGGTG
>NW_005871077.1:1936547-1992642 GCF_000147115.1 Myotis lucifugus | reverse complement strand
TTAGATGCTTGATCATTTTCATTGCTGTGTATATTTCATTGCATGGATATACCATAATTTAATTATTCACTTGCATTGTTTCTAATTTGGGGCTATTCTTATGCATGTTTTTTGATGACTATATTGAATAAAGACTGAAGAATGGAATTCTTGACCATAAGTTCATGTATGCTCAGTTTTAATAGGTACTAGCAGCCAGTGTTCCAAAGTGATTTCACGAATTTCCACTACCACAGGAAGTGGAGGCAGTTCCATTGCTCCTCATCTCACCAATGCTTTATATTATTAGTTTTCTAAAAAAAAAACTTGAACCACTCTGGGGTGTGTGTACAGATACTTCATTGTGGTTTTAATTTCTATTTCCTTGATGACTGAGATTGAATATCTTTTCATATGTTGATGGCCATTTGAATATTTTTCTCTACTACATTTTCAAGACTTTTATAAGATTTCTTCTGTGCTATATGCCTTTTTCTTATTGATCTGTAGGAGTTCTTAACATATTTTAGATCTGAGTCTTTTATTGGGATATGTGTATTGCAAATATCTTTTCCCATATTATGGCTTGCCTTTTCATTTTCTTAGTGCTATCTCTTAATCAGCAGACATTTTTTATTTTAATGTAGACCAATTTATTTATTTTTAAGTCCGTTTTTATGTGTGCTTAAAAACACTTGGCTGACCAAAATCATGAAGATATTCTCCTATGTTAGCCTGTAGAACATTATAATTTACCTGTCACAATTAAATCTAAAATCCAACTGAAACTGACTTTGTCAACAGTGCAGGGAGGGATAGGATTCACCTTTCTCTCACATGGATATCCAGTATCCTGGGCACCACTGATTGTAAAGAACATCTTTTCTCACTGCCCTGTCACAAATCACGTGACCATCTATGCGGTGATCAGTTTCTGTGCTTCCCATTTCTTTCCTGGTCTATTTTTCCTTCTTGGCCCAATACCACATTTTAAAAATTGTGTAGCATTGTAATAAACTTGCTATTTCATAGAGTGTATCTTCCAGCTTTGTTATTCCTTGAGACTATCTTTGCTATTATTGGCCCTTTGCACTTCCATATGAAATTTATTTCTACAAAAATGATGGATGTTTTAATGGAATTATATTGAATCTATAGATTTAATTTGGGGAGAATTTGGGAGAGAATTAAAATCTTAATGATATTTAATCTTCAAAAACATGAACATGAGCTATGTCTCCATTTATTTAGGTTTTCTTAAATTTCTGTAGGTATTTTGTAGTTCTTGATATATAATACTGAGTACCTTTAGTTCCTAGACATTTGACTTTTTAATGCTGTTGTAAATGACATTTTAATTTTAATCTTTGAATTATTTGTTGCTCTAAAAATATTACGTTTTTAAAAGATTGATCTTGAATCCAATGACCTTGAGAAATTCACTAATAGTTTAATCTCTAGGTTCAAAATCATAGCACCTGGCAATAATAACAGTATAATTCTTATATATTTTATTATTTATTTACCTATTACTTTTTCTTGCCTTATTGCACTAGCTAGGACCACTTCTACCAGAATGAATTGAAGTTTCTTTCCTTCCTAATCTCAGAGGGAAAGCCTTCAATATTTGATCATTGAGTGGGATGTTTACTAGAGGAATTTTAGAGTTACCCTTTAATATAATAAGAAAGTTCTCTCCTATTATTAATTTTTATTTATTACAAAAATTTTTATTTATCACAGGTGGGTGTTGAATTAAAGTACTATATATTTTATTTATTTGGTTTGTCTATTTCCTTCACTAGAACACATCCCCTCTGAGAGCAGGGACTTTGATCTGCTTTGTTCCCTGTCCTTTCCCCAGTGCTTGGAATAGATAGATAGGGTAAGACTCATGAGGAGGTGGGGTTTAATGAGATAATGTAAATAAAGCAGCAGGCACAGTACCCTAAGCACAAGAGGATCTCAGGAATGGTAGCTGTTTTGCCATCATTGTTCTGACCGTGTAATGGTGGCAGGTGACTTGCCTGTGGCTCACATTCTGTGCAGGGGTATGCCTGGAGTAGTACACCATCAAGGCACCCACAGAACTGTAAAATGATGTGCCCATTTTAGCTTTTCAGGCACTAAAGTTCTCTGAAGCCTCACTTCTTGCACTTACATCTGCCGCTGCCCTTTACCCCCCAAGAACAGGTCCAGGAAAATGCCTCCAGATCAACCAGGCGCTATCCATTCACCTCTTTCCCAGGACGGTACAGGCTCACTGGAGGGGTCCAGAGAAGAACTTCAACTGAGAGGCCATGTCACAGGTGAGGCTGGAGGGAAGATCGTTGAGAACAGAAGTTGCCACTGGGAGAGTAAGTGTTTAATGTGGTGTCACAATGCTGGTGCAAGATGGCTATTTCTTAAAACACTCAAAGATAAAACTAAGAGAAGTTTTGAGGTTATTATAGAGTATCCTTGACAAAAAGCTACAGGTCAGCAGAGCTTTTATTCAACACAAGAGTAGGAGCCTATATCTCTTAGAAAGCAAAAAATTAGAGATGATAAAGCACTGTTAATTATTATTGATGAAAATTCCTAGCCCTTAATTGACCCAAATAGTACATCTTTGGTCTCTAGGACACCAGAATGTTGAGGAATTGCCAAGGACCCATGATCTTGCTGTCTTTATCCTGTTTGGTTCCAAGGAGCAACAAGAGCAGTATATGAAACTATCTCGAACTGAAATGAAAATAAACTTGTGCAAGTCAGGGAAAGAGCTGGGGAGAGTTCTGGAAGGTGCATGTACAACAGCTTGCCCTGCCATTCCTCTCAATAAGCCAATGCCTCAGTGCAGGGTTTTGCAACCTCAGAAGTATTCACATTTGGGGCCAGATAATTCTGTTAGGGCTGTCCTGTGCATTGCAGGATATTTAGTGGCTTTTCTGCCTCTACTCACCAGATGCTCATAACATAGTAACACCCGTCCCCAGTATTAACAGCCACAGAGTCTCCAGACATTTCCCATGTCACCCTGGGGGGCAGGGAACATTCACCTCTGGTTAAGAACCAGTGCCCTAGAGTGAGCTGAGCACATGATAGTACTCTGCTCAATCCATCACAAAACCCAAGCCTTTCTCATGTCATGAGCATCTTGCCAGGCTGAACATGATTCAAATGCATGTCTTAAGGAAACAGTGACTCTAAAGGGCACACTGTATCAGATGGATTTAATTGACATTCATAGACCATTTCACCCCAAAGCTGCAGAATATGCATTCTTTTCAAGTGCACATGGGTCATTACAAAGATAGACTACATGTTAGGACACAAAACAAGTCTCTACAAGTTCAAGAAGATTGAAATCATATCAAGAATCTTCTCAGATCATGGTGGATTGAAAATAGAAATCAACTACAATAAAAACACTCAAAAACATTCAAACTCATGGAAGCTAAATAGCATATTATTAAACAATGAATTGGGTAATCAATGAGATCAAGAAAGAAATAAAAAACTTCCTGGAAACAAATAAAAATGAACACACAACAACCCAAATCTCTGAGACACAGCAAAAGCAGTTCTGAGAGGGAAGTTCATAGCACTACAGGCCTACCTCAAAAAAACAAGAAAAATTAATAATAAACTATTTAACTCTACAACTTAAAGAACTAGAAAGAGAATAATAAGAAAGTAAGTAGAAGGAAGGAAATAATAAAGATTAGAGCAGAAATAAACAAAATAGACTACAAAAACAATACCAAAAAAATCAATGAAACCAAGAACTTGTTCTTTGAAAGGATAAACAAGATTGATGAACCATTAGCCAGACTCATCAAGAAATAAAGAGAGAGGACCCAAATAAATAAAATCAGAAACGAAATTGGAGAAGTAACCACTAAAACCACAGAAATACAATGGATTGTAAGAAAATACTATGGACAACTATATGTCAACAAACTGGACAATGTGGATGAAATGGACAAATTCCTAAAAAATATAATCTCCCAAAACTGAATCAGGAATAATCAGAAAACCTGAATAGTTCAATAAAAAATATGAAATAGAAGCAGTAATAAAAAAAAAACTCCCAGCAAACAAAAGCCCAAGTCCAGATGGCTTCAAAGGGGAGTTTTACCAAACATTCAAAGAAGAACTAACACCTATCCTCCTCAAACTATTAAAAAACATTCAAGGTGTAGGAACATTTCCAAGCTCCTTTTATGAGGTCAGCATTATCCTAATTCCAAAACCAGACAAGGAGACTACAAAGAAAGAGAATTACAGACCAATATCTCTAATGAACATAGATGCTAAAATCCTCAACTAAATATTAGCAAATCAGATCTAGCAATATATTAAAAAGATCATACACCATGACCAAGTGGGACTTATTCCAGGGATGCAAGGATGGTACAATATTCGCAAATCAATAAATGTGATACATCACATAAACAATTGAAAGACAAAAATCACATGATCATATCAATAGATGCAGAAAAAGCATTTCACAAAACCAACACCTATTTTTGATAAAAACTCTTAGTAAAGTGGGAATGGAGAGAGCATATCTCAACATGATAAAGGCCATACATGACAAACCTACAGCAAACGTCATACTCAATGGGCAAAAACGAAAACCATTTCCCCTAAGAACAGGAACAAGACAAGGATGTCCGCTTTCACCATTCTTATTTAAGACATATCAAAAGATCTGTGCACCGGTGGGGTCCCTTGGCCTGCACCCTCTCGCAATCTGGGACCCCTTGGGGGACGTTGGAGGCTCGGTGCACAGTTTTGACCTGATCCCCACAGGCCAGGAGGAGGGACCCCACAGGTGCATGAATCCATGCACTGGGCCTCTAGTATGCACATAATATCTTTGGTTAATCTCATCCCACCCTTCCCCCTACCCCCTTCCCTCTGAGATTCATCAGTCTGTTCCATATTTCCATGCCTGTGCATTGAGCACCTGCCCCCTGGTGGTCAGTGTGCATCATAGCTACCAGTTGAACACTCGAAAGGTCAAACAGTTGAATGGTCAAACGATTGCTTAGGCATATATGTGTGTGTATTTATATATATATATATATATATATATACACACACACACACACACACACACACACACACACACACACACACACACTAGAGGCCCGGTGCACGAAATTTGTGCGGGGGGGGGGGGGTTCCCTCAGCCCGGCCTGCACCCTCTTCAATCTGGGACCCCTTGAGTGATGTCCGACTGCTAGACATCCCTCTCACAATCCAGGTTTGCTGGCTCCTAACCACTCCCCTGCCTGCCTGCCTGATTGCCCCTAACTGCTTCTGCCTGCCAGCCTAATCACCCCCAACTGCCCTCCCCTGCTGGCCTGTTCGCCCACAACTGCCCTCCCCTGCCAGCCATCTTGTGGCGGCCATCTTGTGACAACATGAGGGTGACCATCTTGTGGCAACCATGGTATGTGATGCCACCTAGGCTTTTATTATATAGGATAGTATTGGAAGTCCTAGCCACAGTGATTAGATAAGAAGAAGAAATAAGGCATCCAAATTAGAAAGGAGGAAGTAAAACTCTCATTATTCACAGGTGACATGATATTGTACATAGAAAATCCTAAAGACTCCACCAAAAAACTACTAGATTTAATAAATGAATTTGGCAATGTAGCAGGATACAAAATCAACACCCCAAAAATCGAAGGCTTTTTTATACACTAATAATGAATTCTCAGAAAGAGAAACTAAAAAAAAAAATTCTATTTACCATTGCAACAAAGAAGTTAAGATACTTAGGAATAAACTTAACCAAGGAGGTAAACAACTTGTACTTGGAAAACTACAGGACATTGAAAAAAGAGAGGAAGATATAAACAAGTGGAAGAATATACCATGTTCATGGGCTGGTAGAATTAACATTAAAATGTCCATAATACCTAAAGCAATCTACAGATTTAATGCAACCCCTATCAAAATACCAACAGCATATTTCACAGATCTAGAACAAATGCTCCAAAAAAATTATCTGGAACCAAAAAAGACCCCGAATAGCTGCAGCAATCTTGAGAAGGAAGAACAAAACTAGAGGAATCACAATACCAGATATCAAGTTATACTACAAAGCCACCATAATCAAAACAGCCTGGTACTGGCACAAGAACAGGCATATAGACCAATGGAATAGAACAGAGAACCAAGAAATAGACCCAAGCCATTACATTCAATTAATATTTGACAAAGGAGGCAAGAGCATACAATGGAGTCAAGACAGTCTCTTCAATAACTGGTGCTGGTTGGACAGATACATGCAAAAAAATGAAACTAGACCACCAATTTACACCATACACAAGAATAAACTCAAAATGGACAAAGGACTTAAATGTAAGGCAGGAAACCATAAAAATCCTAGAAGAAACCATAGGCAGCAAAATATCACACATCTCTGGTAGCAATATGTTTACGGATATATCTCTTAGGGCAAAGGAAACTAAGAAAAAAATAAACAAATGGGACTACATCAAAATAAAAAGCTTCTGCACAGCAAAAGAAACTATCAACAAAATGAAAAGGGAGCCCACTATATGGGAGAACATATTTGGCAATGATTCATCTGATAAAAGGTTAATATCCAAAATATATAAGGAACTTATACAGCTTAACAAAAGGAAGACAAACAATCCAATTAAAAAATGGACAAAGGAACTAAATAGACACTTCTCCAAAGTGGACATACAGATGGCCAAGAGACATATGAAAGATGCTTGAAGTCACTGATCATCAGAGAGACACAAATTACAAGATGTACCGGTTAATAATGCAGATTTTGTAATCAAAGAAAAGACGATAATTTCAAGAGAAACATCAAAAGTGCTTTATTCAAAGTAATGTCTATCGCTAGCTACACATTTCCCTCATCTTTCGGGTAATTTGTGGATACCTTCCCAATAGAACTTTTCTTGTTTTGAGGCAAACCATTCAGAGTCCCAATTTTCCACTTCTTCATACATTTTGAAGTGCTGCTTAGAAAGTGTGTGTGCCATTGATCGAAACAAGTGGTAATCTGAAGGAGCAAAGTCTGGTGAATACAGCGGGTGGGTTAATACTTCCCAGGCAAGATCTTTTAACGTGTCTTTAACTGGTTTTGAAGTGTGTGATGGTGCTTTATCATAAAGCAAAATTATTTTGCCACGTCTTCTGGCCCATTCTGGTCGTTTCACAGTCAAAGCGTGGTTTAAATTGATTATTTGTTGTCGGTAGTTTTAGAAGCTCATAATACACCACACCTTCCGGATCCCACCAAATGCAGAGCATTGTCTTCTTTCCGAAGCAATTTGGCCTTGCAGTGGATGTTGATGGTTGAAGTTAATTCAATACATTGGAACCCCAGTTCTTGAACTTAATTCATTCCGGAAGGCTGTTCGAAAACTAAATCATTTTTTCCCATTAGTTATAATGCAAATTGGCGCTAGCCAGTTTTGCTCCGTGGGTAGAGCATCAGCCTGTGGACCAAAGGATCCCAGGTTTGATTCCAATCAAGGGCACGTACCTTGGTTGTAGGGTCCTCCCCGGACCAGGTCCTGGTCAGAGCATGTGCAGGAGGCAACCAATCAACGTGTTTCTCTCACATGGATGTTTCTCTCTGTCTTTCCCTCTCTCTTCCACTCTCCCTAAAAAATCAATGGAAAAATATCCTTGGATGAGGATTAACAACAACAAAAAAAGAAAGAATGCAAATTGAATTAATCCATTCCAGATCCTCAAAAGCAAAGAAACATGAAAATATTGACAGCATAATTTCCTGAGATGTTAACAACTCGAGGTTTAGCAGTAAACTGACTCATACTTGTGCATTCTCTCCTTTGTCGCCTGAGAGTTGCATAACTGATCACACAGCTATCAGCATGAAAGGGCTGTTGGGTTGAGAACCAAAGTTTATTCGAGATGGGAGATGTCTTTCAAAAACTGAGGTCTGACTGTAATGTGTATTATTTGCCCCAAAATATTAAAACAGTATTTCAATGTGTAATATAAAAATACAGAACCATTTTACATTCATTTTTTGTATGAAGTCTTCAAATCTAGGGTGCATTCTACGCTCACAGCAATTCTCAGTTTGAACCGGCCACATTCCAAGGGATATTGTTAGTGGTCACCACACTGAACTAGGCCTAGATGTGGAATTGTCTCAAAAAATTAAAACTACCATATGATCCACTTCTCATTTATCCAAAAAAACAAACACAAAACCATTACTTCAAAAATATGCACCCCCTATGTCATTGCAGCATTATTCCCATTAGCCAAGATATGGAAACAACCTAAATGTCTATCAGTAGATGAATGAATAAAGAAAATATTATTCAGCCATAAAAAAGAAGGGAATTTGTGACAATATGGGTTAATCTTGAGGGCATTGTGCTAAGTGAAATAAATCAGAGAAGGAAAGACAAATACTATATGATCTCACTTATATCTGGAAAGGGTTCAAAGGGTATAAATTTGCAGTTATAAAATGAGTCCTAAGGATATAATGTACAGCATGGTGACTATATTTAATAATACTGTATTATATATTTGAAAGTGACTAATAAAGTAGTTCTTTTAAAAGCTTTTAAATTCTCATCACGAGAAAAAAATTAACTGTGTGTGGTGTTAGATGTTAACTTGTGGTGATCATTTCACAATATATACAAATATCAAAACATTTATACTGTACACCTGAAACCAAGATAATGTAATATGTCAATTATGCCTCAAACAAACAAACACGTAACTCCTAGCTGCCCATCCTGTTTGGGGAAGAGAAGAGAGGTTTGGAGGAAATGTTGTCTTTAATCATGTACCACTTATTTTCTGGGTTTAAGGGTCTCTACCCTGATATTATCTGACCTTGGAAACATCCCTAAACTTCCTCACCCGGAAAATAGGAATGAAAATGCTTGCCGTGCCTGGCTTGGCTTACAGGGTTGTTGTAAAAACTGAATAAGAGCACTTTGGCTGAATCTTGTTCAGAACAGTAAATGGTCTGAGATTGTCGCCCTCCTTGTAGCTAATGAGTGAACTGACCTCAGTTTTATAGATGATGGAATAAGACACAGACTCTTGGGTCAGAGATGAAGGACTATATTACTCCCAGCAAGAGCAGGAGGCAGGGTAGCAGCAGCTTCTTGCACCAGATCCCCAAGCCCTCAATCCCACAGGATGATGTGAAGAGGGCCAGCAACACCTGCACACAGACAGGAGCCCTGTGCTTGGAAACCCAATTGTTTAGAATGGGTAGTAAGCCTGCCCAAGCTTTGCCCCAGTGGGACACATTCTCCTTATTTTACTGGGCACTCAACAAACCTGTCCTGTGCTCTGGAGACAGACACTGTTGCTGTCTTCTGAGGCTGTTCATTCTACAAACATCCTTGAAAAGCTGGTCCTGAACAAAGTCCAGAACAAAAGCAGTCCATGCCTCTGTGGGCACAATGACATGCAGACACGGGACCCTTGGAGAATTGTCTCCCCACCAAAGCACTATGTAATGTGTAAGTGCTATACATCCATCAAGTATTCCTGCTTCATTTATTCTGATAATTGTCCTGTGAGAAGGGAGGGGCAAAAAAAATCATTATGCTGCTTATATGATCAGGCCTGAGGCAATAAGAGGTTAAGTATTTGCTCAAGCCACCAAGCTACTTGGTGAATCAACACTGAGAAATCTAGACTCCAGGCCACTGGGAAAATGACCTCTAACGTCACTCAAGCTTCATTCATCCCCACTGCCATCTACAAATTGGAACATCCAGGAGCACACAGCAGTCACTGACTCTAGAAACTTCTGAAGCTCCCATGGCCAAGCTCATTTGCAAACAGGTGGTGTGGTGTGTGCCCTAAACAACAGGGCTTTATTCAGAGTTGGCATAGTGCTTCCAGGAGCTGCTCCCACCTGCCAACTTGGGCATCAGAGGGAGCTCACAGACACCCAGGAGTAATCGGACCCCACAGCGGGTCTGCTGCTGCTGAGAGCTTCCTGAGCAGGGAGACCCGGAGTTGCCTAGGAGGAGGGGTGAGCAGGACTGCGGGCAGAGGGGTTGGTGGGCAGCCAGCAGCCCTCACACAGGATCTGTCTGTTGTTGCTCTGCCTTCCCCTGGATCCATACAGGAGGCTTCTTTCTGTTCTATGAAGGTGTGTGGCCTGGGGACTGAGGGCTCTCTTGGTATTTCAACAAATGTCAATGAGGGTCTCGTTCCCTGGAGGCGCATCTGGGTCCTTGCGGGGAGGGTGCCCCTGCACTGTCTCCTCACTGGGCCTCTTTTCCAGTCCCCCAGTATGACTGAATTATCATGACTGCACAGGCACTTTGCTAAACTGTTCACAGGCATTATCTTATTTAATTCTCACAAGAACCCTTTCTATGATGACACGCTTGTGTTCACAGTGACAAAACCTCAATTCATCAACAGCCCAACTGGCTCTAAGGCCCATATGTGCTTGTTAGTTATCTGCACATTTTCACAAATAAAATAAGGGTCCAGGAACTGAATCCCTTAAAAGTTTTTCTTTCGTGCTAGCGCTGTTGCTGCAAAGTACCTCAAACCAGATCTTTGGATAATCAGGGCTGTGTGTTCTGTCTGCAGGAAAAACTGCATGCCATTGATTGCCACAGCCCAGAGGGACTGTGGTGCATCGGAGCGGCTCCGACCTGGCATGAGCGTGCGCCGCCCTCTAGTGTTCAAACATCAGCAGGACACTACTCAGGATGAAAGGGTGTCTTCCCTGAGGGCTGAGCAGAGAGCCCTGACTGAATTTCACACTCTGAAGAATGGGCCATTTCCCGGCGCCCTCTCCCACTCAGACTGAAAGAGTCTCTGAGTGAAAATCCCTGTGTGGAGCTCCCGGTAAATTCGCAGGCTTCAACCTATGAGAGGGTTTGTGTGTTGTTGTTTTTTTCTCTAACAGGGACATTTGTACATCATTAACTAGTCTTCATCCATGAGGGCATTTATTCCAATGGCCAATGGCAAGTGCTGATTCAACTTGATTTTCAACTGGATTTTCAACTTGGATTCCACAAATCTCAAATATATTTCCTGTTCTCTCCCATGTCACTATCCCTTTAGAAACCAAGCATATTTCCAAAGAAACAAATCTATACACTAAGGAACACAGCCACTCCTCATGTCAGGATTTTAGAAAAATGTTCAAATGTACAAAAACAAAGGAGCCCTCCAATGATTTTTAGCTCTTGAAGAAGAAGCCTAAGAGGAAAAGTCCAAGTTCAACTTGACCCTCAGGTATAAATGGGGTTGGGTGAGCAGAGAGGCTTCCCAGGGCAAGGTCAAAGGGCAGGGACACTCTTGAGCACACACCTTCTTTAGGAGACTCGATCTTCCTGAAGGCTCTAACCTGAGGTATTTGCAAGTCAACAATTCGTAAATGTTTTGAGAGTGCACAATCCTCCTCCCAAGTGCAGTAGCAGATAAATAAAACTGCTAAGCCCATGTTTCAGTCAGCAGCTACTCTCACTGTGATCCCCAGCAACCACAACATCTCAGGGACCTAGAACAATAGCATTTGTTTTGCTCATTTCTATGAGTCACCCCAGGTGCCAAGCTACGGCTCTTAGGGTAACTGGAGTGGCTCACCTCTGTGTGTCTACTATTTTTCCAGAATAATGGGAATGCTTGGGCATAGCCTCATGGTATAGGAGAAGCACAAGAGGAAAAGTACAAGTGAGCACATTTCAAGCCTTTGCTCAGATCATATCTGCTAACATGTTATTATTAGCCATAGCTACCAAAATGAATCCTCCCAGGCCTTAGTCCTATATTTCTTCTTTTTCCAACAGAAATCACAAGATTCCCATTTGCTTTTTAGCTTCCTTTCTCAGTTCAGGGTCAAAAATACTTTTCTATTTCTGCAAAATAAATCACCTCCAAACATAGCAGTTTAGAAGTACAATAAACATTTATCATTTCACATTGTTTCTGTCAGCATATAGGAGAGCAAGCTTGGGCTAAAAGGTTCACTTCCAAGATGGCTCACTCCAATGGCTGGCAACCTGGTGCTGGCTGTTGGTGGGAGGCCTCAGCTCCCCACCACGTGGACCTCCACAGGGCTGCTTGAGTGTCCTTCTGACATGGAAGCTGGCTTCCCTCAAGTCAGCAAGTTAAAATCCAGTTTTTTATGACCTAGTTTCAGAATTAACAAACCATAACTTTTGCAAAATGCTAATCTATTACAAAGTTCAGGCTTATTTAATGTGGGAGGAGACTCCACAAGGATATGAGCAAGGATTATGAGTTAATTTTGGAGGCTGACTACCACACCTCCAGCTCACTTTCAGAGGCCTTTTTCAAAGAACCCCCATTCTCCTATTAAAAAGGGAAATAACCTGATATTAATAATTAGTGATTTCAGAGTAAATTTCAGTCAGGAGTCACATCAAACAGTATTGGATTTTATCTTTAGTTGTAGTAAAAGGCATTGTCCCATGTTGAAACAATGGTAGGCATGAGCCAACAGGAACGGGGACCTCCGAAGTCACTTTGTGCTGGCTTACATAAGGTCAGATTTGAGGGTAAAACTGGACTGGACCTTGTGAGAGTGAATGGGTTAGAAGAGGCTGTGTGTATTCTGCCGGTTTTCTCCAGTGGTGGTGCCCTTTCTATGATGCGTCCACACAGCCCACGTGTCAAGCCAGTGAGGGCCCAGCTGAGGTTGTGTGAGGGACAAGGGTGTCTCCAGGCCAGAGAACCCCAAGGGTGCATCCTGCTCTCCTCCCTCCCACGCCTGCTCAGGCCCTCTGCCACCTTTCTTGAATGCCGGATGCTGGGCCCTCTCTGCTTTGGGCAACCCCGAGTCTCCCTCCCCATGTGTCCTTTGCCTAGACAATGGTTCTCAACCTTCCTAATGCCGCGACCCTTTAATACAGTTCCTCATGTTGTGGTGACCCTCGAATTCATTGTTACAAATTGAACATAATTAAAGTATAGTGATTAATCACAAAAACAATATGTAATTATATATGTTTTCCGATGGTCTTAGGTGACCCCTGTGAAAGGGTCGTTCAACCCCCAAAGGGGTCGCAACCCACAGGTTGAGAACCGCTGGCCTAGTAGAACCCCAACTACACCATCTTAACCAATGCAATTCCTACCCCATCCACCATCTCAGGATCCAGTTCAATTCACTGTCCATTTTTTCCTCTTCTCTTTCTCTTTTAACCTTTCTCCTTTTTTCCTGTAATAGCTATTCCTTATGGAAAAATCCAAATAAACAATACATACATACCCATAATCCCAATTCCAGAGAAAACGATTGTTAATACTTTGGTGTAAACACTTCCAGACTTGTAAATTTTTGTTGTACTATGGTGTTCACTTCCTGCTCTACCAAAATAAAATAGAGGACCTGGTGGCCCCTACTTCCTTCTTTTGTTTAACATCTGAACGGCTGTGTTCTGGCTTTAAAAAAATGTTTGATAACCTATACTGTCTATCTGTGCCAGACTGTTAGGCCCCATGGATTCAGGCGATACATAGAATCCAAACCCTCAGGATGCTGTTGCCTAGGAGGAGGGGACAGTGACACTCAACACTTTAAATACACTGCATTACAGTCATAGTGCTATGCAGGGGAAGAGCTTCTCAGAGCTAAAACTAAATGCCTTAGTCGGCTTGGGCTGCTATAGCCTGGGTGCATTATAAATCACAGAAATTGATGTCTCAATCCTGGAGGCTCGAAGTCTGAGGTCAGGTGCCAGCATGGGGGGTGAGGGCCCTCTTCTGGGCTGCAGACTTCTCCTGTGTCTTCTGGTTGTGGTGGAAGGTCAAGTGACCTCACTGGAGTCTCTCTCTCTTCCTCTCTCCCTCTCTCCCTTTCTCTTTCTCTCTCTCTCTTTGCCTAGGTAGTCAGTTTTATTTATTTTTTCCTGTGTGCCCTCTTCCACCTGCACCCATCCCTCTTTACCCCCACAATCACCATACCATTGTCCATGTTCATGAGTTCTCTCTCTCTCTCTCTCTCTCTCTCTCTCTCTCTCTCTCTCTCTTTTCCTTTTTTCTCAATCCCTCTACCCCCCAAACCTCCTCTCTGATCTATTTTGCTTGTTAGTTCAATTTGTTCATTAAATTCCACATATGAGTAAAATCATATGGTTCTTGTCTTTCTCTGACTAGCTTATTTCAATTAGCATAATTTCCAGGTCCATCCATCCCAGGGATTGAGCCCACAACCTGAGCATAAGCCCTGACCGGGAATCGAACCATGGTTTTTGGGTGGACACTCAACCACTGAGTAACACTGGCCCGGCCAGTTCTAGTAGTATTTTTGGTGGAATCTTTAGGGTTTTCTTTATACAATATCATATCATCATCAAATAATGACAGTTTTACTTCTTCCTTTCCAATTTGGATGCCTTTTATTTCTTTCTGTCTGGTTGTATGGCTAGGACTTCCAGTACTGTGTTGAATAAGAGTGATAAAAGCAGACATCCTGGTCTTATTCTCAATCTTAAAGGGAACGCTGTAGATTTTGCCATTGAGTATGATGTTGGCTGTGGATTTGTTATATATGGCCTTTATTATGTTGAGGTATGTTGCCTCCATCCCCACTTTCCTGAATTTTTTTTTATCATAAATGGGTGCTGGATTTTATAAAATGTTTTTATTTTGTTTGTTTGCATCTATTGATATGATCATGTGGTTTTTATCCTTCAATTTGTTTAGGTAGTGTCACATTTATTGTTTTGCAGATAATGTACCATCCTTGTATGCCTGGAATAAATCCCACTTGATCAAGTTTGATCTTTTAATTTTTTTAAAATATATTTTATTGATTTTTTACAGAGAGGAAGGGAGAGGAATAGAGAGTTAGAAGCATCAATGAGAGAGAAACATCGATCAGCTGGCTCCTGCACACCCCCTACTGGGGATGTGCCCACAACCAAGGTATATGCCCTTGACTGGAATCGAACCTGGGACCTTTCAGTCCACAGGCTGATGCTCTATCCACTGAGCCAAACCAGTCAGGGCAAGTTTGATCTTTTAAATGCATTGCTGGATTCAGTTTGCCACTATTTTGTTGGGGATTCAAGCATCTATGTTCATCAGGAATATTGGCTTATAATTTTCTTTCTTTGTAGTGTCTTTAGCTGGTTTTGGAATTAGGATAATGCTGGCCTCATAAAATGAGCTTGGAAGTCTTCCCTCCTGAATTTTTTTTTGAATAGTTGAGAAGGATAGGCTAGTTCTTTGAATGTTTGATAAAATTTACCTGTAAAGCTATCAAGTCCAGGGCTTTTGTTTGTTGGGAGATTTTTTTTTTTTAATTTCACTAGTTGTAATCTGTCTATTCAGATTCTCTGATACTTTCTGATTTAGTTTTGGAAGGTTATATGTTTCTAGGAATTTAACCATTTCTCCAAGATTGTCCAATTTGTTGGCATATAGTTATTCAAAATATTTTCTTACAATCCTTTGTATTTCTTTGGTATCAATTGTTATTTCTCCTCTCTCATTTCTGATTTTTTTTTAATGTGGGTCCTCTGATTTTATCTTGATGAGTCTGGTTAAAGGTTTGTCAATCTTGTTTATCTTTCAAATAACCAGCTCTTTGTTTCATTAGTCTTTTGTATTTTTTTTTTAGACTCTATTTCATTATTTCTGCTCTGATCTATATTATTTCCTTCTTTCTACTTACTCTGGGCTTTGTTTGTTGTTCTATTTCAGGTTCCTTTAAATGTAAAATTAGATTGTTTATTTTAGCTTTTGCTTGTTTCTTGAGATGCTAGAATTTCCCTCTTAGGACTGCTTTCCCTGTGTCCCATAGATTTTGGGTTGTTGTGTTCTCATTTTCATTCATTTCAACATCTCTGATTTCTTCTTGATCTTATTGTTAACCTAGTCATTGTTTAGTAATGTTATTTTGCATCCATGTCTTTGTGTGTTTTTTCCATTTTCTTCTTGTGAATGATTTCAAGTTTTTTAGCATTATGGTCAGAGAAGATGCTTGATATAATTTCAATCCTGCTAAATTTTTTGAGACATTTTTTATGTCCTAATATGTGGTCTATCCTTAAAAAACACTCCATGAGCACTTGAAAAGAATGTATATTCTGCTGCCTTGGGGTGGAATGCTCTGAAGATATCAATTAAATCCATTTGACCTAGTGTGTCATTTAAGGCTGTCATCTTCTTTTTGGTTTTCTGTCTGGAAGATCTATCCATTGATGTCAATGGGGTGTTAAAATCCCCTACTATTACTGTATTATTGTCCACCTCTCCCCTTATGTCCATCAAGATTTCCTTTACATATTGAGGTACCCCTATGTTGGGTGTATAAATGTGTACAAAGGTTATATTCTCTTGTTGGATTGATCCCTTTATCATTATGTAATACTAGAGGCCTAGTGCACAAAATTCATGCACAGGTAGGATCCCTAGGTTTGGCCGGTGATCAGGGCTGATCTGTGGGGCAACCAGCAGAATGATCAGGGGGCCTCTGCTAGCACCCACCTTGGAGGCAACTGGCTGGGTGATTGGGGGGGCGGGGCTGGCCTGCTCACCAGCCAGCCCCACCCCTAACCGCCACCGCTGGTTGCCTCCCTCTGTGGGGCTACTGGCAGGGTAATCGGGGGACCCCTACTGGCACCTGCCTTAGATGGCCTGGGGCCTGCAGACTGGGAGCAGCTCCTGCATTGAGAGTCTGCCCCCTGGTGGTCAGTGCACGTCATAGTGAACGGTCATTCCACCGGTCGTTCTGCCATTCAGTCAATTTGCATATTAGGCTTTTATTATATAGGATCCTTCTTTGTCTCTTACTATATCCTTGGTTTTAAAGTCTATTTTGTTAGATAAAAGTATTGCTGCCCCAGCTTTTTATTTCCTTTCCAGTTGTATGAAATATCTTTTCCATCCCTTGACTTTCAGTCTGTGTGTATCTTTAATCTGAGGTGGGTCTCTCGAAGACAGCATATACATGAGTCCTGTTTTCTTACCCATTCATTTACCCTATGTCTTTTGATTGGAGCATTAAGCTATTTACATTAAAAATGATTATTTATAGGTACATATTTATTGCCATTTTATTTTTTTAACAATTCATGTGTGTTGTTTTTCTTTTTCTTCTGCTTCTTAAAGCAAGCCCTTTAACATTTATTTTAATGCTGGTTTGGTGGTAACAAACTCCTTTAGCTATTTCTTGTCTGGAAAGCTCTTTATTTCTTCTTCAATTTTAAATGATAATTTTGCTGGGTAATGTAGCCTTGGTTGTAGGTCCTTGTTTTCATCATTTTGAATATTTCATGCCAATCCCTTCTGGCCCCAATTGTTTCTGTTGAGAAATTAGCTGACAATCTTATGGAAGCTTCTTTGTAGGTAACTGCCTGCCTTTTCTCTTGTGGCTTTTATGATTCTCTCTTTTTCTTTAACTTTTGGCATTATTTTTCTTTTTTTCTTTTTAAATCTTTATTGTTGAGAGTATTACAGATATCTCCCCCTATTGTTCCCCTCCACCTGGTTCCCACCCACCCCAGGCCTTCACCACCCTATTATCTGTGTCAATAGATAATGCATATATGCATATAAGATCTTTGTTTAATCTCTTCTTACCCCCTTTACCCCTTTTCCTCTGAGAGTCATCAGTCTGTTTCATGTTTCCATGCCTCTGGTTCTATTTTATTCATCAGTTTATTTTGTTCATTAGATTTCTTATTTGTTTACTTTGATTTTTAGATTTAAATGTTGTTAGATATGTATTTATTGCTTTCTTCTCCTTCTTCTTCTTCTTCTTCTTCTTCTTCTTCTTCTTCTTCTTCTTCTTCTTCTTCAAAAAATACCCTTCTGCCAAACCGGTTTGGCTCAGTGAATAGAGCATCAGCCTGCAGACTGAAAGGTCCCAGGTTCGATTCCGGTCAAGGGCATGTACCTTGGTTGCGGGCACATCCCCAGTAGGAGGTGTGCAGGAGGCGGCTGGTCGATGTTTCTCTCTCATCGATGTTTCTAACTCTCTATCCCTCTCCCTTTCTCTCTATAAAAAATCAATAAAATATATTTAAAAAAATACCCTTCAACATTTCATGTAATAGTGATTTGGTAGTGATAAACTCCTTCAGTTTTTCCTTATCTGTGAAGCTCTTTATCTGACCTTCAATTCTAAATGATAGCTTTGATGGGTAGAGTAATCTTGCATGTAGTTTCTTGCTATTTATCACTGGATATTTCTTGCCACTCTCTTCTATCTTGCAAAGTTTCTGTTGAGAAATCAGCTGACAGTCATATGGGCCCTCCCTTGTAGGTAACTAACTGCTTTCTTCTTGCTGCTTTTAAGATTCTCTCTTTGTCTTTAACCCTTAGCATTTTAATTATGATGTGTCTTAGTGTGGGCTTTTTGGGGTTCCTCTTGTTTGGGGCTCTCTGCACTTTCTAGACTTGTAAGTCTATTTCTTTCACCAAGTTGGGGAAGTTTTTTGTCATTTTTTCAAATAGGTTTCAATCCCTTGCTCTCTCTTTTTTCCTTCTACCTCTATCACATGGATGTTGACACTCATGTTGTCCCAAAGGTCCTTTAAACTGTCCTCATTTCTTTATACCTTTTGGCTGTTCTGATTGGGTGTTTTTTTCCACCTTATCTTCCAAATCACTGATTCGATTTTCTGTTTCATTGAGCCTGCTGTTTATTTCTTCCATTTCATTCTTCATTTTTTAGTGGTCCTTTTTCATGGTTTCTATATTCTTTCTCATGCTGTTGAGTATCTTTATAATCATTATTCTGAACTATATATCTGATAAATTGATTATCTCCACTTCATTTAATTCTTCTTCTGGAGAATTCCCTTGTTCCTTCATTTGGGGCCTGTTTCTTTGTCTCCCTATATTGGCTGCCTGTTTGACTTTGTTTCTATATATTAGGTAGATTTACTAAACTCCCTGCCTTATATAGTAGGTTGCCTGTAGTATCCAGTGGCACAGTCTCCCTGATTACCAGAACCGGGTGCTCTAAGAGTTACTTTTTTTACATTGTGTGGGCCCTCCTTTTGTAACTGAGTTTTGATTGCTATTGGCCCATTTGTGTGTGGGCTCGACCTTCAGGCTGGCTGATGGTGAGGCTTAACCCCCAATACAGCATGCAGGCTGCTGTGCAGGTGCTGATTACATGAAACAGAATTCACCTCAGTAGGATTTGGTGCCTGCCAATATCTCCCTGTGGATATGCTGCTTATGAAGCTTATTGGATCCTGCTCTGTGGGTGTCTGAAACTACAACAACTGGGTTTACTGGTTCTGGGCCTCTTGGAGGGACTCTGGTGCAGGCCAATGTCAGACACTGCCTTTGCTTGTCCTTGAGCACCTGTTTGGAGCTATCAGTGATCCACAGCTTGTGGCTTCCTCTGCTGGGCCTGGGTGCATGTGGAAAGAAACAAGCTGTGCACCAAGATCTGATTTTACTAGCCCCAGGCCCAGGAGCAGGTCAGGCAAAGACTGAAACCACCCAGGGATCTGCCTCTGCCTGCAAGCTGTCTATTAGCTTAAGCCACTTAATGAACCTCTGGCTATAGTCAGGGCTAAGCTCCACAGGGTGGGGCAAGAAGGACTCCAAAGGGTGAGGCTATTTGTTTCCCCCAGGCTAATGCTGCATATATGGGAAAGGTCTGCCTGAGAAAGATGGCTTCTGCTGTATGGGAGAATGACTCAGCACAGGTCCAGGTGGCTGTCCTCACAGCTCTCTCCCCAAAGACACCAACCCTATATTCTCCTCACACAGTTCTAGTCTACTCTGCCCTTCCTCTGCTGGGGCCCTTGGTGAGTGGCTGCAAATGAAATTTTATGTGTTGGTCCTTTAAGAGGGTGCCTGCATTTCTAGCCATCTATCCCTGATAGACAAAAACCCTGCTACTTTTCACAGCCAGATGTTATGTGGGCACCTTTCCCAGTTATAGAGTTGTGGGCTGAGGTTCCAGGTTTGGGGTTTAAACTCTAGACTTTTCAGGGGGCACCCCCCCCCATGAGATATCTCTCTGGAATTTCTGCTGCTGCCTGTGGGAGTCTAGCCAGCTCTCTCACATCTCCACACTTTCTACCAGTCTTGATTTGGCCTCCTCTCTATGTCCTTGGTTATAAGGCTTCTTTCTAGCTAGTCTTCAGTTGGTTATTCAGGATGATTTTTCTATATTTTAGTTGGAATTCCAGTTTGGTACCAGGAGAAGGTCAATGTAGCTGCCACCTAATCTGCCACCATCTTAGACTCTCTGGAGTCTCTTTTATAAGGGTACTAATCCCATTCATAAGGGTTTTACCTTCCTGACCTAATCATCTCCCAAAGGCCCTACCTCCCAACACTTTCACCTTGGGTGTTAGGTTTCAACATATAAATTTGGGGGGATCACATTTAGACCTAAGTACCAAGCTCACCTGGTTAGGTCAGGGAAGCGGCTGCAAAACCTGAGACTTAAGTGAGACCTGAAGGATAAATGGACGTTGTCAAATGAAGAGAAGGCTAAGGCCAGCCAGTGAGAGGCATGAGCATGCAGGGGCACTCTGAGCCAGGAAGGACTGAGAGAAGCTCTGGTTTCTGGTCTATTGAAACACTTCTGAAGACTCCAGAGAATTTCCCTAAGTGTCTATGGGGCTGAGTGCATTGAAATCATGTGATGTCCTAGTTAAAAAATAAGTGTTTTAGTTCCCTTGCCAGACATACTAAATCAGCCTCCTTTTCTCTTTTAACAAGTTCCAGGCATTGGAATACACACCCAAGTTTCAAAGCCACAGCCCAAACGTCTCTGCTGCCTGTGCAGATGGTCAGGAACTCCTGGATCACAGGTCATTCCAGAACCAGCCGAGCAGTGCCCCCGGGGGGACGTGTGCTTGTGGAACCCCAGAGAGTGAGGAAGGAAGGTTAGTTACTGTACTTCGCCAGCTGTACGGGCACTTCTCTTTTTCACATCTTAACAACTCTGAATCCAAGGCAAGAAATAATTTAATTAATAGCATTTTCTTCCTTTTTAATAATAAAACAAATAATGACATGTCTTCAAGGTTTGTTGAAATTTAGTAGTTGTCTTTCTCCACTTTCCCGACATCCCCTCCGACTTAGCTTAGCACACCCACCCCTTCAGAAGTGAACTCTTTTGCTCCCTCTCAGAGAGAGATCCACCAGGGGGCACAGTATTTTATGCCATGCTAATTTATGGTGCATGAACATGCCATCCATGGCAACATTTTCCCCCCTGACATCTTTAAATGTTTTCTTGTGGTTTCTGTTTCATTTTTTACTTTAGTCATAAAGTCTGACAAACAATTAAAAAGTGTTTCTGGGTTGTATTTTCTTCAACAAAAAATAACTCTACAAATAAAAATCTCAACAAACCAGGAAAGAAAGTTCAGAACTCTTCCACTGTGACTGACATGAAAGAAAATAATTAGAAATGCAGAATGTTCAGTGGTAACACCTGCTATCTGAACTGCTCAGAGTTAGTTCTGGTTCCCTTGTGGTAAACTGCAGGGTGGCCAAGGTGGAAAGGGTCTAATCTCAGGCAGGAAGGCAGTGGCACAGCCTTTCCAGTGAGGATGCAGGTACTTGTGCTGCTCCCTCCATTTCCGCGGTTGCTGGTCCTATCACCCTGAGGTCTTCTCCTGAAGATTATTGGGACCCTGATGTAGACAACCCAGAATCCACATCTCTGCCTCTGAAGAAGGTGCGATGAGTGTCCATAGGAGAGCAGACAGGGGTGAACAAGGTCTGCTGTTCCCAGAACCCAGAAACCAGAAACTTGGCATCTAAACTTCCGTTTGCCATTCCCCTCACACTTTTTTTCTTTACCATGGGCACCAATGTGGTAAAATCATTTTTTCTGCTGAAGGTGATTCACCCAGGAAAATAAGGGTTTGCAATTGATAGACCCTAAGATTGGTCTGCTGAGGTGGCTCTTCACAGCTGGCCCTATTGGCCTCGTGGCTGCTCCCTCTTGGGAAAGGAGGCACTGTTAAAAACTCCCCCTATGGAACAACATCCTTAGTATTTGGTGAGACAAAATCTTCATTGCTACCTGCGAGGCTCCCATCACAAAGCCTTCCACAGAGACATAGGAGGCATTCCTGGTTGGTGAGCATCCATCCCCTGAGGCTAATGCCTTGAGGTAGTTTAAGTGTGGCATTGACTGCTGGTTGCCAGTCAATAACTCTCATCACTCTCTTTATTAGTCATAGAATTTTGGTTTTTATTCAGACCCACAATAGTGCCCACTTTAAATGACTAAATTTCCCAGCCTCCCTTGCAGCTAGTTTGACCATGTGGTCAAGTTCCAGCAAATGGAATATAAGCAGAAAAGTGTAGAATAGTCCTGGAAGTCTCTTTAAAGGAAGCTAAGGAGAATTCTTCCTCCTTTCTGCTACCTGGAAAGTGTCTAAGATGGTTGGCACTCTAGAAGCTATCTTGGACCATGAGGTTTCCTTGAGGATGGAAGGCACTATGTGAGAATGCTGGAACAGAAAGATACAAGGAGGCTGGCTCCCCAATTGCTATGGCGCTAACATGCTGGACTGCCTGCCTCTGGATTCCTTTGAAGTGTGAGGGAAATAGCTTTCATCATGTTTAAGTCATGATTATTTCCAATTTTCTGACATAAACAGCTGAACCCAATCTTAACAAATTCATTTAATATTATAAGCTGTTACCTTTGACTTTCCTGACTCACTGGAGGATCATTCTCTCATTCTCCTGGGGTACAGTAAGCTAAGATAAATAGCATGGACTTTGGGGCATTGAAATAGGTTTGAATCCCTGCTTTGCTGCTTGTTGCCTCTGTAAGGAATTATTCTTCTCTGTACCCGTTGTCTTTTGTGAAATGATGTGTATTAAATAAATCAATGCATATAACATACCTGGCACATAGGAGGGACCCAATAATATTAATGTCCTTGTTTTCCCCTCATCCCTATGTAGATAACTGGTTTTAAATACCACAAAGAAACTCTAGATAAATGCACATTTGGGTTTATTTCTCCAGAAGCTGACCCTGCTATCATAATCTTGGAAATACAGCAGTGTGGTTGAGGAAGGTAAAAACATCCAGTTAATGCAGCAGGAAGCACAGAAGAGAGAAAGGCAGCCAGGAGAAGAAACAGTAAATGGAGCCTCTGTGATCAGGTACAAACCTTCCACAGCTCAGAGAAGAGCTGGGTTCTCCAGCTGAATCCACACCAGTGGCCAGTTGGGACTGAAAGGGCTGGCACTTAGCTTTCCATGGAGCTGTTGTCCCCAAAATTCTAAGCAATGGAGTGACAGCATTTCCAGCCTGTGAAATAAATACAAGTTGACAGCCTGGGGGAAGATTTATGTGTGAGGTAGAAGCTTACCTGATGAGACTCAAACATCTCTGAAACTAAGTGCATTTAAAGGATCCTAAGCAGGATTCGGTGTTCCAACAGTGGGAAAATGGGGCCCATGTCATGTTTGAGAAGATAGCAAAATACATCAGGGAGAATCTTGAGCTGCTGGACAATAGGCCTGATGGCACCTACTGTTTCATGCTGCACTCCTACTGGGTATACTGTGTGAGTGAAAAGATCTTGAAGTTGGCTGCCAACATCTCTGGTGACAAGCTGATGTTGCTGGGGACCTGCTTGGGAAAGACTCACAAATTCCAGTTGCACATCACAGCTCTGGATTACCTCACACCCTATGCCAAGTACAAAGTGTGGATAAAGCTGAAGCAGAGCAGTCCTTCCGGTATGCAAACCATGTGTTAAAATCTAGATCGAAACACTGAAAATACTTCTCAGTATGGGGAGTGGTGGTGTACTCCATTGCAGACTGCCCTTTGGGTTTTAGGGTGGCAGCAAAGTCTACACAAGACTGCAGGAAAGTAGACCCCATGGCGATTGTGGTATTTCATCAAGCAGACATTGGGGAATATGTGTGACTTAAAGAAACATTAACTTAAAATGAAATCATCCCAAGGACTTATAGCTGTGTGGAAGGGCCAAGCTTTGTTTCCTGTGTCTGTGAAGACTCCACCATTATGTTGAATTTTGTCAACACTGTGATCTCTCCAGGAACTTGTAGTTTAATATTCTTCCTATTATGGAAAAAATGCAGGCTGGATTCAGAAATGGGTCAAAAATGGTGTTTTGGGTGTTTTTTACTAAATAGAATATTGTGTTTTATATTTCAATCAGAGGGCTTCTTATTTTCAGTAAAAGGTACTAATTGAGGATAAGAATAGCTTATTATTGTTATCTGTGATAACACTGCTTTCCAAACTCATGGTAAGAATACAACCGGTTTTCTTATTTATTTATTAACTGGAGGTCTAGTGCACGAATTCGTGCATGGGTGGGGTCCCTCGGGCTGGCTTGTGGAGATTGGGCCCCCACTTGTGTCCCCAGCCTCACAGCCCCAGCTCGTGCCCCCAGCCTCGGAGCCCTGCAGCCCCGCCTGGCACCCCGCCTTGGTCTGGTGCCGCCCCTTCACCTGTTCCACCATCCCGCCCACAGGACCCCCTGCCCAGCTCTCTCAGTGCCTGGGATCCGAGCAGCAGCCCCGCCCCCCCGCGGCTGCCCCTGGTCACCATCTTCAGGGCAATCGGCAGGGCGATTGGGCCCCTGTTCGCACCCGCCTTGGCCTGGAGCCACCCACTCACCTGCTCCACCATCCTGCCGTGGTCCCACTCTCATTGATGCCCATGGGGGCTGGCAGTGCCTCCACTCCTTCCCCCTGCCAGCCCCACGTGGCCAACGCCCACCATGTTCCGCACCACCCCCTGGTGGTCAGCGCACGTCATAGCGAGTGGTCGAACTCTCAGTCTCCTGGTCGAACTCCCAGTCAAATGACTGCCCGAGGGGGCAATTTGCATATTAGGCTTTTATTATATAGGATATTATGAAAGATAGATATTGCTATATGAGAATACTAGGCCATGAAATGAAAGTTGGATAAAATACTAAGAGCAATTTATTCTGCTACTTTTCCTTATAGTAAGTGTTGTGTGGTGTGGAAGAAAACCTGTCTTCTAAACCTAGTTCTAATACCTACCATCTCTGTGATGCTTTAAATCAGTGGTTCTCAACCTTCTGGCTCTTTAAATACAGTTCCTCATGTTGTGACCCCAACCATAAAATTATTTTTGTTGCTACTTCATAACTGTAATTTCGCTGTTATGAATCGTAATGTAAATATCTGATATGCAGGATGGTCTTAGGTGACCCCTGTGAAAGGGTCCTTCGACAGCCAAAGGGGTCTCGAACCACAGGTTGAGAACTGCTGCTGTAGATGAATCATTAAACTTTAATGAGCTGCATTTTCTTCTGTTTAAAAAAACAGCTTTAACCATCTATTTAAGAACAGTTTTTAGAATTAGGAATCATGATTGTAAAGTATTTAACAGTGCCTGGCAAATGACAGGTGTTGAATAAATGGTAAGACTTTTTTAAAAAGGACCCCAAGCAGCCAAATTGTGAGCCTTGGGCTGATGTCCAGGCACATAAACACCTCAGTGCCCTGCTCTAACCTAAGAATAATATATTGGGAGAATTCAAGATTGTCAGCCTCTTGGCTGCTCCATAGCTGTGGCGTGGAGGAGAGAGCATGATAAATTAGTGGAATGGGGAAGTAGACCACCCTGGTAAAAAAAAGTAATGGCAGGGCTTCCTGCCATGGCCATGACCCGGTCTGCAGTCATGTGCAGCTGTAGTTTTGAAATCATTTTACTTCTGGAGTTTTTAGGCAGGGCAAAAGACCCTATGGGACTTCCAATTTTTCCAAGAAATAGTTATATAATCTTTTAAAAAATACATATTTATTGATTTCAGAGAGGAAGGAAGAGGGAAAGATAGAGAAATCAATGATGAGAGAATAATTGATTAGCTGCCTTTTGCATGCCCCACACTGGGGATCAAGACAGCAACCTAAGCATGTGCCCTGACCAGGAATCGAACTGTGACCTCCTGGTTCATAGGTTGACACTCAACCACTGAGCTATGCCAGCCAGGGCAGTTATATAATCTCAAAGTTGGAAAAAACCAGTTAGCTCAATCTCTCTTCTCCACTTCCAAAGAGTAGGAGAGGTGGTGGGTCACAGCTAGTTAACACAGAGCGAGGCCCAGGATTGGGTTCTCTGATTCGTAGGTTTGGTCAAGGTCTTTTTCAGTTAAATTTTAATATATGGATTCAATTATCAACCAACTTGGAACAGCTCTTATTTTAAAACCCACATCTCAACATGATCTGAAATTTCAGACTACTGCAAGGGCACTGGTACACTCAAGTGTTGAGACCCACACACTCAGAGCCAAGGAAGGAACAAGGACAATAGTCTACAAAAGCTAATGGGACAGACAAAGAGCTTAAATTTGAAAGAAGGACCAAACTCAGAAACAACAGCTTATATGTTTATTGAGCTACTAGAAACCAATCTAAAGCATGTGCTTCTGCTTCTAGAATCCCAATACTAGAAATGAGATGGATCTTTGAACGAAGACCAAGGCCGGCCTGGATTTAAAACCTACAAGCTGCCAGACACACATTTATTTACTCTGTTCCCCATAAAGTACAGGTCTACATTCACTTTCCATGCATGGAATGCCACAGTGTGCCAGGGGCTTTTCTGCTGGAAGCAAATTCCAGCAGGTGATAATTATGCAAGAAGTTCATCAGAAGGCTGATGAACCTTGGGACTTCAGCAGGGCTGAAGATCTGCATATATTATTGCCTGCTGCCAGACAGCTGAGGGCAGTTCCCCCAACTTGATAATACTTTGTTTACCAAACCTTACCTTTGATATGTACATCTGCTTTGCTATAAGACAAAATGTGGGAATAAAAAGCCAGGGGTCTGGAGATTCGGAGAGCTTAGTCACTAGAATTAAGTTTCCCTCTGGCACCCCAAAATGCCTTCCAAATTCATATTTCTTCTCTAGTCTTGTCATTCATTTATGCACAGCCCTTCTCCAGATTCCTGAACCCTTGTAGATGCGGAAAAGACCCCGGCACTTTTCTATGTATTTGATTCTTACAGTCAAGGAGTAAGAGAGGTTAGATTGGAAAACAGAATTTGGGGTAGAGAAGGGTGCAAGGCCACATGGTTAGTGATGGACTCGAAATGAAAACCAAGTCCCCACATCAGCAAGCCTTGGTGAAAAACGTGAAGAGGAGCTTCAACACCCAGGAAATACTAGTATTTGGTGGAGACTAAAGGTGCTGGGACATTTTGGGCCACCTGTCCCTTTGTTACCTACACCATCTGAGCTGTGCTCGGTGCAGCTTGCTGCCCTCTGGGGACCAGCCTTTAAGGCTTACAGGGCAGCTCTGGCACCCACAGCCAAAGACAATGAACATAGGTACTTTCATGCAAAATCTTTATTTGGAACATGTGTGTCACTGAGCAGGTCAGTCATCCTAAAATAACAAGTCTTTACATTATGCAGAGAAATACAAGAGCTCCTTGAAGACATTCAGCTGCCCCTCTGGCTTCCACAGGGGAAAGGGACTACTAGTTGGGGGAGCGCCCCTCCTCACCCCAAATGAAGGCATTGGGACAAATAGCCAGTCTTGCCTTTGGGTTAAAGTTTCAGTCAGAGGCCACAGCACAAGGTCCTTCTTGTCCCCTGTACTAAACACAGCTTTGACAGGGGCTCTCAAAAGTCAAAGCCAGGAATGTGCGCACAGGCGCACTCTGCCCACCTCGCTGCACTGCCCATCTCGCGGCCCTGCTGATGAACTTAAGGATTGTTTCCACGGGCAGTTTGCTAGACCATACAGATCTTTCCAAAGGACTTTAATCTGAGTTGCAGTCTTAATCACTCCTTAACATGCAGGCTGGGGACCATTCTTTCTTTAATGTTATTTTATCATCTTCCCTGGGTGAGTCCCACAGTGGACCAACCCAGAGTTTTGGAAAAGGACCTCCCACCATGCAGATTCTTAAAGGTCACTTGGAATGTGTCTCTTAAATCCTGTCCTGAGTAGCAGCTCTCCTCCCACAAACAGATGTACAGAATCTGCAATGAAAAGCATAACAAAAAATGCATCTCCCCCCTAAGCCTACTCTAACAGCTTCAGTTCAAGAAACACACTCCCATCCCTCACTCCATCCCTTACACTTCATGCCTCCTGCAGATGATCTAGCAGAACAATGGCCCAAACACAAAAGTAACTGCCTACAAAAACTTAGAAAACTGGAAGTGTTTCTCTAAGCTCAGATATTTAGAGAAAATTCTGCTGCACTGGTCACTTTGCAAGATGCTAACCTGATACTTAACTGTGTATTATTTAACCATTTTAAACAAAAAAAAAAACAACAAAATAGCCAAAACACATAAACATAATCCTTGGGGACCAGATGAAATGTGGGTTAATCTTATCTTCCATTGGTCTCTTCTGCTCAGAGCTGGGAAGTAGTTGTGTCAGTTGTGGATAGGGCTCAGCATTTCCCCTCAGAAGCCCTTAAACCAAACTTCTATCAGAGTAATCCTTTTACTGTCACAAAAAATGGCCAGGGTCTAGTTTTACAATCATTGGAGTTTATGCACTTGAACTTGCATTAACACCAACCCTTCACCAACAGTCAGAACTTTGAGTAGCAAAAGTTCTACTTAGATTTTCCAAATGAATCAAAACCTCAACCTACATTTCTAGTATGGACACCAGGATCTCAGAGTAGACACATTTTTAAGTGACTTTTAAAAAAGAAAACCCAAAGTTAGAAACACCATGGAAAAGGATTCTGAACCTGCAGTCAGGGGCTGCACTTCTAAGAAGTTTTCTGTGGTTTGCAGAAACGAAAGATTGAAAATGTTAATAAAGATATTTGGTTTTCAATCATTCAGAAATTTTCTTCAAAGAAGTAATTAGAGCTATATACCAATATTTTCCCCTACTTTTACAATTAAGAAATACAAATACATTTCATACATAATTCCTCATATAATTTTTAGTTCAAATGGTCAAAATTAGAACTTTTAATTTAATTTTATAAGCCCTAAATTATTAAACACCAAAAGTTAGTCAAACATATGAGAAAAACAATGACAAACACAAAATACAAAAAAAAAATTTCAGCCACAACTAATAACAAAGAGGTATGTATGTATGAGCAATAGAAGTAATAAAAGAATAACTATCATTAAATTCAAAACCTCTGGGAAAGCTATTTCTGATTAGACTGTATTATTTATCTTAGAATACACAAGTTTAAAAGTCAAATTTTCAAAGTTACTATATTCAAGCTGGAATCCAGAAATGAAAGTTAGAAGTATAAATATTGATAATTTCAACTAAATTCAGAATGGTTTCAGAAAACTATAATAATTTAGAATAAAACAAAATAAAAGTATCAAACATAAGGTACATTAATTTTTTTTCTCTTTAGGATTCTTCTTTCTCGTGAGGAATAAACTAAAATTTAATTCTTTTCATTAAAAGAAGTCTTTATATGGGATCAACAAAATTTAGAAGGAAGTCAGAACACAGTTCAAATATATGTATGTATATATGTATGTGTCTATATGTATATGTACATATATATCTGCATATATTTATATATATGTATATATATAAACATATGCAGATATATGCATTTCACTTGCATTTAAAGAGGGAAACATGTAACTGCCCTCATTTAGTTCTACCAGATTACTTAAGTGATTCACTGACCATGACAGAGTAATAAACCTCTTACTCACTAAATTTTTCCTGGGAAAAACAATCTAAGCTATGCCTAGCAGTCACTTGGCCCTTCTCTTTGTGTTGTGAAAACAAGAGCCTACTACAACTTTTCACAAAAGCCAAAAATCAGGAAAGAAGTGGCTATGAGTAATAGGTAGGAACCAAGACTACAGATAAGTGTATTCGAAATGATTTTTCAGAATTATTTAGATCCTGTATTGTTTATTACAGTCCAAATACATGAAGTTCTTATGACATAAAATCATATGTTACAGATAAAAACAGGCCAGGAAAGCCCAGTCAGAATTGTTTTAGGGCCAAATTGCAGACCACCCAACAATTCACATTTTAGGAATCTGAAATGTCTAAAAATAGATCAGGTGGTTTCTCAAAAAAAAAAAAAAAAAAGGGTGGGGGGGGAGAGAGAAAAGGAAAGAAGGAAAAAAAGCCGAGAGAGAGAGAGAGAGAGAGAGAGAGAGAGAGAGAGAGAGAGAGAGATTTAAAAAAGAAAAAGAAAAAGAAGGAAGGGAAGAAAAGGGAGGGAGGGAGAAAGGGAGGAAGGGTGTAGACAAGAACCCATTCAGGAAATGTTAGCTAACAAGAATACCTTACTTAGAAAGAAGAGACAAATGCATAAAAATGCATAAACTTTGTGCAGGATAATGCAATAGTAAACACAGTAGAATACATAGGCCTCATAATACTTTTGTAATGGCATATATATGTCTCTAGCACATTTTTAAAATATGCAGAGATTAAGTAAGGATCATTCTAGATAAAAATACATATTTTTAAAGGGTGGGGGGAGAAAAGCATGGTCTCAGGGCAGACCCCCATAGATATACAAAAATGAAACTACACTTTTTGGTAATTCTAGTGGATATGGCAGCAAAAATTGTGGACATTGGCTGGTTTTGAGAGGATTATTTTCACATATAACCTTATAGTTATATTTGTAAAAAAAAAAAAACTTTTGTGAAAAGTTTATTTAATCCTGTAAAATGTCTATATTGAGATCTCTTTCTAAGATAAAATAAAAATAGCCAAGTTGTGAGCGGGTAAGGGATATGTGCTTTAAAGCAGATGTGAACCCTCTGTGGGTCTCTCTCACACAAAGGGATACAGATTCTTAAATAAAATAAAACTCCCTTAAAAATCTGCCATCTAACAACTGTTTACATCATAGAAAAATAGCTTTTTTGTAAAAAGAAATATAGTTACTTTGTTAAAATGGTCTATTTTAAACCAGCAATTATTTTTCATATAAAGAATTTCTAAACGTCCATACAGAAAATAAAAATAGATAATACTGAGTGCAAAGCAGACATGGCATGTTTGCAAATGAGCAAAATATTTCATTACAAGATAAATTATATTCTTAGTACGTTATAGTAAGTTTTAATCTTTTAGGAACTTAAAAAGATATTGCTTTTAGTCTCTGATGGCAAGTTACTTATAAGTGAAGTTACTTCCAGCAGCAAAAGGCCAAATTTATTAGAAATGGATCAGATATAGTCATTCACATTTCCCTTAAACTCAAAGTGCAGAAACGCTGTCCCAAATTCCTTTACATGAGCATGGACCATAGGCCCTGGAGATGTGAAAGGGAATTTATGACATTCACAGTCATTTCAAAAATCATTCACTCTATTGTCCATGTTCAAATTGTCACAGAAGCAGATTAACACCAAACATTTTACCAGTTTGGCTAAATCCATCATGCAGGAGAGTCCATGTGACTCTTCTAAACACAGGTATTAACTCTTCATTTGTAAAAACAGATAGTTTCAATGGACTACTTCTTTACTTCCACAAAGTGATTCTGAAGGCATGACGAGTCTCCTGGTAGCAGGGGTAGTGATACCACAGAGCACTAACAGCCAGCAGTTTCCAGCTGATACAGAACACTCAATTTGCAACTATGGTGGATGCACTTCACTGGCATCTCATCACACCCGCTCCACTCTGCTAGGGTCATACGAATCTGTAAAAAAAAAGAAAAGAAAATTAGTGGAATATTCAACTGGTCTGTTTCCTGTTTGATCCTCAGACCACAGATAAATATGTTTAGGGAGCAAAATCTATTTCAACAATCTTGTTTTCACTGAGTGAAAAACTGTCATCAGAAAGCTGTTTTAAAGGGACATGTATTATCACCAATGGAAAAATGTGAGTTGCTTAATATTTTTGATGGTCTCTTCCTGCTGTTCATAATGAAATATAACTAACCTTAAATGTGATGCCTGTTAACCAGCAGTGGTGTGCTTGGCTGATACCAAGGATTATTTAAATTTTTTGGTAAATTACAATTCTAATGAAAGTTTGCTTTGCTGTGTGCGTCTTCATGACCGAATGCTGTCACCGGAAAGCTTGAGGACCCTGAAATCCTGACTGTTTGGCCTCCTGCCTCTGACTGCCACCAGCCAGCCCAGGGCTGGACACAGGCCTGTTAGCACAAATCTTCTGGGCCTTTCCACACATAGGTATGAGTCTGGACTGCCCACGGACCCATTCTGTAGCCCACACTGGAAAATCCCAAACTGGGCCCAGATGTCCTAGATTTCCCAGACGGGACACCACAAAAAAAAACAAAACAGCAAGCAGCAGCCCTAACCTGTCCTTAGTGCTGCAGCCGGTGATGCTGACTGTGACCACCTGCGAGTCACAGATCTCTGGGTCCAGGCAAACCTGACGCTCACACATCTGCCTCCTATGGTCAGAAATTCCTGCCACAGCAGCTCAAAGGTTTTCTAACTTTTTAGGAGAGGATACATAAGAAATCGGAAGGATGGTACAATTTGATAGTTATAAGAAGTATTACAAACAATCACTTCTCAAGTCATCTGGAGAACTGTATTATGCGCCCACACAGATCCCAGTGTCTCCAGCAGCACCTCTTCCTCACACCTGCTCAACTACAACATATTTACTGCACGAAGCCACAACTGTGACAACCGAGACAACATCTAGAGCACTCCGACTCTGACACTGAACCAATAGGGCAGTCTTTGCATTTGGGAAGAGGAGTTTGCTGTTCCTCAAACGTGATTCACTGCACTAACTGCCCATCAGACTAAAGCCAGCGGAGTCCCAAGAGCTAGCGCCTTCTGATTTCTTACCCAGAACACCATCCAGTGGGACGAGAGGATGTTAACAGCTGAGCGCCACTATTGCGCTGCACCAGCCTCACCGGGAGCTGACTCTGATAGGGACCACCTGTGAGCAAAGAGGTCTTCTTCCCCACTGAGAATGAGGTGGGCGGTCACGTATGGTGGCTCTGGAAAGGGTGCACTGCAGCTGGTGAGGTGGGGAAGAGGCTGAGCATCTGGGAGGCCTCAAATCACATAGGCTTGGGCACTAACCAGCCCCTCAGGGCCAGGTACTTGGGGACACCTCCACAGAACGTGCCTGCACTCCAGAGCCCCACTGCTGAAGTTAGGGGCCAAAAGACAGAGTGGAAGAGAATTCTGAAGAACATGGGCTCCTTCCTCAGGTCATGGAGCATCTGGGTCCATTAAAAATGAGCCACATAATATTATTTTACATTTTCCAGTAGCCACGTTAAACCAAATAAAAAGAAACAGGGGAAATTAATTTTAATGCTATATTTTATTTCACCAAATAGACCCAAAATATCATTTAAACAGGTAATTGATATAAAAATTGAGAAATTTTAGATTGTTTTTGTACTACACCTTGAGCTCTGGTGTGTGTTTTGCACGTATGGCCCATCTCAGTTGGGATGAGCCACATTCAAGTGCTCAGGACCACATGCGACAGGGCTACCACTGCCTCCAGGTCTAGAGAACAGAAAGGTTCTCTGAGGAGCTGGAATCCTGGCTCCTGTGGGCAATGTTTAGGTGAAGAGAAGTCACTAAGCCTGCCCCAGGGGATATTTCACATGTGACCACCCCCTTAAAGATGTGCTAATGTCTAGCCTTCTAATACCATTATGTGGCCTCACCAAACCTTCCCAGATTTCCTCACTGCAGCCCTGAGGCAGTCTCTCCTCCACACGCACATTAAGAGGATATATGGAAGTGAATGGAACACTATCTGTGCCTGGGATTGCATTGTGAATTGGAACATAATCCATCTAGTGGAGATAGCATTCTGTTCCCTGACTTAGTTTTGAGCTGCTGATTTCTTAGCCAGTGCCCCAAAAGCCCACTGAAAAGATGTTAGCTGAAATGCCCATCTTTAAACTGAGATAAAGACACTTCATGATGATAGGTACTATAATGCCACATAGATAAATAGATAATAAAATTCTGGAAGGTGGTGTGGGGGGGAAGCACTTATAGATAAACATGGTATATTCTCATTTTGAAATTCCATAACAAAATCTAAATTTGAGCGGGCTGTGCATTTAGGAGCAGTGAAGCAGTTCTGATACATTGGGTGATGGAGGCAGGGGTGGGGTGGGGATAGAGATGAGGAGTCTTGTATTCAAAATAAAACTTAGCAAGCCCTGGCCAATGTGGTTCAGTTGGTTGGAGCATTGACCCATGGACTGAAAGGTTTTGGGTTCAATTCCCAGTCAGGGCACATACCTAGGTTTTAGGTTCAGTCCCAGGCAGGGTGTATGCCAGAGGCAGCCAATTGATGTTTCTCTCTCACAATGATGTTTCTCTCTCGGTCTCTCTCTCCCTTTCCCTTTCTCTAGAATCAATTAATGAGCATGTCCTCCACTGAGGATTAAAATAAATGAATAATAAAATAAAATTTAGCAAAAGTAAAACAAAGTCCAAGTTTACCAGCAACAAAGCTTTATTCTAATTTGTAAAGCAACACTGAAGAGAAAATTTACAATTTGTGAAAAATTTTACTACCTCAGTCATATGATCTCTCCAAAGAACTAATTTGAATACTGAGGCCTGATGGCCATCACATGAAAGGCCGATGGAGTTTCATCTGGGCCACTGCACATGTAAGAAATCTTCCCTAGTAGTGTCCTGCTATGCAATTACTTAAGAATGCCTAGGGTAGCTGTCTGTCATCATAAGTTGCTCTCTGCCTTCAGATTTTTGGTCATTTTATTATACATTAACAAATACATCAGAAGAGAAGAAAAAAATACTTCTACTTGTTAGTAACTATGGTTAAAAAAAAAAAGGCCACAGGGGAGGTGTTTTTAATGACTGAATAAAATTAAAATTGGCATTATCTAAGTGTTTTCAGATACCTATCCCATCCCATTCACATGTCAGATGGTAAGCTAAAATTAAGGGCGTGCTTTATTGAACTAGAAATTTTATGTTATAAAATACTACCTGTAATATGTGGCCATAGACTGGGACATAGAATTCTTTACAAACAGGTGTTTTATTTTAATAGGATTTGTCTTATTTTAAAGTCCTTATAATTCTCAGGATGAGGTAGGACTGATAAAATCATCCTAATTTTATAGATAAAGAAACTCATCTTAAAAGCTACAATGTCTTCTTAACTAGCACTTACACATGAGTGGGCATATTTTGGGGGGAAAAGGAGAGGAGGAATTATGCTGAAGGCTAATAAATCCCCATAGCCCCAAATATGGGTCATGTAACATTTTTCCACCATAATGGCAAAGGTTCTTGTCCTCAGCAAAGACCAAATTTGTCAAATGAGATGGTCAAAGAAGGCCATGACAAATCAGTTATTTCAATCATGTAGCATTTTGCATAAGGCACAGAGCAACATTGGCTAACACTCCTAAGAATCATACTGCATTTCTGGGAAAATTTAAAAAGCGCCAAGTAGATGTTTTTGTTTGACAAAAATATTTGGATTCTTCTAACTGAAACAAGTGATCTTTTCCATCTACTTTTAAATTCTTGGATTTCATCCTTGCTTATATGGTTAATTATGACAAAGAAGGCAAGGATATACAAGGGGGTAAGGATAGTCTTTTCAATAAGTTATGTTGAGAAAACTGGACAGAGACATGCAAAAATAAGGCTGTATCATTTTCTTACACCATATAAAAAAGTAAAAATGATTTAAATACTTAAATATAGGATTTGAAATCATAAAACTCTTCAAAGAAAACTGGCAGTAAACTATGTGACATTTCTCTTAGTAATATTATTTTCTGATATATCTCCTTGGGCAAGGATAACAAAAGAAAGAGTAAACACATTAAACTATATTAAACTAAAAAGTTTTTGCACAGCAAAGGAAACCATCACCAAGAGGAAAAGGCAACCTACTGAATGGGAGAACATATTCACAAATGATACATTTGACAGGGGGTTAGTATCCAAAATATATAAGGAACTCAGACAACTTAACTCCCAAAAAAATAAAAAATCTAATTAAATAATGTGTAGAGGACCTAACTAGACACTTTTCCAATGAGGACATACAGATAGCCAACAGACATATGAAAAGATGCTCAACATCACTAATCATTAAGGAAATGCAAAATAAAATCACAACAAGATATCATTTCACACCTGTTAGAATGGTTGCCATTAAAAAAAAAAGATCAGCCGAAACTGGTTTGGCTCAGTGGATAGAGCGTTGGCCTGCGGACTGAAGGGTCCTGGGTTCGATTCCGGTCAAGGTCATGTACCTTGGTTGCGGGCATATCCCCAGTGGGGGATGTGCAGGAGGCAGCTGATCGATGTTTCTCTCTCATCGATGTTTCTAACTCTCTATCCCTCTCCCTTCCTCTCTGTAAAAAATCAATTAAAAGTAAAAAAAAAAAAGATCAACAAACAACAAGTGTTGGCAAGGATGTGGAGAAAGGGGAATGCTTGTGCACTGTTGGTGGACTTGTAAATTGGTGCAGCCACTGTGGAAAACAGTATGGAGGTTCTTAAAAAAATTAAAATTAGAGCTGCCATATGACCCAACAATTCCACTTCTGAGTATTTATCTGAAGAAAACAAAAACACTAATTCAAAAAGATATGTGCAACCCTATGTTTACTGCAGTATTATTTATAGTAGCCAAGATATGGAAGCAACCAATTGATAGATAAATGGATAAAAAAGTTGTGGTACATATATACAATGGAATATTACTCAGCAATAGAAAAGAATAAAATATTGCCACTGTGACAGCATGCATGGACCTAGATGGTATTATGCTAAATGAAATAAGTCAGATAGAGAAAGACAAATACCATATTATTTCATTTACATGTGAAATCTAAAAATAACAACAACAAAAACAAATGAATACCGAAAACAAAACAGAGACAGTCCTACAGATATAGAAAACAAGCTGATGGTTAACAAAGGGGATGGGAGATTGGGAAAATGGGTAAAATAAATAAATAAGAATCACCACAAGGTTCAAACCTATTTCAAAACAAGTAAAAAGAAGCTGAAAGAAATATTGACATTTTGAACTCTGAAAAGGGAGATGTTTAGATGACATCTCTCCTTATGGAAAAGTAAATAAATAAATACACCCTTGGATTTCAAAATAAAAAACAGAGAAGCAGGGTGGGGAACCATCCCGCTGGGGCAAACTGGAAGGAGGAGGGGCCTGGCTCAGGAGGTCAGATTGGGGTCCTAGGGTAGTGGGGTAACACTCATCTCAGGGGGCACAGTTTCAGCTTACTGTGAAAAGGTCTGAATTAATGAGTTAAGGTTCCCCCAGTCTGTGGTTTATGATACAGACCTTTGGATAACTACCTCAACTCACCTGATCATTTTTAAATACATAATTGATAATCCCCAGCCCCTGAAGAAAGTGTCTGAAACAGAGATGCCAAGGGTTCTCCTGGCCTGTTTGTGTCATAGTTGAGATGATGAAATTGTGTTCGAGGAAAATCACTGTTGCTGTCATTGGGGACCTGCCCTGGCTTTATGAAACAGAGAAGGCTCTCAAGGTATCTTAAGGTGAAAGGATGGAGAGGCCCAAACGCCTGCAGAATGCTGTTGCCCAAACTGAGTCGCCTGGGATTTCAAAATCAGAACTTAGGGGCCTTTAAAGAAACAGAGTTAATGAGTGGACTTTTAGGGGTGGGTGTTGAGAAAGTGAAAACTGTTAATTTATGTGTACTAAAGTTTCATAAATGGTGTGGTAGTGAAAACAGATAAAAATGGGAAGAAGGGCAAGGAATTTGGAAGGTGAAATGTGGGCAGTAGTTTATTTAATCAACTTGCATATCTTTTCTTTCAAGGTTAATAAAGAGCAATGAGGATTATTTGGGTGAATGCCTATTATTTTAGGAGAGAGTACAGAGCACAAATGCTATGGTCTCTTACAAGATTTTTCAAGGTGTCTGCACCAACTTTAGAATAATTCATTGACTCACCTCATCACAGTAAGGGGCCCAGTATGTTGTTATATGGATAATTTGATATAGTAGTTTATGTAATTTCTATAAAGACAGTCATTTAAAATATACTACAAGATCTTGATTTTTCAGGAAACTTCTAGATAATATTTTGTAAAATCTTCTGGTATAATAATTTGCAGGGTCAATTTGATCTTTTCTGAATATGCAAATTTTCATTATCCATCAACCTAGTATTTTTTCATGCTCCGAGGATTCCAAATTAATAATGAATGCCTGCCCTGCCCTGGTGGCTCAGTTGGGTGGAGCATCAGCCCGTACACCAAAAGGGTTGCGGGTTCCATCTCTAGTCAGGGCATGTGTAGGAAGCAACCAAGTGACACTTCCATCGGTGTTTCTCTCCCACATCAATGTTTCTCTCTCCCTTCCTCTCTCTAAACATATCCTCCTGTGAGAATTAAAAAACAAACAAACAAACACCTGCCACTTGCCTGACTCCTCACCTGGGCACCAGAAGTCCCGATCCAAGTTCTTCTCCCTTCCTGGTTCCAGATGCCCATTTTCTTCCAGTGAGAGTGCGCTCTTGGAGATAGAGAATGTATTTCCCACCTTCCGGGCCAGGTCCCCAGTGGTCAGAGACACCAGGCCTCTTGGCTGAGCTCCTGGGCCCCTCTCAGCCTTCAGTTCCTCAGCATCCTCCACGGAGTCAGTGCTCCAGGAGCTCAGGAGCCTCATCCGAGACATGGAGCTCACCTCTTTCATCCTCATCAAGCGGTCAGTGTCGGCTCGCCTGGGGGGGGAAGCCAGTTTCTCTTGTAAACTTTCAATCACTTTGGAAGTACTTCTGAGCCTCTTTTCTGAGCCTGCCACACTTGGAGCCCTTTCTATAAAATGGAACAAAGTGGACCTGAAGGATGGTTCTGTCCCCATGCCCTTGTGATTGAAGGACTCCAAGTCACTGGGCTGAGACTCTGGGTCAGTGGCCTTGCTGGGGACGACCCTGTCCACACCAGAGAGTTCAGAAGTCCTTGGAGCCTGCGGGGCACTGTCCCTTTCCCCTACGAACAGAGGGCTTTTGGTCCAGCCACACTTTCTCCTGCCATAAAAGGCATCATTGGAAACTGTGGGCTCATCCGGCTGTGCTGGACTGGACACTGGTTCCTCCCTAGGGGACACCAACCTTCGGGCACTGCCATCAGGCTCAGAGGGCTGGTTATGTCCTGTTCTCCTGGTGCCCGGCAACAGGGACTCCACGGCCACCTCGATGCCCAGTATCCTCGCAGCCCTCATTTGAAGGGACTCATTTGGGGGGATTTCTATTGCACTCTTGTCACCTGAAGACCCATCTAACTTACTGGCACTCCACTCTTGTGCTGGAGTCAGCCCCACGGACCTCAAGTCTGGTACCGAGAGTCCGAAAGGTTTGCTGGCAAGAGAGAGGGGGCCCACCGTGCTCCTCTCCTCCCCACCACCAGGTGTGGGAGGGGCTGCTTGGCTGGGCTCCACAGACTTTACAGCACTGGGGAGCTCCTGCCCTTCCTGGGGCTCTCTCAGTTCAGCTGAAGCAGATGAGGACACAGTGTCACGTGACCTAGAAGATGTTATTCTTTTCACAGGTCTTGGGCTGACTGCTAGCTCTTTTATTCTTGTCCCGACATCTTGGTTTCTCCTCTCTGTAATCAAGCTTCCCCGTGTTGACAGCAACGCTTCACCTCTGCTGTCCTCCACCTGCAAGGGGCCCAGGTACTGAGGACGAGCACCCTGGTGGCAGGTGGCAGGCTTCTGCTCCTCACTCCAACTCTCAGACTTACTCTTAACTCTTCCCGACCTAAACACAGGCTCCTCCGGCACCACCCCCCTTGGCGGTTCCTTCCCTCTCCTTTCCTGGCTCTCCCCAGTGAAGCCCAGATTCCTGAGTGTGCAGCCAGCATGGCCTTCTGGCTGCCATCCTGTCTCACTGCTCTCATTGCTACTGCTGCTCTGACTGCTCTCTTCCTCTTCCTGAAGCTCCTTATTAAAACTTTCTAACTGACTTATCAAATCCCATGGACGACGGCTAACTGGCTTTAAAAGAAATTGACCAAACAGCTGTTGACTATTGCATGGACCTGTGGTTGCCCCCTTCACCACCTCGCCTCTGGACACAGGACTGGGTGCACGTCCACGGTCATCCATGCAGGGCTGACTCTGGTCCACTGTTGGCATAGGTGCCTGGTTTCTGAGTAAGGAAGTCCTTGAAAAAGCACTGTAGCTAGAAGGGTTGAGGGACACTTGACCTTTTAGATGATGAACACTTGGCTTCTGGTTCTGGTCACTGGAAGCTAATGTTGTGTGCATCTGAGCTTCGGAGGCAGGAGGGTCCAGAAAATTTGGAGTCAGCACTGCATTAGGTGACCCTCCTGACTTAGCAGGGAGGGGCTGCGGGCTTTTGGATTCTTCTGTGAAAGTGGTTTGTGTTTGCTGATCTTTGTACTGGTGCCCTGGCCACGAGCCAGAATACTGGAGTACTCTGTGTTTCATGGGGTGAATGAATCTGAGGTCATCTGTTTGTTTGTCTTCTTCTGGTTCCCCCAGATCTTGTTTTTGAAACTCTGTTCTCCCAGCCATGCTTCCTGTGAGAGCTTGCAGCTCCAGGTCGGTGGAAGACATGCTCAGCAGACTTTGTTCTTGCAGAGCTGGGCTCTTATCAAGCCCATGCTTCTTATCAGCACTCTGTTTTAAGTCATTGTTGTTCCTATCTATATCTGGCAGATGTGATTCTGATTTCACTGGGATAGAAACCAAACAAAATATCGTCTCGTTCATTTTTTTCTTTGAACTTTTCTTGGTCTTAATCCCAGTTTCAAACTTTTTGAGCTTGGTTTGGGTTTCACAGGTACTCTTGCCCTGTGGGTTTGGGGAGGAGACTTGGCTTTCTGCTTGTCCATGTTGGCTGCCTCTCACGTCAGGCCACTGTCCTCTCATAACACAGTGGTCTCTCTGGTCAGGAAAGCCACCATTTTCTCCATCCCTGGGGAGCTGGCCCCACAGCCATGGGGGACTGGGATTGGCAAGGACAGGGGCTCTCTCTCTCTCTGATGCTGGCATGATGCTCTGTGGGTTTAAAACGGCACCATCATGATGCATGCTTCCATGAGCTGGCTCTGGGGCAGAGACTGGACCAGAGCTATACAATTTCTCATCTACCTTTGTTTTGTCACAGAAACCCTGGGGTTGGGCCAGTTTAATATGTCGGATCCGTGGATCGTCAAAGGGAATATACTGAACAGAGCCATCGTAAGCAGTGATGGGATGGGGCTGTTTCAGGAACTCATTTCCAGTCCCAAGGGAACCAGAAGGAAGCTGAAAGCTGGCAGCAGCCTCCTCAATTGGATGACGGCGACCATCATACACATGCCTGGGGGCCACATCCTCCACATAGGGGTTTGTGATGTGCTGGGGTGGTGACCTATACGATGGCGGAGGCACGTACACTGGAGGCTCCAAACCAGAGTCGGGCAGGCAGACCTCCTGCCTGTAGGAAACACTCAGGTCTGCCTGTTGGCTGTCCAGATGGTCGCTGTTTTCCACTCCCGCCCTGGAGTGTTGGTGGGAGTCATAGGAGGGAGGCTTGAGGGGTCTCCCAAATTTTGGCCATGGTAAGGAGATAGAGGAGCCACCCTTCTCAGGGTTCCTTGTGGATTCCAAATTCGGTGCACAATCTGGAGGAAAAAATGGCATTCTAGAAACATCTGTTAAATACCCATCACTTAACGGAATTTCCATGCAACTCAGGCTCTTAGGGGAGAGAACTCTAGGCAGTGACTGGGATTTCCCTTTGCTTTGAGAATTTAACACCTGTTCTCCTCGCATGAATGGGTACAGATCTTGAAACCGTTTCTCCCCATCACCATCAGACATCTGTCTTCCTAATTTCCTTGTATGGTTCCAGCTTTCCAGGCTTACATTCTGCCACTTGTCAGGGCCCCCCATTCTCAGCTCTTCTTCCCAAACCACCTTCTTCATCACATTCTCTGTCCTTCCTCCAACTTCCCATGAACCCTCTCTCGTGTGGATGGGCAGACTGTGGGCTTGGGCCACTTCTCTGACCTCCAGGTCTTCTCGGTCTCTCGGAGCCAGCAAGCCACCGACCTCCTGTCCTCTTCTCCAATAGGCATGGTTGTGACCACTTTGGTGCTGAGAGAACCACGCCAGCCTGGGTTGATGATAAAACCTATAAAATAAGAGGCACAGAAGTTACACCAAGGGAGGAAGCACACACTGCTTCTGTGACTGGTGATCCAAGTCAAATGTGGAACAGTACTTTTGAAAAATAGATTCCCCGCTAGAGTACTTGTCAACTTTAAAGAAAACACATCCCACTAATTATGGCTGGAAGGCAGTCACATGTTTTGCCATCCAAGGGCCTAGGAATGACAGCAACAGGCTGCCCACAGACATCAGGCCACTGGTTATACTTGAAAGATGTCAAGGCCCTTATAACTTTGAATGCCCAAGGGAACAAGGATAAACCTGAGGGCATTGATTCTCAAGTGTGGTCTTGGGCCACTGGGAGTCCATTCCCAGCTCAGTCCAGACCACTGAGTTCTGGGTGAACAAGTCTGAGAACCTGCTTTTCACAGCCCCACCCTGTCGCAGTGGTTCTTAAACTTCAATGTGTAACAGGAATCCAAGAAGGTTACTAAGACACAGGCTTCTGAGTCCCATCCCCAGTTTCTGATTTAGCAGGCCTGATGAGGTGCCACAAGGTACATTTTTAATTATTATTTAAGTTTCAGGTGTATAACATTATAATTTGACATCTATATACACTACAAACTATCACTTCCAAAAGTTTAATCATTATCCATCGCCATATAATTGATTGATCCCCTTCACACCTTTGGCTCACCCGCAACCCTCTTCTCTTCTGGTAACCACCGACCTATTCTCTGTATCTATCAGTTGGTTTTTGTTTTCTCTTGTTTGTATATAGAAACATTGGAATACTACTGAGCCATAAAAGAAAAATAAAATATTTTATTTGGGACAACATGAATGAATCTTGAGGGTATAATGCTAAGTGAAATTAGTTAGAAAAAGGCAGACACCACATGCTCTCCCTCATATGTGAACCATAGTGATCATTTCTAATGGGCCCCAGGTGATGCTGGCACTGTTGGTCCCAGCACCCCACTCTCAGAATCATCACTGCCTGTGGTTGTCAACCATGACTGTGTATTAGAATCTGGAGGGACTTCATAGCTTCTGATGCTCAGGCAGTATCCCAGCTCCACCACGTTAGAATGGTGGAGGCCTGAGGGGAACTAGACATCAGCGTTTTTCCAGGTCCCCCAGGGATTCCCAGTGTGTGGCTGAGACAGAACCACGGCTCTAGATCAGTTCCCACACTTCCCTCATGTGGGCTCAGTAAAGACACACATTACCAAATCTCTCCCCCTGGAAGTCAATGGCTTAGGATTCAGGTGGCAGTGTGTATTTTAAAATCCTTATTGGAGGATATGTTTTCATTGATTTTTAGAGAGAAAACAAAGGAGAGCAAAGCATCAATATGAAAAAAAATATCTATCAGTTGCCTCCCATATGCGCTCTGACCAGGGATTAAATCTGCAACCTAGGCATGTGCCCTGAACTGGAATTGAACCCGCAACCTTCTGGTGTACAGGATGATGCTTCAACCAAACTCCCCTGGAAAGTACTCCAGGGGAGTCTTTCCTTCAGACATGTGAGAAATACTTCCAGGGCTGACTCTGTTCATGGGCAGAACTATCTACCAGGCAGGAAGTGGTAGCACAGTCTGGCATAAATGCCAGCCTAACTCCAGGTTGCCGTTCACCACCTGGCTGTACATTAGAATTTCCTTGTGAGCCTTTGAAAACTGTCAATGCCCAGGGCCCACCCCCTTATATTTGGATCGAATCAGTTTAGTGAAGAGTCCAAGACCAGTATATTTTAATATCTCCTCAAATGAGTCTACCATGCATCCAAAGTTTAAAATCACTGTTCAGCCCTAGCCGGTTTGGCTCAGTGAATAGAGTGTTGGCCCGCAGACCAAAAGGTCCTGGGTTGGATTCCAGTCAAGGGCACATACCTAGGTTGTAGGCTCCTCTCTAGCCCTGGCCCTGGTCGGGGCTCATGCAGGAGGCAACCAATCAATGTGTTTCTCTCACATCGATATTTCTCTCTGTCTTTCCCTCTCTCTTCCATTCTCCCTAAAAATCAATGGGAAAATATCCTTGGGTGAGGATTTAAAAAAATAAAATAAAATAAGATCACTGTTCAAATGCAGCTGAAGAAAAAATCTGAACACAATTATACTGTACAGAAATATTAAGTGACTGCCTACAAACCACCAGAAATTAGGACTTTTATACAGAAAAACCATTAACTGAAAGGAATTTTGGGGCACTCAATTATTTTGATCAACCATAGGTCAAGCAGAAAAAGTTTCAACTCTAAAACTGTTGTTTGCTTTTTAAATTATGAAAGTAATATGTATTCATTGTTGAAATTTTGGAAAAATATGGGAAAGTAAATTACCAAACACTACTTACAACCTTTCTACCAAGAGACAGTTATTTTGATACCTTCTAGTCTGTGTGTGTGCAAGGATGTGGATTTTCAAATAGCCTTAGCTTTCTACTAGGCCAGTGGTCGGCAAACTGTGGCTCACGAGCCACATGCGGCTCTTTGGCCCCTTGAGTGTGGCTCTTCCACAAAATACCGACTTCTGCGCATGGGCCACGGAGTTTCAATCGCAGTGTACGTGCACGCCCGCACGTGCACGCCCGCACGTGCACGAGCCGCATGTGGCTCGCGAGCTACAGTTTGCCGTCCACTGTCTAGGCATCTGTTTTATGTGAACATTTCTTACCACTTGTAGTACAAACAACTAAACATAGCTGCTACTATGTGCTAGGTTCATACTAAGTGTGTTGTAGACATAAACTCACTTAAGCTTCACCAGCACTCCTCTGAGGTAGGACTACCCTCATTCCTATTTTACAAAGGAGGAAACTGAGGCACAAAAGTTAATTTGTCTAACATCGATTGGGCATTTATGCTGTGTCAAGCACTCTGCAAAACATGCCAAATGAATTCTTTCATTAACTCTATAACCACCATTATTTCTCCCTTTTATATATATAAGGAAACTGAGGCACAGAGAGATTAAACAACTCTCCCAAATCACACAGCTTGTAAGTAGAGGGGGGGAAAGAATTCAAACCCAAGAAGTGTGATCATAAAGCCCATTCAGTTAGCCACTCTGTTTTACTTCTTCCAATATAATGAAAAATTCCTCAAGTGCATAATTTTAATGGGTTTGTATTCTATCATATGTCCATGATTTACTTAACCACTGTTGGACATCTATGTAGATTACATTCTAAAGCACTTTGGGAAAATTATTGTTCACAAACACTAAGCATGTGTCAGATTATTACTTAGAATGAATCCTTAGAAAAGGAATGAGTAGCAGAGCAGGGGCATTATGTTATTCCCATTGTCAAATCTGACCTTAGATTAGCCACTCCCCTTTATCTTCCCTCAGGTGGTGCGGAGGACCGCTGGCCTTGCTGAACCTTTCCCATCTCTGGTTATTACAATCTTTTCTTTTTTATTATTAAGTAAGTGAAAATAACTTCTCATTGGTGTTAATTTGCATTTCTTTGATCATTAGTAAGGCTCATTTTTTGTCATGTGTCTACATGTAATTTGTAGTTTCAAAAAATTTCTACAACACAGTCCACTTTTCAGCTGATAGCACGGTAGAGTGAAGCTGACAGGGAATAGGGAGAGGCTACTAGGCCACGAGTTCTGTGCAACCACAGCACATAAAGGCCCAGGAATGGTGCAGCTGAGGGGAGTGGGCTGGAGTAGGTCTATTCCCAGCATATAAGCAGAAGGCTGCTGTTCTGCAGGAGCCTAAATGGTAAATGACTAGTAAAAATCTATTATTATTATTATTATTATTATTATTATTATTTTGTAATTACTTCTTTGCCTTAAAAAGTGAGGGAGTTCTTCAAATCCTATCTCCATTACCACCCCCAATAATCTGTTAAGCATCCACTTAAAGCAAGGCTGAATTATGGGTTGAAAAAGTAGAAAATATTTAAAATCAACTTGAAAGAAAGCATTTGCCACTGAGCAACCTAAATGCTTCTGCATTTACTGGCATACACAGTGCAAGCTGTCTTAACAGTGGGCCTGGCTAAAGGTCAATTTCTTTATTGCTTTTGTTGTCATCAAAATCAGGTTTTGAACATTTAGGTTTTTGGGTACTTAGCAGATCACTTCATGGGTCGGGTTCTATAAGGATTAGTCATTGTATCGCAGCAGGGAGAGGGGCTTGCACATTTCTCCCCCCACACACACCCCTCCCCACTCAGATGAGCCAGCAATCACAGTCCAAAGCTCTGGAAGCCACGGTCCCTTCCCTTAAGAAATCCTCTGTGACTCTCACCCATAGCCTGAGAAACACTGTAGAAGATGAACTATTTAAAAGTCCTCAACACCTACTGGCTATAGGGTCTTAGACTCCATGCAAGTCCAAAGGCAAGACAAAAACTAGAACTTAGTAAGTTCAATTGTCACAGATCCAAACAAGAGAGAGTGAAATAAATCATTAGGGAGTATGTGGTTGACGCCCTCCATCAGAGTCTCCTTTCTTGCCTCTGTCCTTCAGCTGGCGGTGAGTGGGCTCTGTACACCACACAGCTTTAATGAGCACCATTCGTGCTCCTTACGCTCTCACAAACATTTTGCTGGGTTACACGACTTTATAAAAAAAACCACATTGCGTGGCTTCTGCTCATTTTCTCAGTGGGTATTCTGGTTTCTCGGTAAACACGTGGTGGACCTAAATGCCAAGAGGTGGCTGAAATCCCAAGGTGGTACTTGTCTATCTGTGTGCCATGAGCATAATCAGAAGACAAAGAGACATAAATAGGACAAGAATATAAACAGACTGCAACTACCAGCACAAGTAATGTGGCAGTTTTCTTCCCTCCCCCAATCTGACATTGTCACCTTAACTTTGTCAAAACTACCATATACAACTCATCAAAATGGCTAAGCATCTGGATTAAACTTTTTCTATTTGCACAATGCACCGAAATCCCAATTTAAGGAAAACATAGGTTATCTGGGAAGTTTAAAATAATCTACTTAAAAAATAGTTCACATGACATAGAAAACTATAAAGCGTTTATTTAAATTAATAAATATCTATTTTGTACCTAGTATGACCCTGGCTTGGACAGGCACAAGAGAATCCCACATGGTGACAGTTCTGATAAATTTCTCCTTCAGATAAGTTACCAAGGGTAGATATTTATTGGCTTTGATATATAATGTCTATTACCAGCTAAAATGTGTGCTACCTCAGATGGCTTCAAAACCAAGAATACTTTTTTCTAATATCTTTGAGGAAATATGATCAAATAAAATTCTTCTTTTTAAAAAATGAGACTAATAATTTACATTTAAAAATATTAACAATGGCACATTTTACAAAAACACAGTAATACAGGGTGGGAAAAAGATAAGGAAAGCAGAGTGGAATGCGATAGCCCAAATAAATTGTGTTGACAAGTTCAATGAGACAAACAAGGTCTTTATACAGAATTCCTGGGAGAACAGGACAGAGAGAGACAGAAGTTACACTTGCGAACAACTCCGTGCTTTATCACAGAAAAGAGGCACGATACCAACAAACAACAGATAAAAACGGTTTGGAAAAATATGTGGAATATAAACATGTGAAAAACAACATGTCTAAAGGAAAAGAGGTAAACTTAGTCACTGAACATATAAAAGCTAATGATGAAAAAATTAGGAAACATTTCCGTTGGTTTACGTGACTCATTTCCAACCACAATATCGCCTTTCTTTTAAAAGTAAAAGCCTACTTAGAATGGCAATATTTGAATGACTTTAACCATGGTTTCACACACTCCAGGATTACCTTCTCAGTGGACTCCAAGATCCTTAGTTGCTGTACCAACTTGCTACATCTAGTTCTATGCCCAATTGCCGGTGGGCCTGGGATAGATGCCCTCCCTCCTCCATGAACAAAATCCTGAATCCAGTCCCCTTGGGCAGCCCCCAGAGTCTAATCAGCTGTGCTTCCCTGTGAGGTCTGGGTGGAGGGTGGGAGGCCCCACTAAAATGGTCCCAGGCCCAGTGACTTCTTGCAGCTGCAGGTCTGCCACCTAGCAGATGCTGGCACTGCCATCGCCTTCAAACCCTGGCATCATGTTCTGGACCAGGGTGGGCTGCAGCACTTCACTGCAGTCGTTCCTTCAGAAGGCGCTCCCCTCCAATGGGTCAGTATTACTCAGATGCACAATCTGAGCAGAAAGGTAGCACGTGCCACCTAAAGAACCTCACACTCAGAGAAGCTCTCTCCCTCTAGACAGGCAGAGGTGTTGAGCAACTCTTTAGAGTGACTCATATTCACCAGCCCCAGTGTTAGATGTCTGACATGTTTCTGTGACAGGGTCAGCTACCTATTGCTACAGAACTTGCTCTTAATGCTCTTTGTGCCGGAAGCCTGCTATTTGATTTTTCAGCACGCCTTGGTATATTCAATATACTATACTGTGTAAATAACCCTCTATATAAAACATCATCTGTGTACCATCATGATGTAAAGGCCTCCTCAAGCCTGTGGACAAGCTGAGGGTCATGTCAGACCAAGGGCACCGATCAGTGGAGACTACTGGACTTGCAGTTCACTGCAGGTAAAACCCAGGTGAAAGTTGGGGCAAATGCCTTTATTCCCTCCTTCAAGATGTGGGCCTCCTCATTTGAGTGCTTGGTGGCTGCACCTGCATTTACCACAGGCTACTAATCATCTTCTGACAAATCTCCAAGCTTTAGGGAGAAAGGGCTTATAGATAAGAGTGGAATGAAAAGACGGTGCCTGCGGTCAGGCCTGGGAGGTGGGAGGGGGAAACCCAGTGAGCATGTAGCCAACCCTCAAAGCCAGTCAAAGCTTGTGGCACTTGCACAAGGCTATGAGACAATAGGTGACCTCAAGCTTTCAATGCACCAGCAGGGAGCAGTGTGGCAATATTGCCGGGAAAGAGTGGGCATCTGCCCTGGGCGCTGGCCAGACGTCGTGGGCTCAAATGCCAACACACCACGTTCTAACTGTATGCCTTCTGCAACATACTCCACTTCTCTCTGCCTCTGATTCTTCATTTATATTAAAGAGATGTTAATAATTCCTTTCTTTTGAAGTTTGTTGAGATTAATGAAATAATACATTTAAACTGTTTAATAAAGTGTCTAATATAATAAATTCTTGTTTTTAGTTATTATTACTATTGTTAATCCAATGAAAATAAATTCTCAGTGGAGTACATAATTCTGAAACTCTTTTTCTCACATCATCCAAGGAAGAGGGTGAGGGGCACAGAGGAGAGAAGAGAACTGTTTGTCTCAACGTGGTGATTATTTTAGATCTGTATTGTCTTTCACTAAGTCGTAATCTATAGGCCTTCACAATCACAGGAAACAATGATATAGCTGACTGTCATAACAGACTCTGTCCCTCCGGTGCTGCCTGGTCTCTAAGGAAGAGCTACACCCGTTTCCATAATGATGATGTAGAACAAACCAATATTTAGTTTATGAAAACAAAGCAGGAAGAGCAAACTACATACGATTCACTGTCTCTCACATATATCCAATAGGTAAGGCAGATTATTTCAGTATTTTCCTATTTTCTCTTTAATAAGGATATATTATATTTTACGAAGTTAAAATATCTTCACTAGTATAGTCCATACACTGTCACCATAGACAATGAAAAAAAATCACATCCTAGTTTCTCACTTCCCTTTCATGTTTCTATCACCACCCCTCCCCTTTACATATTCATTCATTTATTCAATGAACATTTATGGAGTGTTCTCTGTGCCTCTGACCCTCTATTCTTTGGAAGGTAAGCTTAGAGCAGTGAAGAGCAGGGGAGGCAGCCGCCAGAGATGAGTAAACCAGAAAGCCTGAGGGTCTGTAAAGAACCAGTCCACATTCTCTCCCTAGACAGACAAGGACACTGCACCCCAGGGGCACTAACTAAAGCCCTGAGGTCCCACAGCTGGTACATGTCAGTGTGTCAGCTAGACTTGCGTCTAGGCTCTTTGTACTTTGTTAAGAACTCAGAGGGATGCAGTTGACCCTTGAACAACCCAGAGGCTGTGGGTGTCAATCCCTCAGTGCTCAAAAGTCTGAGTATATTTTTGACCTCCAGTCATCCCTTGGTATCTGCTGGGAATCACTTCCAGGACCCATGTGCATACCAAAGGTGGTCAAATCCCTTCTATACAATGGAGTAGAACAAGGCATACATTCAAATCTCTGCATCCACAGATCCCCAACTGCTAATGAAAAATACTGTTTTCCATCCACAGTTGGTTGAGCCAGCATTCACATCCATGTTGTTCAATGGTCAGCTGCAGTCATCTTTGAAACAAAGTGACTGGAACTGAAGACCCACTCGGTTCGTTTTTAGACCCATGTTTCATATTTTTACTATTCAGTGTCTCTCATTTGGGTATTTCCCAGCTGGCTAACTAATCCAATGCCCCCGCTAAAGAATAAACTCCACACTAATAATTCTCCTCTTGGTGAGGCCACTGCTACCAACAATACAAATGAAGCTCTAGGCTGCACTGCTGAAGTCTTCCCCTTCTAGAAGTGCTTCCTCATCACGGATCTCCCAGGAGTCTCATGTTCCAAGGGCCCGACCTGCTTCCTGCTGGGAAAAACTGATGACTGCAAAGCAACATAAGAGTGTGTGCAGGAGAGAGAACGAGGGTCCCGGCACTTGCGGGGGTTTACACTGCTTATGAACCAAAACAAAGCACCTCAGAAGAGGGCCTACAAAGAGACAATGGGAAAAACAGGCGATCTGAACCTTCATGTGTGCTCATGAGCACAACAGCTCAAACAATTCTGACTTTTCTCTGTGAAGAGGTCAAAATAACAACACCTAACACTTAGGATATGAAGCAAGCAGCTTAAAGACAAGTAATGCTTGTGGAAGTATGGTTTTATAAAGAGAAAGAGCTACATAGAAACAGATGTTAAACTTGCAGCATTCCTTTTTTGGAAAACCATTATAAGCAGGATATGATTTGAGAGCAGCTTAAAAAGCCTCTGAAAGTTAACTGTTTACTATATCCAGTAGCACTGGCTAGAATGGATGTTTACTGATCAAATGTAAACCTCCCAAGAGGAGACCCCAGGTCACCACCACATCAGAGACTCTCCTAGATTGCTCTGTCTCTAATTAGTTACAACTGCTGCTGATGGAAGAGATAATTACAAGTCATTCTCATGGTTAACTAACAAAATTTTTTACCAGAATTCCTGGGGCTAAGCAGAGAAGAACCTATTATGGTGTCACTTTTAGATTCAAATCTCTGCTTTGTTACTTTATTTTACAGTTTCCTCTAATTATAATATTTCAAAGGAAACATGAAGGAAACCGTGAATGCCTGATAACAGTCTTTTATATAGTTTAATGGTAGTTACAGCTACTTGGGTTTTAAGCAGCAGTTTCCTCCACATATAGATAACAGCTAGCTTTTCTCCTTTGTCTCCTCTTTTCCTCCTTAATCTGTGTGTGTGTGGGTGTGTGTGTGTTGGCAAGCAAGCTTTGGAACAAGATAGCATGTGCATAAATAGTTAAACTTAGTGCAAACTGATGGACTAAAAGAATACTTCTCATTATAATCTTTGAACACAGATGTAAATAGAAGCTTTCAGGAGCATCCTTTTTGTATTGCTGGAGAGAGGACAGAGATGCCACTTATAAGATGCACTCAATAAGTATCTGTTGTTGATTGTATGGCAAAAATAGGACATAATAAAACTCTGGCATTAAATGATTTGATCTATAGAATGCTGCCTGGGTGCTGTTTTACAGACACTCCTGGTTTTCCAGCCATGCACGTAGGATTACCATAGTGACCTCTGACATGGCCTGTGAGGGTTTTCTGTAGCATGTGAGGGACTTTCTTGCAAAGCCTTCAGGCAGTTTCAGCATCACAACCTGTTCATTGAGAAAACTTGGGAGTGGTTTAGCCTTTAGATGAGCTCTGTGGAGTCAATGATGCAAAGGGGAAATGCCAAGTCTTTAGAGCTCCTAAAAGAATTGTCTGTGAAGAGCACAGGGTTGAGGGTACATAGTTAGCACCCCCACCCAGCCTGAAAACTGCCCTCATCTATAGCCCCTTCACCCACAATGGATAAAGCTCAGACTCCCTTGTCCAACCTCCCTTCTGGAGTTAAACCATGATGTAGAAGCAAGAGGAGAACAAAAGTCACTGACTGTGAGCCCAAATTCCTGGGAAGAGTAACTGTCTGTGAAGGGAAGAGGCTGATCAGCAGAGGAGGGAGAATGCAGGGAGATGCAGACACAGCAACATTGTGGGACAGAGACCCAAAGAGTCTCCCAGGGGACAACTTCAACCCAGAGAGACATCAATGGACCAACCATGGCTCCCAGCTTCCTCATCCCCACATGGCATGAGGCCTGTGAGTCTGTTTCCTCCCTGTGGATGGTCCATGAGAGTCCCTATTACATTCTCACAACAACTGCCCCCTGTCCACTCAGGTGGGCTCAGCTTCCTGTACCTGCACACGTCACCAACAAGGGGAACTTTACCACCAGGACAAGTGGGCCTGCGGGAGTTTTTCTGAGTCTGTTATTTCCTCATCCCTACTTCCCTGCTCATCTCCCAAGAGTTAGTGGGTCCAAACGAAGCCATCAGCACTGCTACCTCAACTGTCCAGCACAGGAAGCTGGCATGCCTCCTTTCACAATGGAACCTCCCCAAAATAGCCTCACACAGCTCCTCTCCCTGGCAAAACCTTCTCCACCTCCCATCTCACATAGCCGATGGCCTGAAACACTCCGCACTTACACAACTGCCTTGCCATAAAAGGACTAGGTTTCATCCAATGTATTTCTGAAAGATGTTTGAGTGTTGAATAAATGCAAAAGTCTTTAACAGGAATTAGCAAAATCAGAGATGAATGAGAATGGTGTCAGCCCTCAGGAAGCTGACAATCCTGTGGACTAGGAGAAAGTGTTGGAAGAACACAGGGGAGGGTAACTTCAACTGGAGGAAGCTGAAAAAGTCAAACTGGTAAGGTGGGTTTCCGGGGAAGATGGGGAGGAGAGGGTTCTGGGGGCTTCTGGGCAGGGCTTAGAGAGTGGGGAGGATAAGGGAAAATGGCGGAGGCTTAGACGGACGTGTTGGTGCTTTATCCCGGAGCAGTTAGGGGCGAGCAGCTGAAACGGGTAACAATCAGCCCGATCAAGCTGGGGAGGTTCAGCTGAGAGACAGTCTGCAGCCAGGAAAGACAGAGAACTCCTAAAAAATGCGGATGGTTAGAGATTGAGGCTGAAACCTCCCCCTGGGCGCCAGCGCAGCGGCGAGACCGCGCCATCTTAGGGAGCTGTTACCGGCATCCAGAGATCGGCTACTAACCCGGCGGCTACTAACCCGGAGGCAACGACTCGCAAGCAACGCGACTGTAAGAGCCCAGAGGGGACCTGCACCCCTTCACGGAAAGCAGATTCAAGCAACAGCGGCCTCCTGATCACCACACGCTCTGCCTGGGGAACAGTTGCTGTGTGTGAAGCCTCCCTCCACCAGCCAGAAGAGCCACCACAGCTGTGAACAGCACCCACCAGAGGCCCTGCTATCAACAGAGGAGCCGCTGCTACCACAACCGCCCAAGGAGCAACCACAGCCCGAGGAGCCACTGCCACCCAGGGAGCAGCCACTGCCACCCAGGGTCCAGCCACTGAACGACTCAACAACTAGTCATGTCAGTGAGATCAAACATGGGTAGACAAAGAAACCCCCAAAGGAAAGAAAAGGAGGACTCGCCAGAAAAGCAGCTAAGTGAGACAGAGATATGCAACATGACGGAAAAAGAATTCAGAATAAGGTTCCTAGAGTACATGCACCGGATGTTCAAGAAGCAAGAAGAAACAGATGAAAAAATCAACTACTTATGCAAGAAGCTAGAAAGAAACAGATGAAAAAATCAACAACTTAAGTAAGTCCCAAGAAGAAATGAAGAGCGACATAGCTGCAATAAAAAACACCATTGAAAGTATCAACAGTAGACTGGGAGAAGCGGAGGACCGAATTAGTGAATTAGAAGACAAGGAAGCAAAACACACTCAAACTGTACTGCAAATGGAGAAAAAAATTAAAAGACAGGAGGAGAGCCTAAGGGAGCTTTGGGACAACATGAAACGAAACAACATACGAATAATAGGGGTGCCAGAACAACAGAAAGATGAACATGGATTAGAAAACCTATTCGAAGAAATAATATCAGAGAGTGGGGAGCACATGGTGCCCATGTGGCTGACACCCTGGAAATGGAAGAGGACATAGGAAAGACACATGTGGCTCAGAGGAGGAGGCCCGCAAGGTCTATGAAAGAGCTGGGGGTTGGCAACGCAGGCAATGGGGCCAGGAAGGCGCCTGGGCAGGGAGTCGCACAATCAGGTTCAGAGTCCATCATTTGTGCTTTACATGCTTGTAAAGTTACCAGCCCTGAGACGGCCAGTGCAACACACTGAATGTAGCTTTGGAAAACAATAGTTCTCTAGACTTCAGTTTGGATAAACAACTGTGTAAAATAAGAATGGACTCTTGGTCCTGGCTCCACTGCTTGAGCATAAGAGCTTTTTAGCAAGTTCAGTCAGTCCTTCACCTCTCCTCACAACAGAACTGTCATTCTCGGCCCACGTTGGGTGTTCGGTATCACGTGATCTAATGATTGTGGAAGCTCGAAGCACAGCCTCTTCAGCAAGTTAGGAAATACATATCCTGAATGTTTGGAAATCTGGGAAAGGCTCCATGTCTTTCCTCTTTTTTTTTTTTTTTTTTAAGTTTTACTCGATATAACCAGCCCTTACATACTTCTGTTCTAAGATGATGTTAAATATCAGGGGGGAGAACTAAATCCTGACCATTCTCACCGCACCCCAGATTATGGGCAATCCCAACTTCATTTATGTAGTAGCCCTGAGCACCGTACACAGAGAAGCAGAGTGATGTACATGTTTCTAATTGAGGGGTGAAAGGACGTATTCCTTACACAGCTCCACACAGGAAAGGGACGTAGCTGGGCTCTGAGAGCAGTTTCACATCCATTCGAGCTGTTGGGAAGGCAGAGGACAAGGAAGTGTGAAAGGACAGTCCAGCACTGAGCAACTGTGAAAGGCACGTAAAGGACTGAGTACCCCTTCCAAACAGGGCAGGCCTCACACGGCCCCATGCTGCTGCAGAGCGGCAGCAAGCAGCCAGCCTGACAGCTCCCCTCCACTGCTTCCAGTGGCCCGTGCCAAGTCACCAACATTCTCTGGGTTTCACGTTCTTTGGCTATAAAATAACAACACTGTCAGCATGCCTACATCACCATCCTGCCAGAATAAAACAAACCGACTCTGTCCAGCCCCTGGGTCTTCCAAATGACTATGATGGCCATCTTCCCTGGGAAGTCAGTGGAGTGCTAAGGACAGCCGCAGTGTGGGGACACACTCTAAGGTGGACCTCAGCCCACTAGAGAACCTACAGGAAGGAGAGCCCTTGTGACACTTCCCAGTCACCTTGATGGCTTGGAGTTGCACAGGACCATTCTGGACCTCACCGTCCCCCCACAGACCCAGAGGCCAGCCCAGCAGGGTCCTATGGGACAGGACAGGCTGCAGGGCCACTGCTGTATTCATCCAGTGACTCAAGGCTGGGACCTGGCCTGCTATCATTTATTTACCCAGATACAGAATTTATGGAAGCCAAAGTATTATTGGTTTAATTTTCCTTTTCCTTGTTTTTAATTTTTAAGCTGTTAACTATTAGCACCTATTTATTTTCTCCCAAAGCACATTTTTTTCTGATGAGAAAACCTTCTGCCCACCTTCCTGTTCATCTCCTGTTTTCAGTTCTCTATTGACTACTTAAAAACAAGCCAACAAACAAAAGACATCATTTCATTACAACCCAACTCAGCTGGTCTCTGAGGCTTTAGGCACTGGCACAGATATCTGTAAGCATGTACTATGCATTTTCTCTCTCTCTCTCTCTCTTTTTAAAATTTATCTTTATTGTTGAAAGTATTACAGATGTCTCCTTTGCTTTTTTCCCATTGACCCCCTCCACCCTGCACCCCCTCCTCCTGTCCTTCACTACACTATTGTCTG
>NW_005871077.1:1915540-1935447 GCF_000147115.1 Myotis lucifugus | reverse complement strand
TCAGAATAGGGGGAAGAGGCTAGAACTGTCAAGATCTCTGTCATCTGTATGAAGACATCCCAGAGTAACATGAGCCACTCATCTGGGCACTTCACTCATGTCAGAAGGAAAGACTTCTGGCAGATCAGGTGATGCCCAGACACCTAGAGATCCCCAGGAGCCTGCTATCACATAGGGGCTAGAAAGTCCTGAGAAATCTGGGGACAAGGTTGGGAGCCACACTGCCCACACAGAAGTCTAAAGGGGATTCTATCACCTCCCACTCAGGGACCCAACTCTCATCTCTGATCTAGACCTTCAAGACTGGGGGAGACCGCACACAGCCTACATGGCACGTGCATTTCACAGCCATGCATTCCACGGATTCCACAGCCACTGTCAGTACCTCGTTAGAAACTGAGCTGTCTGCTTCTCAACCGTTGTTACAATGGTGGGAAGAATGAACTGAATCCATGAGCATACAATAAATGCCGTGTATGCCCAACACTGTAACAAGCTCTTTGGACCCTGAAATACAAGGTAGAACATACAGATATGCAAATCTGTATTGTAGTAACTAAGCTGGCCTAATTCTCAGACAACTCATCCATAAGCACCCTCTTCCAAAGTTCAGGGAACATGGATCAAAAGAGACTTAAGCTCAAGAGAGCAATGGACACAAGTGTGATTTGTGAAGGGCAAGGTTATATGAAAGTAGTTTCAAGTTCTTTTCCATTCTGGGTCCCCCCTGACCTGGTTCCATCAATGATAACTCTTCCCTTCAACCAGAGAAATGGCCTGACTTGTCCACACAAACCTACTTTTACTGCCCTGGGCATGAAGAGTGGTGATCACCTTCACTTTTACTTAATGACCAAGGTGTCAGATGCTCTGAATTATAAGAACAAAATTCCTCCCACTTTTTGCCTGAAAGCTATCAACAAACAAAAAAGATCCTTTCTGTAAAAAGGTGGCTTCTAACCATTAAAGGCTACTTCACTCCCCTTTCTGGGTACTTCTTTGTTTCCCTTAAAGACAGGTCCATTTCTTGCCAGTTGCATACAATTTCATAAGATGCTCAATACAGGCAGAGCCCTCCTTCCCTGGTCTGAGCCTGGTCTCAACACAGCGTTAAAGACAAACAGTTTTATGAAGTGATGACAAAGGTTTCCTCTAGGTCCAAATGGCTTGGATGAGATTGCAGGGCTCCTCTCCCATGCTGGCTCTGTGGCAAGCTGCCGAAATTCCCTCTTTTTTAACCCTCCTATTCCCCCAGCCAACCCGGCCTTTCTGTTGGTGTAAGCAAACACCCATAGATGAAGCTATATTCAGATGGGACCCACACTGGGGCCAGTATGTGTGCAAGGGAAACATGGGTTGGGAGCCAGTGGAATTATATGGACACATAAGGAGAAAGGTGTTCTTCTTCACAAACGGAGGGGAACACAAACCTCTTTCAACTCTGTATACCAAATACCGAAACATATTAGTAAGAAAGCCTAAAGTACTAGGAATGTGTGCCTGACATAAACTAGCTTTTACAGAGTTTTTAAATGATTCCTAGCTGAGGCAATATCAGGAAATTACAAGAGAACAGAGAAGCCGAGTACTGAAATGCAGTATTTAGTAGGACAGAATTTGTTTCCTCACCACTGCCTACTGAAGGCTTACTATGGCCCAGCCGTGTGCTCAGTGCTACTGGAACATCCCAGTACCTCAACGGACAGCAGCGTTCTTGTCCCTCAGCCCATGCCCCTTGACCCCAACCAATTATGAGTGGAGGATTTTATTACATACCTACTGCCAAACCCCAAGTCGGAAGAACATGGTGGGTGCACACTTACCCCTCCTCAGACATCCTGGCAGCAGAGGCGCTCTGGGGCTCTCCTCGGGCTCTCAGTGCATGGTGCTCATTTTCAGAATCACTCACATGTCTTGTCCCCAGGGACGCCTTACTGTGCGGGAAGGCAGCAGGGGCATCCTCACATCCGTTCAGCAAGCCATGACCCACTCTCTCTCTCGCCCTCGCTGGCTGGCGACCCTCGTGTGGTGCCGGAAGATCTCTTGACAGCTTGTATCCATGAGAAATCAGGAGGTCTTCTACACTGTACATAATGTACTGGCCTCATCCAAGCTCAGCGACTGGAACGGTCATCATGGCAGAACCCACGCTGAGGGGACAATAGAAAGTGTTCGTGAGGACTCGCTAATTCTCCCTGCAGCCGCATCTGATACCACCTCCTCCTTCACCCTGAACTAGACTCTGGTTATGAACGCAGCACAGTTCCTGCACAGAAGGTGTAGGGATGGGGGATTGCTGCCTGAAATGATTCTCGGTCTTATTCAAGTGGAGAGCGTGGATGAGCAGGGGGCTCTGTAGGTGTGGCGCTTATTCTGGGGGACCCGTCGGATGACTGCCTCTTGTAGAGGGGTCCAGAATGGTGTTTGAGCAATGAAATGATTAACAGTGTCCACCATCCCTTGCCCCAGTCATCTGAAACCACAGGCATAACGAGAGAGGACAAAATAAATACAGACTCAGAAGCTGCAATTACTACTTGGTATTTCTAAAAACAGAAACTACTAGTGTCCAGCTCAATCTTATTATACTTCCCTGCTTTCATTCTTTAGAAATACCTTTCACTCTAAAAGGGCAGAATGGGACCTTTAATCAACGTGGAGCCATGACATACTCGAGCATGATACACTGAGCAAGCGCAGCTGCCCCGGGGAGGTCAACCAGCTGCTGAAAACAGATCTTGAGTTTTGAGGCTCATAATAAGAAAACACATGACACCCTTATCAAGCATACACACCCAACCCACTGTACCATCCCAAACTTCTCCCCACATTAAACTTTTAAGAATCAAATTTCTCCCCAATAAATCGTGGCGAAACATTCTACATCTCTGGGCCAGTGGTGTCCACATTTGAGTTCTGCCATGGTACACGAATTCACGGCAGCTACTTCCCAGAATAAACTGTCCTCAGGCCATAGTACAAAAAAAAAAAAAAGTATGGGCAGGAACCTGCTTGAAAGCATGTGTTTTTTGAAAGCAGATGGGGCTGCCATGTTTCTTTTTACACAAAAGAATCTTCTTTCCTAAGTCTTCTTGTTGTTAATAGGGTGGAAGGTAGTTTGATCACATGAATCTGAATCTGGCTCCCCAGATGTTGTGATGCTGGCCTGGGCAAGAAGCATACCAAGGCCAGGCCTTTAAGAGCTGGCCAGCTCCAGCCCCACTTCATTGGTGGACGGAAATAGCACCGCAGCGGCCCTTCGAACAATGGCCAGGAAATGCCTGCTGCCCATGTGCAGGTGAAAGGAGACGCGTGTGCTTCCTGTCAGTGGGGATTCTTAGTGAGGCATATGATTCTTCTGACTGAGCATGTCCTTCCTCCTCACCACATGCTGGATTCCAGCAGCAGCAAAGGCTTGGTTATCAGCATGGAGCGTATGAGACTTTGGAAAGCTATACTTTCCTATGAGGTTCCTATATGTTATGTGAGGTTGACAAGCTCTGGCAGTTGCTGCACTAGTAGAAAAATCTCCATAGCAATTCTGCCATCCCTGACACTACTGCTGCATGTATTTTAGGAGTTGTACTACTTGGGTCATTCACTTAGACAGAAATGGAAGAACCGGAGAGGCAAGCACTTGTCCTTTCATTCAATCAAATAAGTCACTGGACTACAGGCTGCAAAGGAAAGAGATTCCATTATAGACAGGACTATGGGGACATAGAGGCAAGGTTAGGAAGGTAGGGTCTTTGTTTTGTTTGATGCTACACCCTCAGAATCTGGCACATAATATGCTCTCAATAAATAATTGTTGAGTGAATTCCCAAATGAGAGATAGGGACATTTGAGGTAGGTTTTGAAGAATGATTAGGAGTTCACTAGATAAACGGCGTGTGCATGTGTACAAGAGGGTGAACTGACATTTAAACTAGATTTGGGGTACAATTATTTCAGTAGTAAAGAACTAATATAACAGAATCCCGGTAGCCTAGACCAAGGTCCCCAGACTCATTGGCTCAATGTCACGACCAAATCAGCACCACAGTTAAAGTTAGAGTTTACTAGTAGGTCTTGTGACACTCACCGTTTCTCTCTCTTGCTATGTCAGGCTCTTTAAAAGCAAAGTGCACTGCACTTCAACTAACCATCACATAGATTGAGGGACAGGCCAGTATCCACCACAGAGTTGGTTGTTAAGTCCATTGTTGGAGTGGTAAGAAGTGAGTCTCACAAACATGTATGTGACTTATTTTCCTTCTGGGGTTAGGTAAGTTGGGCCATTATGGCTATGTCTGTATGACAATTATATTTAGCAAACCCTTAAATGGCAAGACAACCCAGGTCAAGCCATAAACATCTTTTAAAGATTCAAACCCCTAAGAGCCATAACTTGACCAATAGGTCTGATAACAAAAGCATATTGATTACTGGAAAGTCCTAACTTTTTCATCTCACAGCGGCCAGAGCTTGTGGGGAGCAGGAGTACAAAGTGTGCCAGCTTCAGCATGCAGGACTGGAGCCCCCGGGAGAGGAATAGAGAGGAGGGGATGACCCATAGGCCCCATAACCCAAATAAGTGCTCCCAGTCACCATCCAACCCTTTGCCTCACATTCTTCACTTTCTCAATCCCAACTCAGAGCCTGGGCTTCTATCTCATCTTCATGCCTACCCTAAACAGCAGACACAGACTGCTGAACAGTCACCCTGTTCCTCTAATCCAGCGGTTCTCAACCTGTGGGTCGCAACTCCTTTGGGGGTTGAACGACCTTTTCACAGGGGTCGCCTAAGACCATCGGAAAACACATATATAATTACATATTATTTTTGTGATTAATCACTATGCTTTAATTATGTTCAATTTGTAACAATGAAAATACATCCTGCATATCAGATATTTACATTAAGATTCATAACAGTAGCAAAATTACAGTTATGAAGTAGCAATGAAAATAATTTTATGGTTGGGGGTCACCACAACATGAGGAACTGTATTAAAGGGTCACGGCATTAGGAAGGTTGAGATCCACTCCTCTAATCTCTGTCATATTCAGCTTACTTTCTTCAGCATCCTTATCTACTTAAGATTAAATGAGCCACCTCACTAACATGTCAATTATAGCAGCCACCAGGAGGGGGCATTGGGTGGCTAAGGAGAAGCCAGGTATCCAATGAGTTGCTGGACTAAAAGATGGCCCCTTCTAAAGTTTTTTTCCAATCCTGAAATACCTGCACTCTACATCAACAGCATTTAATTTGATCACCCACCCACTACCTCAAAGGGTTGCTGGAAAGACACACTAAAAAGGATAAATATCAGTTATTATAACAGCAGATTTCACAACTTGGCAGGAATATGTACAGCTCAAACAGTACTGTTTTAGGTGTGATCCTTTTGATGCCAGCACCAGCTATGATCCCTTAGCAAGCAAGTCATTAACCACACCAAACCTCAGTTTTCTGGTCTGCAAAATGGTGATGCCACTATCTTCCTGTCTCATCAGATTGTTTTGGGGGCCAAATAAGAATATGTAAAAGTGGAAATCAGCACACAAATATAAGATTGTGGGTTTATTATGTTACAATAGCTCTAGTTTGTCTCTCAAGGATTACTTGCCTTATGGAAATCTTATACATTAGTTATTAACTTTAATCATGTAGTTTGGACCGTCTCCTAATTCCTTTGGTATCCTTTGGATGTCACTCTTGATTTGCAAAGTCATGACTGCTTTCTAGCACCCATCCCTTGTCTTTTATGAACAGACTTCAATTTCCATCCAAGTCACTTAAAACAGTAAAAGCTATTCCATATCGTCCAAAACATTAGCACATAATTCCTGAGTGCCTACAATGCACCAAGCACTAAAAGTATAATAATGAATAAGACATGCTTTTTGCCCTTGAGAATCTTATTGTTTTGCTGTAGAGACCATTGAAAAATAGGCAAACAAAACATGGCATATGCATTTATTAGTGGCAGAAGCTAGCCACCTCTCCAGGGTCATAGCACTGTGACAGAGATAAGAACAGGATGATGTAGAAGGGACCCTTACCCAGTCTCAAGGGGTCAGGAAGGCTTCTGGAAGATTGCTTCTAGGCCCAAAAAAATCCTCCACCTCAGGGTAGATCTGCACAGTAAGATCACCTGTAAGGGTGATTTTCCAGCCACTTAATTTAAGACATTTTTCCTTTGCTACTTTTTTGTTGTTGCCTTGTATCAAATACTCATTGTGGAACATCTAGTAAGAGTGGTTAGGGCAGTGAATGCGCCTAGTTACAGTCTCAAGTAAGGAAGGGACTTCTAGCCTTGGCAGGGCCCGGACACAATGACAGGAGACAATGAGCACACTGTAAATGTCATGTTCATGCTGTGAATATCTAGAGACATTTGATGCAAGAGAAACATTTACCACAAGAACAAGCATGAAGGCACCGCTGCCTCTCAAAGTGGGGAGTTCCCAGCTGGGAGGTTCTTAAGCAGAGGTGGAGGGAATGGATTTGGAACCTGTTTTCTTTCAACAATCACCCATTGAAAGCATGTGGCTGCACATCAATCAAAACATTAAAGAAGTATGCACCCTCACATCTTAACATGTTCTATAACACTTTCTATTCTATTACACTTTTAAAAATTATGGCCACCACCCACAAAATTTCATGGTGCTCTAGTCTGTCATAACCTACAGTGTGAAAAACACTATTATGAAAATCATTCCTACGCCGGTTGGGGGCTAGACTAGATGACCTCTGAAATTTCAGCAAGTTCAAAGACCTTATCAACCTATGAGAAATTCCTTGATCTAATAAGTTCATTGCTCTGTTCTCAACAGCAAATACAGCTGTTCTATCATATCAGAAATGTTCTTCCCAAGAAAAAGCATAGCTACTAATTGTAACTACTTTCCTATCCTTAAGAACAGAAAAAGAAATGAATCTCCCTAAGGCAGAGGTTCTCAACCTTCCTAATGCCGCGACGTTTAATACAGTTCCTCATGTTGTGGTGACCCCCAAGTTCATTGTTACAAATTGAGCATAATTAAAGCATAGTGATTAATCACAAAAACAATATGTAATTATATATGTGTTTTCCGATGGTCTTAGGCGACCCCTATGAAAGGGTTGTTTGACGCCCAAAGGGTTGCGACCCACAGGTTGAGAACCGCTGCCCTAAGGGAAAAAGTACTGTCCTCTGCTGACTCCACCTATGACCTACCAGTAGCTTGACACCTGAGACCAGGGAACACCTCGTCACTGGCAGAAGAGCAACCAGAACTGCAGAAGCAGAGGGAAGTCACAGGTCCCTGGAAGCAAATGGTTATGCAATGCTGCCACCTTTATTCTTCTTTCTTTGGTTTAAAAAAGTCAAGACACAGTTTTTTGTTTCTTTTGATTTCACTTTTGTTCTTTTCATGTTTCCCCACTATAATCTTGCTTATATCCCTAAACTCCATCATTTCAAAGACAAAACTTATAAAGCCATTTAAAAACTCTAGCACCACAAGAAGAGCTGACAGCCTACTCAAAGGGACACTTATGCTAATGGATCTAGTTCTCTGGGTAGCGTGTGTTCAGCTGTTTCTTCTCATCTCAGTGGAAGGTGATTGCAGACTTTCTCCTACATCAGTGATTTTCAATCTTTTTTATGTCATGAAACACATAAACTAATTACTAAAATTCTGCGGCACACCAAAAAATAAATTCTATTTTTTGCCGATCGGATAATAAAAAAGTAGGTATAATTTTGATTCATTCATACCAGATGGCTATTGTTGTGTTGGCTGTTGTCATTTTTTTATTTGACAATCTAAGGGAAAAGAGTCAGGTACTGCATGTTTGAAAATTCCTTGTGGCAGGCACATCAGTGTGCCTGCCATGGTGCACCGGTTAAAAACTGCTGCCCTACACAAATGTAGAGAGGGTGGCAGAGCACAGTAAGAAGAAAAAGCAAGCACTTTGATGTCAAAATGACCTAGGTTTCCATCCTGGCTTTCATTTCATAAGTGGCCTTTGTCAATTTACTTAACTTCCAAGCCTCAGTTTTCTCATGTGTAAAATAGATGGGCTGCCACTTATTCCAAGGAAACCTATGGGGCTTCTAGGAGTTTTAGGATATTAGGATAGTAATCTCTAATGGAATTTGTGGTATTACTTGATTTAACTAGAAATAAATCAGAGCTAGGCCCAGCCACCCACTCAGAAAATGTCTTGCTTGGTTGTACAACTTGGGTTGAGCAAAACAAACATTTGATTGAAACAAACTTTTTCGGACCGTACAGTTGACCCTTGAACAACATGGGTTTGAACTTTGCAGGTCCACTTATATGTGTATTTTTTTCCAATAAGTACTGTAAATATATTTTTATCTTCCTTATGACTTTCTTAATAACATTGTCTTTTCTCTAGATTACTTTATTGTAAGAATACAATATATAATACATACTAGAGGCCCAATGCACGAAATTCATGCAAGGGGCTCGGCCCTCACAGCCCCAACTGCCGCCACCCTCTGTGGGGTGATCAATTGCAGAGCCCCCCCCCCCCCCATTGATCGCCCTGCAAAGGGTGGAGGCCCAGGTTGCCTTGCAGCCCCGCCCCCGACCCACTGGTCATTCCAGAAGTTTGTTCTGCTGTCTGGCCTAATTAGCATATTAGCTCTTTATTATATAGGATAACATACCAACTATGTCTTAATTGACTGTTTATGTTATCAGTAAAGCTTCCAGTAAACAGTAGGCTATTAGTAAAATCTTTGGGGGATACAAAGTCATACCTGGATTTTCTTTTTTTTTCTTTCTTTCTTTTTTCTTTTTTTTAAAATATATTTTTATTGATTTCAGAGAGAAAGGGTGAGGGAGAGAGAGAGAGAAACATCAATGATGATAGAGAATCATTGATAGGCTGCCTCCTGCACGCCCCCTACTGGGGATCGAGCCTGCAACCGGGCATGTGCCTTTGACCAGAATTGAACCTGGAACCCTTCAGTCTGCAAGCTGATGCTCTATCCACTGAGCCAAACCAGCTAGGGCTTATACCTGGATTTTCAACACCCCTAACACTCCTAACCTCCATAGTTTCAAGGGTCAACTGCTACATAAAGAAGAAACACTGGATTTATAAAAATTCTCTTTTTGTGGAAGAAAGATTCTGTGCCGAGTATACAATGCACACACAAAAGGATAAGATAAATGCAAACACTTTTTTTCTATTTTGTTATTAAAATGCTACTTACAAGCTTGGAAACTTATAGCATAATTGAAGAAACAGTGAATGAAACAAAAAACAAGTAACACTGAGCTGGGTGGGAAGACAGAGCTCAACCCACAATTCTCTTGTTTAACTCTATGAGACTGGTTTAATTAAATTAAATTCATGAGATGACACCCAAAGAGAAATGCTTATTACATGCAGTCTCTAATTCTGGTGGTTTGAAGGAGATGAGGTGGAGGAATAACAGTGCTAAACAGCCAAGTTTGCCTCTGGTAGATTTTCTGATTGATTTATAACATCAGTAGGTTTATATTCTATTACTTTTGCCCCCCTGAAGATACTTGTGATAGGTGGTAAAATGCTCAAAATACTCTCTGGTCAATGCATAACAAATTCATCAAGAATATCTTCCAATTCATGGTTAATTTATCCTCCCCTGTACCAATAAACTCTCTACATACAAAGCAGAAAGTGACTGCTCTATAAGCTCAAAATAGCAGCACATATGGAAGACAATAACATCAACCATCCATTGAACATCTGCAATGTGCTAGATGCTCTGTTAGTTGCTTGGAACACTTTATTTCATCTTATACTCCAGCATACTTCTGGATATACCTATGAAAGTCCCATATGTGAGTCCAAGGTTACACCGCTTATAAGTACAGATACAAGATCAAGTAAGGGTCAGCTAGCTTCAGAACCCATGCTACTATTTTAGGCTCATCCTTCTATATAGCAACAAAAAGTTCCCACTTTACCAAATAATGCATAAACAAGAAAAGATAGAAAGCATGGTGACATTAAATTGAAAAACTGTATATTTAAAAAGAAAAAAATCTCCTTTATTCTCTGGGATTAGAATGGCTCTTCTAGATACTTCTTTCCCTTATACACACCAAACACACACACACACACACACACACACACACACACACACACACCACGTGCGTGCGCACACATGCACAGGATCGATGCCTCACTTGACTGTAATGCCTTAATGGCAATACTAGTATTAATTTCTGAATACACGTAATTCACAAATATGCCATGCAATTGCTTCAGGACCTTCAGCAGACCTCTCCCATCATTTGAATTTTCAGGGTCCTTGTCAGTAACATGGAGCCATCATAAAACCTATTATGTGAATCTGAAAAGCCAGACAAATGATATCTCTGCTAAATGGAAGAGGAGTAACTTTCAGAAAAAAATGAATTCTAAAAGAAAAAAATTATCTATATAGAAATAGCCACTCTTATTTACATCATTAATAGAATTTGGACTTTATTTGAGCAGATAATGGAAAACCACAAAGGGTTTGGGCAAGCAAGGGTAAGGCTGCTCCACAAAGAATGTAGCAAGAAAGTGGACTGAAGTGGCCAGACCAAGAATAGATGTGTAGACAAGAAGTTACAAATCCCTTCTATTGTAATGTGTAGGAGTGGTAGGAGATGGTTAAGAAATAAAGAAATAAGAAGAGTAATTATTAAGGGAAGAAGTAAAATGAATTTGAGTCTTGGTGACTAAGATAATGGTCTTTTCATTAGGAGAAATATAGAAGTCGGAAATAATTATTGGCCGGAGAAGATGACAAGTAATTTGATTTTCATTTAACCAACCAATTCCCACAAAATTTTCTTTCCCAAAATCATTTTAAAATGGATCTTCATCAGATTACTTGTCCCTTCCAAAGACCTGAATGAGACTATTTAAAGTAATCTTATTGTGATAGATTTCTAAGTTCTTTAAATATTAGCCGTATCATTTATATTCACATAGAAGGGATTTAGGAAAGTGTTAACAATCCATCAGCATTTAAGCATAGAGTTCAGTTGCCCACACACTCACTGTAGGGATAAATTTCTATGTTTCCATGTTGCTCAATACATATCTGTTATTTTGAATTGACCCTGAGACACTTCACAAGAGAAAAGGGAAGGACCTGTTTGAACTTCAGTCTCTTCCCTTGAACTTCAGTCTCTTCCCCTGGTTGAATGAAAGGTTCTTCAGGGTCCTTCTAGCTCTAGAAATCTGCCCCCTTCTAGCCTGTTCTCCCTTGTGATGAACAGCATGCATTTCTATGTCAGCTGGCCACAGTGAAAAGAATACAGATTGTGGCCATGACACAAACAAAGCTAAATAGGTCATATGAAGATAGAACCTCTGACCTTGGCCTCGTTAGCTCCCATACAGAGGCCAACCAAGAGAGCAGAGCTAAATGGCCACACACTGAGAACAGGAGATGGGTACTGGGGGATGGAAGGAGGCCAGGGAGTACGCACACCATCTAGCAATTCTCCATCCCAGAAGTTCCAGAGCGCAGTTGTTGCACACTTATTCTTGTTCCACACTGGAAGTGCCAGTCACTGGGCTCTGTACTGGAGAACATAAAAATACATAAGACCCGTCAACACCCTTCCTTGTGGATGTCATGGTCTAGGTTGTGTTATTTCGATTATGGGCATTCTCATCATTAGAGGTTGAGACTTGCAAATGGTACTATTTCTTCCTCCCTTTCCATTTGCAAAAGTTAAAATATTTTACTCTCATATTTACAGTTATAAGTCTCCCCTGGACAGTGGAATGAAACAAAATATGAATAACCTTATTAAATCAACCAGAATTTGTCTTCCTTTTAAAAATTTGCCTAAATCACGAAATGAAAATTAATAAAGAAACAAATACCCCATTAAAAATATGAAACAAATGTTCACCCTCACCTATAATCAAAGATATGTAAATTAAATAAGAATGTCATTATTCACTAACCAATTATTATTTTTTAAAAATATATTTTATTGATTTTTTACAGAGAGGAAGGGAGAGGATAGAAAGAGACATCAATGAGAGAGAAACATCGATCAGCTGCCTCTTGCACACCCCCTCCTGGGGATGTGCCCGCAACCAAGGAACATGCATTTGACCAAAATCGAACCCGGGACCCTTCAGTCCACAGGCCGACGCTCTATCCACTGAGCCAAACCGGTTAAGGCCAATTATTATTTTTTAAAAACAGTATTGGTTGTTGGTGAGGACATAGTGAGCTATGAGGTTTCTCCTTCTGTGGGTATATAAATGTGGAGGGTCATATGTAAATGGGAATTTCCTTTCTTAAAAGTGATTAATATGACCAACAGCATATTTCACAGACCTAGAACAAACTCTCCAAAAATTTATATGGAATAAAAAAAGACCCTGAATAGCTGCAGCAATCCTAAGAAAGAAGAAAAAAAGTTGGAAGGATCACAATACCAGAGATCAAGCTGTATCACAAAGCCACTGTTCTCAAAACTGCCTGGTACTGGCACAAGAACAGACTTATAGACCAATGGAACAGAACAGAGAACCCAGAAATCAACCAAAGCCATAATGCTCAATTAATATTTGACAAAGGAAGCAAGAGCATAGAATGGAGGCAATACACTCTCTTCAATAAATGGTGTTGGGAAAACTGGACAGCTACCTGCAAAAAAAAATGAAACTACATCACCAACTTACACCATACTCAAAAATAAACTCAAAACGGATAAAGGACTTAAACAGTAAGACGGGAAACCATAAAAATCCTATAAGACTCCATAGGCAGCAAAATAGCAGACATATGTCATAGCAATGTCTTTACAGACACAGCTCCTAGGGTAAGGGAGACTAAGGAGAAAATAAACAAATGGGATTACATTAAAATAAAAGGCTTCTGCACAGCAAAAGAAACCATCAACAAAACAAGAAGAAAGTCCACTGCCTGGAAGAACATATTTGCCAATGCTATTTCAGATAAGGGTTTAATCTCCAAAATTTACAGAGAACTCATACAACTTAACAAAAGGAAGATAAACGATACAATCAAAAAATGGGCAAAGGATCTAAATAGACACTTTTCGAAAGAGGACTTAGAGAAGGCCCAGAGACATATGAAAATATGCTCAAAGTCACTAATCATCCAAGAGATGCAAATCAAAACAACAATGAGATACCATCTCACACCTGTTAGAAGGGCTATCATCAACAAATCAACAAAAGACAAGTGCTGGTGAGGATGTGGAGGAAAAGGAACCCTCCTGCACTGCTGGTGGGAATGCAGACTGGTGTAGCCACTGTGGAAGACAGTATGGAGTTTCCTCAAAAAGTTGAGAATGGAACTCCCACTTGACCCAGTAATCCCACTTCTAGGAATATATCCCAAGAAACCAGAAACACCTATCAGAAAGGATATATGCACCCCTATGTTCATAGCAGCACAATTTACAATAGCTAAGATTTGGAAACAATCTAAGTGCCCATCAGCAGACGAGTGGGTTAAAAAACTGTGGTACATCTACACAATGGAATACTATACCGCTATAAAAAAGAGAGAACTCTTACCATTTGCAACAGCAAATGGATGAACCTGGAGAGCATTATACTAACCAAATAAGCCAGTCAGAGAAAGATAAATATCACATGATCTCACTCATTTGTGGAATATAATGAACAACATAAACTGATGAACTAAAATAGATCCAGAGACATAAAAGCATCGAACAGACTGTTGAATCTCAGAGGAAAGGCAGGGGCGGGTGGAAGTGGGAGGTGGTTAAGAGATCAACCAAAGGACTTGTATGCATGCATATAAGCATAACCAATGGACATAAGACACTGGGGGGTAGGGGAGGCCAGGGGATTGTCAAGGGCGGGGAAAAAAAGGAGAAATATGTAATACTCTTTGTAATAATTTAAGCAATAAAAAAATATATATTAAAAAAAAGAATTTAAATTTTTTTAAAAGTAATTAATATGTTACAAAATCTTTAAAAATTTGAAACACTATGGATGAATCTCACTACTTAGGATCCATCTTAATGAAATAATCAGAGATATACACAAAGTTTTATAAGGATATTTATCCAAATGTTAATTATGATAGTAAAATATTACATTAAATGTCTATTTAAGGGATGGATCAAAATTCTGGTATATCCACATGATAGACTATAATATGTATACACACATATAAAATTATGTTTTCAGATACATAATGGCACAGGGAAATGTCTATGGTATCAAGTTAAATAATAAAGACAGGATACAAACCCCTAGGTTCAGTGTAATACAAATTTCATTTATATACATATGTAAAGGGGAGAAAAACACTGAAATGAAAAATACCAAAAATACCAACAGTGGTATTGGATTGTGGTGTTTTTTTTTAATGTCCTTATTTATATTTTATTGTATTTTATAAGTTTTTTAATAATGTTCTGTCATAAAATGTACTTTATGAGGTTCTGCCATGAAATGAACCTTATGAAATACCATTTTGCAGGAGAAAATGGTCAAATGTTGGCACTTTCATATACTTTAACTTAATATTATGTCATCAACAGAAAATTAAAACAAGGTGTTGCTTAGGTAGGATTAAGAAACTATCTTTGAAAGTATATTACATGTTTGGATGACTCAATGAGAATAAAACAAGAAAAGAATAAATGGTTAAATCACATAAGGTTCTAAGGGCCTAGTATATGGTGCATGTGTCTTATCTGTTACAAAGATTCTTAACCTGTTTCCAGCAAGCCTAAAATTACATATTTTGCAGATAAAATCTAATACAAAATTACAAATAGCATTCTAAAGGTCTTGATTAGACATTGTTGCTCCTCTAGAGAACCTAAAACTTTACTGTATTCACTGACATTCCATACTTAAGATGTAATTAGTCACTCAAATTGTTGACAGTTCACTGAAAATATTTCTTCAACTGACAACTTTTTGGTCTATGTTCTGATTAATATATAACAAAGTACTTTCTTTAAACAAGAGGTAAATAATCAAGATATAAAGTGAACTGGAATGGAGCATGTTGCTTAACTGATAGGTGAATTTTTAACGCTTTCTATAGCTTTTTTTTAAAAAAATGGTAGAACTATGTACTTTATAATGAGCAATAGAATTGTCGTTTCCCCTTTCAGTCTTAAGAGATAAAGAATTCAACAGTTCCAGTTTAAGTTCTGGGAGAGTAAGTTCTCACACAATGTCGTTACCAAACCACATAGTGTGATGGCCAGCTTTGCTAGGGCCCTCAAGTTGTTAAAAATCTCCTAAGACAAAAAAGCATATTTAATCTGTGAAGTAATAATTATAATAAGGCAACCATCACTGACCTGTTTCTATACGGTGACAAAAAAACAAGAGAAAGAAAAATCTTTGGTCTAAGATAAAAAAAAATACCCCGGAACCCAATCTTGTTGGGTTGGGTCGGTGTTAAGGCATTGATAAATAAAGAGAAGAAAATATTATCCACTTATTATTCACTTCATTTTTTTCACAAATATTATCTCCTCTGACTTTTCTGTCTTTTCCCCCACAACTTGTGTGAACACACACACACACACACACACACACACACATACACACACACTCCTGTCCTCTCTTTTACCTTTAAATTCCATCACACTATTATGCTTTGGGGACCTCATCACATTTTCTTGAGACCCCAAGTACCTCCATTAACATTTCTGAAAGATTAGCAGTCATTAAGAACCGAATTGAAATTATATAAGATTTTTTAAATCTTCTAAAATTTTTGGCTACTTGATAAAATAATGTGAAACTTAATAATAGGTTAGAATTTAATTCCATTATCATCAAATATGTCACACTCCACATATAAAGATTCCTAAAACAGTCTATTAAACTTATAACACACTAGTTTTGTTTTCAAATATCTTTAGAATAAAAGAGCCAAGGTTTTATAAAAATCTTAAAGTTTAAATGATTTTATATAACTCTTATATTTTTGTTGATTTTATAATTACAAGAGTCATTTAAAGTTATTCTAAAAGTAAACACTACATAATTTAGAGTTTAAGCAAAAGTAAGTTTCCAATAACCCCACTGAGATAACCAGCAATAACTCGTTTCTACTTCTCCAAGTCTTCTACCTATACATACAGTTTCTTGCATGCTCTCTGTCTCTGTCTTATTTTCTTTTCTTTTTTAAAGTATATTTGTATTGATTTCAGAGAGGAAGGAAGAGGGAGAGAGAGAAACATCAATGATGAGAGAGAATCATTGATCGGCTGCCTCCTACATGCCCCCCTACTGGGGATCAAGCACACAGCCCGGGCATGTGCCCTTAACCGAAATCGAACATGGGACCCTTTAGTCCACAGGCGGATGCTCTATTCACTAAGCCAAACCAGCTAGGGCTCTTTCTTTTTCTTCCCCTCTTTGAAATACATCTTGGTGTCTCTTTATAATAGTATCTAAATTCTTTCATTTACATAGATAAGAAACTAGCTTAAGAGGTGAGCTATCGCGAGATAACCAAAAAGCAGCAAACTACAAAGATATTTAGTGGTCATCTTTGCCAGTGTGGACAGGCTGTTTCCAACTCTGTTATCTATATAAAATTTTTGGAAAATATATTTAAAGGAAGTAAGGGTAGTAATCCAAATTTTAAATAAAATACCACAAAATCAAACTAAGATAACGGAGGTTTTAGTACCGGAGCAGTTCCCATATTTTTTAAATGACACTTAGTGTTTAAAGCATTGGAGACTGATCTAGCTTCCCTGGGCTGCTGTCCTTGGCAAGTGGGTGTCCCTTAGCATTCCTCAAGTCAGCAGGCCCTTGAAATGAAGCACAATAACAAGGTTTTAATGAGTGATCTAACCCTTCCCCATTCAAAAGGTAAAAGACATCTGTTTAAAAAAGCAAATAAACCACAGGAGTGGGTTCAGCAATAGGCCTGGAGGATTTCAGAGATACACCCCTTGCTTATCAAAATAAAAATCACAACAGAACAATTGTTTCAACTTTACACTATGTGTTCTGAACTGTTCTACAGTCTGCAGATTAACTGGCGTGGAGTCCCACCAAGCTCATGAAGAGAGAAACTCGGGACTCCGGCAACACGGTTGGTGTTTGCTGTCCTCCCAAACTAGAGGGCTCTCCCAGCAAGCACAGGGAGAACTTGGCAGAACCACACACTCCTGGGCTTCCTTTACTGGTAGTATTTCTCGGACTTATTTTTAAATTTTAAATTGCATTTTAAAAATCAGACTCCAAGGATCTTTTCCTATTTGCTTTTGTTGTTGTTGTTGTTTTACTGAAAAATTGGTCTTTACTTATTCTCTTTATGGTATCACCCCTGCCCAGTTACATTTTATAGTTACCATCTTCCTCTGGAATCTGTGACCACTCACTTGGGTTATTAGATTACTCTGATTAGATTGTCAAACTAATCATGTGAACACTCAGGCATTTTAAGTTATGTTCCAAGGAGGTGGAAAGACAAAATTCTTTCTTTTCTGGCACAGGCTTCTTCCACCCACTGAATCCCCCTAAATCTCTTGGGCTTGCCAAGGTCCTGACCTTCCAGTCTCCACAACAGAGGGTGATGTTTGGCGGGAGAAAGACCCAGCAGATTAAGGCCTCTGTTCAACAAATATTTGCTCACCCACTCCAACCAGAGTGAAACAGTTTGCTACATGCTGCCTGCCCAGAGTAACATTTAGGGACCTCTGGGAAGCTTGTTCAGTGATGGCTAAGAATTAGACACCTCATATCAAGGTAAATAGAAAGTCCAAACTCATTGTACATCATGGAAAACTAAATGAATTTACTGAACTCCCAATTTCACATGAAAACCAGCACAAGTCCCATGAAATAGAATCTGAGTGTGATTTGCCAAACAAACAAAAAAACCAAAAACAAGTTTACTCACGTCCTAGCCAGCTTTGCTCAGTGGTTAGAACATGGGCCCTCAGGGTTCAATTACAGTCCAGGTCACATACCTCAGTTGCAGGCTGGATCCCCGGGCAGGATTGTGGCCGTGGGGGAGGCAATCAATCAATGTGTCTCTCTCCCATCCTCACATCCATGTTTCTCTTTCCCCCTCCCTTTCCACTCTCTCTAAAAATCAATGAAAAAAAATATACTTGGATGAGGATTAACAAAACAAACAAATAAAAACCTTTACTCAACCTTGTGTTGTTGGGTGTTCTTAATCTAGTCTCTTAAATTCAAAAACTCTCTGGCATAAGGCATCATTTTCTTGTTTTACTTGCACAGCCTGTGACCATTGAGTTTAGAAGTTTAGACTATTGAGTCTGCCCTTTCTGTCAAGAAAATTTCTGGCTGTCTTTTCCCATTTCCCACTCCCTTTCCCTATCAAGAATCATCTTCCAACCCTCACCCCTAACCCTTGGGATATCTGCAAATCTGAAAAGACAAAAAGAAAAAGGAAAACATGAAGCTGCGGGGGAAATGTCCGAATTATGTGGTTCACACTCCTTCATCTTCCTCTCCAAGACCAGAGGAAGGAAATGCGGGCCTGGGGGTTAAGGGGAGGGGATGCAGGGGTGGGAGCGTGGGTGGCTGTGTGTGTGTGTGTGTGTGTGTGTGTGTGTGTGTGTGTGTGTGTGTGTGGTGGGGAAGGGGGGAGGCGATCTGTCTAAGCTAATTCCCCAAAGTCCTCTGCTCCTGGAGAGGTTGGATGAGCAAGACCAGGGCATGTCCAGGTTGCGCTCGCATAAAGTTCCCGTTTTTATTTATTTATTTTTTTCAGTAGTAAAAGCAGCTTCTTTTTCAAACCCCCAGAAGAATCCGAGGCGCCCGGCTGCTATTGCCAGTGACAAGGAGCAGGAGCGGCGCTTTCAGCTGCACGTGCCCAGCCTCACTGCAGTCCAGTCGCCTAGGGAAACCCTGGCATTCCGGGGTGACTTGACAGCGATCTGGGGTGGGGAGCTGACGGTGCGGGGGAGACCCGAGCACGGCGAGCGCGGCGGCCCGGGAGGGCGGGCGGCTCCCGATCCCACAGCCCAGCGGATGGCGAGATTTACAGCACTCTCGGGCGGAGCTCTCGCCTTTCTCCCCTCTCCCCCACCCCTTCTTTTTCTTTTCTTTTTCGCTTGACTACCCGCGGCTGGGGCCGGGCCACCCGGGCACTCGCTGGGAGCAGCGGCGATTAGTGCCCTAATCCCTAGTCCTGATCCGAGGAGCGGGGGTCCCCAGGCCGAGCGGGGACCCGAGCAGGGAGTGGGGGACGCGGAGGCCAGCTCCCAACGTCCCGCGGGCAGGTCCGCCACAGCGGGTATCGTGGGAACCCGGGACCTCGGGACTCTGAGCGGCTGTCAGTTCCCGGGTGGAGACTCCGCCAAACCGTGGCGCGCGGGAGAGGAAGGGGTGGGGTGGCTGGACTAGGGCTGTCGCGAGGACGCCGCCGAGAGTGGAACAGCGACCCCCGCCCTCCCGGGCCCTCCCAGCGCCGAGGGGCGAGGCGAACCCCCTAACGCCAGGCGCGGCCTTCGGCGATGCCGGGGAGCCCCGTGCCCCGCGCCCGAGCTGGGCACCTGAGGGGCCGGGACCAGCCCTCCTGGCGAAGCGGAGGCTGCGGGACTGGGCACCGCCGGGGGTCTCGGGGAGGGACGCGGATGTCCCCCAAGGCTGAGAGCGGTTCGGACCCGAGCAACGTCCGACTGGAGAAGTTGGGGGGCGAGCGCTGGACGCTGGGGGCGAGGCCCGGAAAGCGCCGTGGGAACGGGCCAAAGGCACGGTGGGAGTCAGGAATGAGGAGTCGCCTGGACTTACCGAGTGTCTCCCTCATGCTGCCCCGCGCCGCCGCCGCCGCTCCCGCTGGCTGGCGGAACCGCGCGACCAGCCGCCTGCCGCCTCCGCGGCCCACGCACTCCCGGAGCCGCCGCCCGCCCCGCCCACCGAC
>NW_005871077.1:1912026-1915440 GCF_000147115.1 Myotis lucifugus | reverse complement strand
TCCGACCCACCCCCCATAGAGGACCCGGCGAAAGGACGGACCAGTTTACCGTCCGTCGTACCGCCCCCCGACGGCCGCCCCCCCCGCGGGGCCGGTCACCTCCAGGCTCTGGCTCTTTGGGTGGGAGGGCTGCACCCAGACACAGAACCCAGCATGGGCCTCTGTCCCTGCCTGGGTGGGTCGTGCTGAAGGCACAGGTGGGCTGGCCACCCTTTCCTGTCTTTTCCTGACACTTGGGTTTAGGCTTCTTCAACCCTGTAAGAATGTACACATACACACACACAGTTATACACAAAACACAAAAATTCTCATGTACAGTCACACACAAATGCACACACTCATATACAGTCACACACAAACTCACACATACAAAGACATGAAGTAGACACACGAACACCTCTGTATACAGCACACACAGAAACACATTGAAGGCATGAAGAGCAAAAAACAGTGATGGTGACAACAGCTTAGTGCTGTGGTTTACTTCTTAAAAAAAAAAAAAAAAAGGAAATCTTAGCTGAAGGCTGGAAGAGACCTTGGAGGTCAGCTGTGACAGATGAGGAAACCGAAGCCAGGAGTAGGATTTACCTAAAGCCAAGAGTAGGAGCAGGTCAGTGAGGCACTCTGACCAGAATGAGCATTTACAGTCTCCCAACCACTCCAAGTTTCTCTTGCAGCAGAAATTAGATTGGTGCCAGGTCTGTTAAGAGGCAAAAGTCCTTGCACTTTGGAGAGCAGAAAAAAAGACATAATATGTGCAACTTTGCTGACAAGTTGGGGGTAAGGACAGGATGTTGGCTAAGTCAAGTCCATGGCGGCAAAAATGGATAGCAAAGCAGACTGGAGTCCCTACAGAGCAAACTTTTAGAAAAACATTTAACCACACCATGGATTTAGGGCTGTGCTTGCTGCCATAACACCAATAAAGAAATAATACCTGAAGTTGTTTTCACTGTCACCCTGTCTTAACCCCTCATATGTGTTATTTTCTTTTAATCTTCACACAGTTCTCTGAGGTGGGCAGAAACTGGGACTCAGGGAAGCACATAATTACCATGTTGCAGAATCTGGCCCAAGACCCTTGTTCTGAACCCTAACTATGAAGAGTGTACAGTCTAAGAGGGCAAACAAACCAAACACACTAGAGCTGGGGAGAAAAAAAACTATAATCAGGTGCCATGCTGTGAATTAGCTATAGTGTAGCTGAGGACCCCGGGCGGGAAGGTGGTAGTGGACAGCATGCTCCCAATTTGAGGGCTTCTTCCAGATGTGTTGCTTTACTTGTGGTAGCCTCAGATTCCTATGGAATAAAATGGGGATAATGATGATGCTAACTTCCTAGGAAAGCCATGAGAATTAAATGAAATAATGTCTTTCAAGCCCTCAGCACAGTAGGGCAATTGTAGGAATGAAGGAAATGTTAGCTGCTGCCACTAATACTTGTGCTAATAGTGAGTGCTCTGTCGGCTGGAGCCACCAGGGAAGGCTTGATGGGAAGCACCTTAAAGGGTTGTGGTTAGGCAGAGACAAAGGGTATCATCTCCAGGCTGGAGGATTACAATGAGGAAAAAAAAGGGGGGGGGCGGGATTCCACAGCTTTTCCGGGAAATCGCAGTTATTAACAATGGTGACATTACTTCTTTTCATAAAACATCTTTTGGGGATAAATTGTTTCAATGACATACAATTCCCGTTTGTCCTCAGTGAAATAGCTTTTTGTGGAGCACCTATATGTTCCCAGCATAATGCAGACACATATGGAGCCAAATGTTTCCGCAAGATCATTAATCAGCCAGCAAATTGCGATTAGGATGCGTGTTTTCCCCATAGAACAATGTTATATTGTTGGCTTTCTGGGTCACCTCACAGAAGTTTTATAATGTAACTGAAATGCTATGTAGTTGCAGTAGAAAACAACATTGAAGCAATGCTAGGAACAAGTGAAAGCACCCAAAATAAAGCTTAAGAAGAAACTGTGTTTTAGCAGAATGGCTGGTAAGGAAGCTTAAGAGATTGAAATACCAGATTCTGAAAAAGACAACTTCACAATTTTAAAGATTTATGTGGTTTCCTGACACTGGCTCTTTATCATGAAGCCCTCATTTCAAAATGTTTAGTTTCTTTCTTTCTTCAGTTCTGATATATCACTAGCCCTGCTCTAAGGCTCTCCAGCCATGATGAAGGCCATTTCAAGCGAACAGCAGAATGGGAAAAAATGAGGATAGAAGGAGGTGGTGGTGCTGGGCAACAAGTAGAAAGGTGGGAGATTTTCTGAAGATTTGGGAGTAGAATTATGAAGAGGAAGGGGGACAAGGTTGAAAAGATACATGAGTAAGCGTGGGTGACTGCATTATAATGGAAGAAGACAGAGGTGAAGGGGAGTGTGGTGCTTCCCCAAAGGAAGATAAAAGTTGGTGAGGAAAACCATGGGGCCATTTTCCGCACAAATCACTAGTACATAGACATGAGATGGTGGACCTGAGACGTGAGAAACCAGCCGTGTGTGTGTGTGTGTGTGTGTGTGTGTGTGTGTGTGTGTATAAAATCTTACGTCTTTTATGTGTACACACACATACAAATATACATATGTATATTCTTATTATGTGCTGTTGTTGGTTTGTTAATCCTCATCTGAGGATATTTTTCCCATTGCTTTTTTTAGAGAGCATGGATGAAAAGGAGGGAGGGGGAAAGAGAGAGAGAGAGAGAGAGAGAGAGAGAGAGAGAGAGAGAGAGAGAGAGAGAGAGAAACATCGATGTAAAAGAGAAACATCAATTGGTTGCCTCCTGAAGGCACCTGGATATAGGGGGATCGAACCTGCAACCCAGGTACATGCCCTTGACCAGGAATCGAACCCTGTACCCTTTGTTGCAAGGGCCGACACTCCAACCACTGAGTCACACTGACCAGGGCTCTTATTATGTTTTCAGATAAAAGGACATTTCTTCCTAAGTCAGATCTTTGTAACTCAGAAAGCACATGGGTAAGTTTTATCTTGACCATTGGAAGATCACATTCCTTCTAATCACCACCCACTCCTGCTTCCATGCAACTGCAGGCCCTTTCTCCCACCTACTTGACTGTGGGAGATTTAAACACAGGAAAACATATTGAGTGTCTATGTGGTTTAAAATTAAAATGTGATTTAAAACAACTTTTTGTGTGATGCTGCTAGAAATCCAGTGTTGCCTGGGAACATGTGCTAGTATCCAGCCCGGCTGGAGAGCCCAAATGTCGCCTCCTTTCTCGGAGTCCTGGAGAAGGGATTTCACAGACTCAGGAAGGAACTTGGACTATTGAGTCATAGTGCAGATGTGCAATGACCAGAGAAAGAATGCTTAATGGCCTTCTTTTTAAAAAAAGACAAAACCCTTGTTTCTTTAACTTGCTGTCTTTTCAAGGACCTGAGAATG
>NW_005871077.1:1905687-1911019 GCF_000147115.1 Myotis lucifugus | reverse complement strand
AAATCTGTTTATCAAAGTGTGTCCCATGGACCACCTACAAGCAGGGCTAACTCAGTGGGGGGGTGGGGGGGTGGGCGGGGAGCCGGAGAGCGGGGTGGGGGCCCCTGGGACTCATCAACAATGAACACAAGCAGAATTTAATTTCTAATTCCCACAGCCTACAGTTGAGACCCTAAACTCTGGACTTGGAAGTACATGCCCAAATGAGAAGCAGGGATACAGCTCAAGGAATAGAAATATTGTGTCAAGAGTCTAACAACATGATTGGTACATAATAAACATTAAAAAAAAAAACACCAGCAGCCATGGACATCATTGTGTGATGATGAAGAGTAACATAGCAATGTCCCTCTGGAATAAGTTCATGAGGTGTTTCTTAACTGTTGCTTAGAAGATTTGACACTTCCCAAACAGAAAACTTTATACCCCTGGGGGTTAAGAAAAGAATAATAAACAATTTTCAATCATATACTTTCACTCTAAGGAGAATGAATTTGTAAGTATTTGCTGTCTCTTCGTCAGCTTTTTCCTCCATAAGCTATACATTAATGGAAACCAGCCTCACCTATCTCAACTCATCTGAGGAAAGGGCTGCTGTTTACTTGTGGTTGACAGAACATTCCCAATATCCCCCTGCTTGCAATCTACAATTCTTTGCCAAATTCATAAGGAAAACCCTGTTTTCCTGTCCTCCAGGGAATGACAGTGGCTGGCTGGAATCCGAATGGTACAAAGGTGATGCAAATGTGGCTTCCAGAAGGCAGTGGGATGGCCAGATCTGGCCACCCAGGGCTGCTGTCTGCCAGCCATCACACATCAGCTAATCAAGAACCAACCAAAATTAACTGGAGTATTTTCTTTAACCCTATGTGAGTTTTTATTTAAAAACTGGGAAATATGTGAACAGCCACAAAACTAAGTTAGTCACCAACATTAATTAAAGAAAAAAAAAGCTTTCATTTTGGGAGAAAAGGACATATCAGTGTGTTACTACATCAGTGATAACAAAATACAGCAACACAAAAATGACACCAGGTTGGGAGGAAGAGGTGAGAATTACCTTCCATTTAACATTTATTATATGTTGGGTACTTGGGTAGGCCTTGACTCTTCCATGTTCTTCCATGTATTTATTGCCAGGGTTGCATGATTTTGAAGTTATGATTCTAGTTGAGCACTGAAGAGAATGTAAATCTGCCATATGAGAAATTCACTTTCCATATCTTTGCTTTTTTGCCTCCATATAAGTCCCACGGCATTTTGTTTAAGCTGCTAACATAGCATTGATCATGGTATACCTTGGATCTGCTTTATTGGCATACATGTTTAGTTCAGGTAACAGATTCTGAGTTCCTGGTGGAACTGTTCACCCCTGCCCTAACTTTGTTTTGTTAGGTTCTGTATTTGTCTACTTGCCACCCATTAATTACAGGACCAGACTAAAGGCCACAGTTGTTTACAGCGCCCCTGAAATTGAGAGCCATACGCTGAACCACCTCCTCATCTACTCTCCCACACTAAGCCACTATTTTCCCTGCCCTAACTCAGACCCCTATGCCTCAAAGCCCACCAGAGTTATTCAAACCAGCCAATCCGAAGCTGTTTCCCAGCCCCACTTTGCCTTTTCCACAGAGACCCCTAATAGAGGCTAAGGTCTATGCTTTCCCCGTGTGCCTTCGTGACACTGGTGCTTCCCTCCGTGGCCTGCACGGCACTCCATGCCTCTTGTTTCTAGGGGGACCGTGAGTTGAAACTTTTCTTTCAATAGCATTGACCCCTCCATGTTGTCACTTAGTCACCTTTATAAAGCAAGACCCAGAAACAAATCAATTCCTCTGTTTTTCACAAGCCAGCACCACACCTGTATTCGGCTATAAAACAACTGTCTGTTGAACTGCATTGTTGAATATCTTCAAAGTAAAAAGTGGTCATTTAAACTCACATTGTGCAAATCCTGAATTATAAATCCTCACCATATGAATACAGTCAAAACGTTAGCTGAGGGATGAGGGTTACCAAAGGACAAAATGGCCAGAACTTTTAGAAAATGTTTAGGTTTTCTTGAATTTCTGGTTCATTTCTTTTAAAACTATTTTTGAGTTTCACTTTTGCTTTTTTTCATGTTCTGTCTTAAACTCAGATTACTGTCCTCAAACTCTGTTTATGAGCCTTATAAGTACTTGGGTGATACATATACATGGAACAGATTGGGTGCTATTTATTTGTTTGATTTAATCCAACAAAAATTAAACTTCCTAAAGCAAATAACATTTTTTAAAAATCCATATAAGAGATGCCAAAGAGAATTATTAGTGGTTTATAGTAAGGCATAAGTCTGAGAAAAGAAACCATTCATGAAAGTCAGCTTTTCATCAGCAATAGTTAAAAAGTAACAGTAAATCGCCCTAACCGGTTTGGCTCAGTGGATAGAGCGTCGGCCTGCGGACTGAAGGGTCCCAGGTTCGATTCCGGTCAAGGGCATGTACCTTGGTTGTGGGCACATCCCCAGTAGGGGGTGTGCAGGAGGCAGCTGATTGATGTTTCTCTCTCATTGATGTTTCTAGCTCTCTATCCCTCTCCCTTCCTCTCTGTAAAAATTAATAAAATATATTTAAAAAAAGAAAAGAAAAAAAAAAGTAACAGTAAATTCCAAGCCAGTATCATTTGGCCGGAACAATTGGTTAGTAAGGCCCTGACAACTGCTGCAATGTTTCTTTGTCACCCACCTCCCCTGATAACTTAGCCCACTTTTCCCAGCCGTCACTGATAAGGCCCCAGAGGGCTCCCCGTTTCTGCACGTGCCGTCACTACAACCTCTGCGCCTGCATGAGAACCCATGGTGCACTTCCATCCTGAGACGACGAACTGAGGAGCAGTTTTCAAGCCAGCAGGAAACTGAACGTACTTTCTAGTCTTCTCAAGCCAGTGAGTGTATTAGTTATTTGTCTAAATATTTTTACAGCCTTCCTATGGTTCTTGATGCCTGGAATGTGTATTAGAACGTTTGCTGAAACCACCAAATACCTGAAAGTTGCCATACCTAACTAGTCACAGCTGTAGTATTAAATCCATCCCAATTTTTCCCCTTCTATATACAGCGTTCACTGGAGCCATAATATTATACATTCTTGGAACAGATGCTACTCATAAATGGAATGAATATCTTTTCCAGAGAACCTTGCCTTATTTGTGGTCATGGGCCACCAGTTTATTTTATCAGGGACCACCTGTTTATCAGAAGGTAAATCTACATACGAGATTATGATGGATTTTATATGCTGAAGGATTAATTTAAAATATAGAACATTTTCTAGCTACTAATTCTTTACTGCTTCTTATAATAAACTCTGCCAATATTATTATCATTATTATCATTGCTTTTACTTTTCCCAGAATTTCTATGAACTGGGCACTAGCACAGGCAGAACAGAGAGGGTTGCAGACTGAGGAATGTGAGGACAAAATATTCTAATGTTGAAGCAATTGCAGAACTGTAAATCTGATTTTCAGCCATTGATGTAACATGTTAAGGTTTTAATAACTATGTTTAAGGGAATATACTTAAAATTTAAAAGACAGATAGATTATATTAGATGTAGATTTGAAACACTAATATAAAAACAATAAGAAAGAACACTAAAGAAACCAATATATCAGTGCTTTGGTAAAACAAAATATTCTCCTCTTCCTCATAAAGATGACGACCAGAGTTTAGTATCATAAAAACCTACCTGGCATTTAAATTAAAGGCCATGAAACATCTTTAGTTCACAGTTAACTCCCACTGCTACTCAGTAAAGTATATTTATTTACCATTCCCATTTTTCAGGTTATGTGCTATATTTTGTGTTTTATGCTACAGTAGACACTATTTCTACTAATATCTCAAAATCAGTGCGGGCCTTCCTGCAGCATTCCTATAAGCACAAAGGCCTCAGTCATCATTCCAGATTGTACATATCTCAATGGCAGGCTACCTGATGACAACTGCCATTCACAGCATCAACCATGCAGACTAGAAATGCCATTGTCTGATCTGTTAAAGTATAAGTGGTAAATTTATGGACCATTTGAAAAAAAAATAATGGTTAACTGTTATTGGCTAGGAACCTGGAGGTGGGGCTCAGAAATCTGTGTTTTAAACAAGTTTCTTGAATCTAATGAGCAACAAAGTTTGAGAGCCACCTTTCCTAATATTAACTTGCTATTGACAGGCTCTCTTAGAAATACCCTTTCTGGGTCTGAATATCTCATTAACTACAAGGCAATTAGCTGCCCCCTTAGGGGAAGCTAAATGCATTCATTCACAGTAAAGTGCTTCCCAATTCCCCTGCTTGTCAAAAGGAACATAACCTGAAGGAAGAAGCACTTAGGCTCTGAAGTCAGGCAGATTTGGGTGGATCTCCATGCTGCCATTGATCAATAGCGTACCTCTAGGCAAATCTCTTCAGTTCTCTGAGCCTCAGTTTCTTTATATGATAACAAACCACAATCTGGTTATGAGGATTAAAGGAGATATTTTGTGAAGGCGTTTAGTACAGAGTCAACATTCCATATAGGTTAGTTGTTCTGATGCTGCACCCTTCGTGGGGCTCATGTGAGAATGCATGAAAGAAATGCAAAGCACTTGGCACAGCATCACACTCTGCAAACCACAGCCATTAGTAGCCTCAATTTCGGGGACTAAATATAACCGATGAGCACAGTTCCCTCGTTTGTCGAGAACCAAAGGAGGAAACTATTTCTATATTCGTTTGCTTTTCATAGGAAAAATGTTACAGAGATTCTAGATGATTACCAAATTTTAAGAAAGACTATTCCACTTAGCTTTTTAATCAGAAAACAAGATTGTGGTTTTCTCCTTCCCTCCCTTCCTTCTCTCTCTCCCTTTCCTTCCCTCCCTCCCTCCCTCCCTCCCTCCCTTCCTTCCTTCCTTCCTTCCTTCCTTCCTTCCTTCCTTCCTTCCTTCCTTTTTTCCTTTCATACAAGAAAATGGAATTACAAAGAACATATGCATTTTCAGGTTAAAAGAAATTGCTAGAGCTCCTTAAAGCTGTTAAAATATCATAAAGAGTTTAATTAAGTTATTATTTAAGGCAGGATATTTAAAGATACCTTCATTTTCCCATGGAGCCCAGATATCACAAGATTCTAAGAGAACACTTTAATGAGAAAACTCATATTTAATGTGAGATGTGAAGTCTCAGAGCTTAATGTGAGCATATGGCTCTGTGAAGTGGGTGTGTGTGTGTGTGTGTGTGTGTGTGTGTATGTGTTTGTGTGTGAGAGAGCCCTTTTGGGATGATAGAGATAGAGATAGATAGATAGATAG
>NW_005871077.1:1887175-1905496 GCF_000147115.1 Myotis lucifugus | reverse complement strand
AGATATTTTTAAAAAACATACTGAGCAGGATAAAATTTGCAAAATTCTTACTTTGAATACTTGCAAATATCCAACCTGTGACTATGGACATTACTTCACTGCCTTTCACCTTTATCTCCCAAAGTTAATGGGAGGGCACAAAAGCTAGGCAACTGGCCAAAAGTAAAAGTAATTCGATCATATTAGGAAATTACTGGAAGTTTCAGTGATTCACATTATCTTGGGCCAGACTGGCCTGAACATTCAGACGAGCCAACCTGGCCATTGGGGCCTGGCTTCCATGAGTTCCCAGGAAGATAATGTCTCACCAGACGTACAAGCGGTCAGAGCTGGGCAGTGCTGGTGTGCACAGCTCTGCATCTACCCAAACACAAAATGATTTCCAGAGAAAGACAACAGGAAGCCCAGAATTGGCAGAAAGAACAGGCTCTGTAGTTGTGCTCACCTCCCGCTGCCAGCAGTCCCCACATGGAAGAGGAATCTAAGGGGGCAGAGAAGGAGGAGAAAATGGTAGCTGAATAGGCAGACCTGTTGGGCACCTCATCCCAGGGCCAGGCTGGAAATACAACTAAATTGGAGAACATTCACCTGGAATTTCCAACTGTGGTCCAGCTGAGGAGGTGACTTACAACAAGGAAGGACAACACCTGGAGACTGGTAGGAAGGGCAAGATCTCGGAAGTGGAGAGCCCCGAGAGGAGGGACCTGAGCTACAGGGAGAACTGTTCCGGGAGCAGAGGCAGGGCTCCACACACTGGCAGGAGGGGGTGGAGGTGAGCTGACCAGCAGCACTTCCTGACCCACAGGGCATGACCTGCAGTGCCCCTATCATGCAATCAGCTGCAAAAGGTAGCAGGATTTCTGGCAGCAGCAGAGTCTACCCAGCAGACTAGAGCTGGTGGAGGAGAGAGCCCCAGTTTCCATTGCCTTTTTATTTTTATCTCTAAACCCAGAGCACAGGAGTTTTCATTTGCAACTACTCACCCAAGGCTTTGGCACAGGGAGGGATGTGTATACTTGAGGTGCCTGAGGACAGGCGGGGGTGGGAAGCATGGCAGGGAGACTTGGAAAAGCAGTAACCAGGAGTCCTGCATTGGGTCGTTCATATGCTTCCAAACTGAAGCGGCCATTTTCCCTGGGAGGAGCTACCTCCTCCCAACAGCTAGAGGACAGGTAAAAGGCAGGGTAAAAACAAAAAAAACACCCTAGGTGATACAGCCTGCCACACCCTGAATTTGAGCTTTACTGAGGAAACAAAGGCAGAGTATGGGTCTGAACAGTCTCAGGGAACCCTCAGTGACCAGAGTGACCAGAGTGGAGGAGAGGCCATCAGCCCCACTATTCTAGGAATCAGACTGATAAACAGTACAGGGTCCCAGCTGACCTCATTGGTCTCCATACAAGGATCTCTGTCCAGCCAAGGGCAGAGTAATATTTTGGGCCACTTGTGGAGGAGTAGCTCTGGGTCAGGAAAAAACACCCATTATATTCCCTGAACGTGAAATAGCACTAACCCCACCTAAAGCCCTGTTAGAAACAGACGCTTGAGTGATTAAGATTGACAGCTGGCAGACAGGCAAAGAGGGCAGATTGGCCCATCATGCTTGCAGCCAAGGCCTGTGGAGACAGACACAAGCGGTGGACCAGTGGATCGCTTGGAGCTTCAAACAGGTGCTAAAAGCCAAAAGACAGTGCCTGACAGTGATTAGCACCTAAGTACCCAACAGGAAGCCCAGAATTGGCAGAAAGAACAGAAGAGTGGGGTCCTAAGCCAGTTGCCATGGTGCATTAAAACTCAGCTGAAGTGAACAACACTTCGCTTTCTTTTTTTTTTAAATTTTTACTTTTTGTACCTTTTTCTTCCTCTCTTTTTTCCCCTCTTGCTTTTCTTCTCCTTTCTCCTTTTTAGTTTTCTCTTTCCTTTATTTTCCCCTCTTTTTAAAAATTGATCATCTTTACCTATCTGCTTTATTGATTTCCTATTATTCTAGTCGCTATTGTTTTGTTCATATATATAATTCCCTTTTCCCTGCTCCTACTCAAATTCCCTTTCTGTTTTCTTTTTTTTCGTGACTCATTTTTAAATTTTTTCTTTCTTCTCTTTCTCTTTTCTTCTTCTCTTAATTTCTTAACTTGTTTCCCTTCCCAAATTTAGGTTTATCTGCCCTCTCCTCTATTCTCCTTTTCAATTTTTTTCTTGTCCTCTCATTTCTTTTCTACCTCCTTTATTCTAAACATGGTCCTTCCCCTACTCCTCTAATTCTTTAATCTTATTTTCTTTATTTAGGCTCTGTATCTACCAATTCTGCTCCTCCCCCTTTTTTGGGTGTTTTTTATTTGTGCCTTTTTGCTTATTTGTTTGTTTATTGTGTTGTGTTTTCTCCCCATACTTTTTATTTCATTTTTCTATCATTCTTGCTCTCTTTTCTCTTTCCTAATTCTATTTCTCTGGTGATCGTTTTTGTTGGGACTATAGGGGTCTTGTGTACATTCCTGTTCTGTTCTTTCTGTGTTACGTCTTCTCTTGTATTTTGAACTGTTTGGTCAGCACCTCCACAATGGTTGGCACAACATGGTAAGTAGTGAGCCACATAATCAGGTACCCTGAGAGGAGAGATTCCATCCATTAATAGGACAATAACATTCAAGACCAAACTACAACAGGAGAACCCAAATATCTCAAGTAGGGGGCCTTCCTAGAACACCCAGCCCAAGAGACCTAAGAGACTGCACCACTGGGTTCCACAAAATATCTACTACAAAAGATCAACCCAAAAAATCTGGCTGGCATAGCAGTTTGATCTAATACATAGAAACAAATATAAAAGAACAGAAAAAATAGAGAGACAAAGAAACAACCCCCAAATGAAAGAAAAGAAGGAATCACCAGGAAAGGAACTAAATGAAATGGAGGCAAGTAATTTGTCAGATAAAGAATTCAGAGTAATGGTTATACGGATGCTCAAACATCTGAATGAGCATTGCAAGCAACTCAAGGAGAATTATAAGAAGCTGAATGAGAAATACACCAACATGAGTAAGAATGAAAGGGAATAAAGAATGACATAGCTGCAATAAAGAACACCATGGAAGGTTTCAACAGTAGACTAGAAGAAACCTAGGAATGAATCAGTGAGTTAGAAGACAAGGTAGAAAAAAAAAACCCAAGGAGAGCATCAAATGGAAAAAAAAATTAAAGGTAGGAGGAGAGTTTAAGGGAGCTTTGGGACAACATGAAACAAAATAGCATCCACATAATAGGGGTGCCAGAAGAAGAGGAAGCTGAGCAAGGAATAGAAAACCTGTTTCAGGAAATAATGACAGAAAACTTACCTGACCTTGGGAAGAAAAAAAGTCACACAAGTCCAGGAAGCACAGAGAGTCCCAATCAAGATGAATTCAAAAAGACTTACACCAAGACACATAATTAAATTAGAAACATAAAAGACAAAAAAGAATCTTAAAGGCTGCAAGAAAGGTATACAGGGATTTCCCATTGGAATATCAACTGATTTCTCAACAGAAACACATCAGGCCAGAAGGAAATGGCATGAAGTATACAAAGTGATAAAAGCAAGGGACTAAATCCAAGAATACTCTATCCAGCAAGGCTGTCATTTAAAATTGAAGGTGAAATCAGGAGCTTCGCAGACAAAAAAAGAAAGGGAGTTTATTACCATCAAAACAGCAATGCAAGAAATGCTAATGGGACTATTGCAAAAGGAAGAAATGAAAAGGGAAGAAGGAACACAGGCATAAAGAATAAAAATGGCAACAAACAAGTATCTATCAATAATAGCCTTAAACATAAATGCATTAAAGGCTCCAATCAAAAGACATAGGGTAGATGAATGGATAAAAAAACATGACCCATATATATGCTGTCTAGAAGAGACCCACCTCAGAACAAGGGACTCGCGCAGACTGAAAGTGAAGAAATAGAAAAAAAATGTTTCAGGCAAATGGATATGAAAAAGAAAAAAAAGCTGGGATAGCAATACTTATGTCTGACAAAATAGACCTCAAAGTGAAGGCCATAACAAGAGATAATGAAGGCCACTTCATAATACTAAAGGGATTGATACAACAAGAGGCTGTAACTCTGGTAAACATATATGCACCAATACAGGAGCATCCAAATACATAAAAAACTTATGGAGGATAACAAGGGAGAGATTGACAGCAATACATAGTATGGGACTTTAATACTGGATATATCTTCTAGACAAAAAATCAACAAGGAAACAGAGATCCTAAATGACACACTAGATTATATGGAACTAACTGACAACTTCAGAACATTTCACCCCAAAGCTACGAAATATAGATTCTTCTCAAGTGCACATGGGACATTTTCGAAGATAGACCACGTGTTAGGACATAAGCTAAGTCTCTACAAATTTAAGAAGATTGAAATCATATCAAGCATCTTCTCAGACCACAATGGAATGAAATTAGAAATCAGCTATAATAAAAACACTCAAAAATAAAAACATGGAGGCTAAATAACATGCTATTAAATAATGAATGGGTTACCAAAGAGATCAAAGAAGAAATAAAAATTATCCTGGAAACAAATGAAAATGAGCACACAATAATCTCAAATCTACTGGGCACAGTGAAAGTAGTCCTGAGAGGGAAGCTCATAGCACCTCAAAAAAGCAAGAAAAACTTGTAATAAGTAACTTAAAGAATTAAAAAGAGAACAAGAAAAGCACAGAGTAAGTAGAAGGGGAGAAAAATAAAGATCAGAGTGGAAATAAATGACATAGAGACCAAAAAAAACACACAAAAATTACAAAAGATCAATAAAACCAAGACCTGATTCTTTGAAAGGATAAACAACATTAATGAACCACTAGCCAAACTCACCATAAAACGAAGAAAGAGGACCCAAATAAACAAAATAATAAACTAAAGAGGTGAAATAACAACTGACTCCACAGAAGTACAAAGGATCTTTAAAAAAATATATTATGAATGACTTTATTCCAACAAATGGGACAATGTGGACAAAATGAAAAAATTCCTAGAAAAATACAACCTTCCAAAACTCAATCAGAAGAATCAGAAAACCTGAATAGGCCAAAAACTACTGATAAAATTGCAACAGTAATTTTAAAACAAACAAACAAAAACAAAAATAAACAAAAAAACAAACAAAAAACCCTCCCAGCAAATAGAAGCCCTGTTCTGAACAGTTTTACTGAATATTCAAAGAAGAACTAACACCAATCCTCCTCAAACTATTCTAACAAATTCAAGAGGAAGGAACACTTTCTATGAAGCTAGAATTACCCTAATTCCAAAATAGATAAAGACATGACAAAGAAAGAGAACTACAGTCAATATCCCTGATGAACATAGACACTAAAATCCTTCATAAAATTTTAGCAAATCAAATCCAGTAACTCATTAAAAAGATCATACACCATGACCAAGTGGGATTCATTCCAGGGATGGAAGGCTGGTACAATATCTGCAAATCAATAAATGTGATACATCTCATAAACAGACTTCAAGACAAAAATCACATGATCATATCAATTGATGCAGAAAAAGCATTCAACAAAATCCAACACCCTTTTTTGATAAAAACTCTCAGCAAAGTGGGAATAGAGGGAACATACCTCAACATAATAAAAGCCATATATGATAAACCTACACCTAACATTGTATTCAATGGGCCAAAACTAAAACCATTTCCCCTAAGAACAGGAATAAGACAGGGATGACCTCTTTCACCACTCTTGTTCAACATAGTACTTAAAGTTCTAGCCATAGTGAACAGACAAGAATAAGAAAGAAAAGGCAGCCAAATTGGAAAGGAGGAAGTAAAACTCTCATTATTCACAGTTCACATGATACTATACATAGAAAATCCTAAAGACTCCATCAAAAAACACTAGCTTTAATAAATGAATTTGGTGACATAGAAGGACACAAAATTAACACCTCCAAATCCATGGCATTTTTATACACCAATAATGAACTCTCAGAAAGAGAAACAATCCCATTTACCATTGCAACAAAAAAGTTAAGATACTTAGGAATCAACTTAACCAAGGAGATAAAATACCTGTACTCAGAAAACTACAGGACCTTGAAAAAGGAGATAGAAGATATAAACAAGTGGAAGAATATACTGTGTTCATGGATTGGTAGAATCAGTATCATTAAAATGTTTATAGTGTCCAAAGCAATCTACAGATTCAATGTAATCCCTATTAAAATACTAATGACATATTTCACAGACATAGAACAAACACTCCAAAAGTTTATATGGAACCAAAAAAGACCCAAATAGTGGCAACAATCTTGAGAAGGAGGAATAAAGTTGGAGGAATCACAAGACCAGATATCAAGTTATACTACAAAGCCACCATAATCAAAACAGTCTGGTACTGGCACAAGAACAGGCATATAGATCAATGGAACAGAACAGAAGCCCCAGAAATCCACCCAAGCCGTTATATGCAATTAATATTTGACAATGGGGCAGAGACAGTCTTTTCAGTAAATGGTGCTGGGAAAATTAGATAGATATATGCAAAAATATGAAACTAGACCACCATCTTACACCATACACAAGAATAAACTCAAAATGGAAAAACAGTTAAATGTACCAGTAAGTCAAGAAACCATAAAAATCTTAGAAGAAACCCTAGGCAGCAAAATCTCAGACATCTCTCATAGCAATATCTTTACCGATACATCTCAACAATGGAAACTAAGGAGAAAATAAACAAATAGATTACATCAAAATAAAAAGCTTCTGCACAGCAAAAGAAACCATCAACAAAATAACAAGAGAGCCCACTGCATGGGAGAACATATTTGCCAATGATGCATCCAATAAGGTGTTGATCTCCAAATTATATAGGGAACTCATACAACTTAACAAAAGGAAGACAAATAGACACTTCTCCAAAGTGGACATACAGAAAGCCAAGGGACATATGAAAAAATGCTCAAAGTCACTAATTACTTAAGAGATGCAAATCAAAATGACAATTAGATATCACCTCACATCTGTCAGAATGGCTATCATCAACAAATCAACAAACGGCAAGTGTTGGCGAGGTTGTGGAGAAAAGGGAATCTTAGTACACTGATGGTAGGAATGCAGACTGGTACAGCCATTTCGGAAAACAGTATGGAGTTTCCTCAAAAAATTAAAAATGGAACTGCCATTTGACTCAGTGATCCTACTTCTAGGAATATATCATAAGAAACCCAAAACACTCATCAGAAAGAATATATGCACCCCTATGTTTATAACACCACATTTATAATAGCTAAGATTTGCAAACAGCCTAAGTGTCCATCAGCAGAGAAGTGGATAAAAATACTGTGGTACATTTACACAATGGAATACTACGAGGCAATAAAAAAGAAAGAACTCTTACCATTTGCAACAACATGGATGGACCTGGAGAGTATTATGCTAAGCTAAATAAGCCAGTCAGAGAAAGACAAGTATCACATGATCTCACTCATGTGGAATCTAATGAACAACATAAACTGATGAACAAAAATAGACCCAGAGACATAGAAGCATGAACAGACTTTTGAATCTCAAAGGGAAGGCTGGGAAGGGTGGGTGGGGAGAGATCAACCAATGAACTTGTATGCATATATGCGTAACCCATTGACACAGACAATATAGTGGTGAGGGGCCTTGGCGGGCACAGAAGGGAGTGGGCTGGAAGAGGTTAATGAGGGACAAAGGGGAACCTATTTAATACTTTCAACAATAAAGATTAAAAAAAATAAAATATAAAAAAATAAAAATAAGTAAGTAAATAAATAAAAAGGTGGAGAAGTCATGAGCACAATTCTCAGAGCTAGGTGGTGGTGGAAAGAGATAAGCAAGTAGAAATCACTTGTGGCAAACTCTCCGTTCCCCTTACTATACCCATTGCATCCAACATAGGATCCTTTCTCATGGAAGAAGCAATACCTGCTTTGTCTTAAATGCCAGTCCTCAGCTTCCCATTTACCACATCAAACTCGTTTTTAAAGGCTTTAATTATTTACTTAAATTCTGGTTTCACAAACAGAAAATTGATATGGACTTGTAGGAAGCATCTTTTTCTTCCATGGGGAAAAAACCTTGGAAGCCAAGTGCAATGGGCCAGGGTTGTTCTAATCTGTGAAGGGAATAACCTGTTTGGGTAACAGAGGACCTGATGGGTTCATAGCTCCTCTCCGATACCAAGAAAACGCTTACATAACAGGTTCTGTTACACGTTGCTTTCAGTATGTATCTGATAGGATTCTTTAGAACAGTGGTTCTCAACCTTGGCTGCACATTAGAATCACCTGGAAATCTTTTTAAAATCCTGATTTCTGGGCCTCATCCTCCGGAAATTCTGTTTCTTTGTTATGGGGTGGGGCCACAACATTAGTAACAAAGAAACAGAATTTCCGGAGGATGAGGCCCAGAAATCAGGATTTTACAAAGATTCCCAGGTGATTCTAATGTGCAGCCAAGTTTGAGAACCACTGCTTTAGAAACAACATGCTCTTCTCATTAAACCTGTTAGTCTGGTGACATTTCACACAGCTTTAGACCAACTCTATGGAATGGCCTGATTGATTTAACATTCTGTCAGCATTGCTGGCACTGGGTGATTGTTACATAAGTGAGCCAATGGCTGGCTGAGGATATAGAATGCCCAGGATTTGCTCTGTCTTTGCTGCATTTTGAGGTACTCTAAACCCACTCTGGGAACTTATGCTCATTCTGGCTAAAAATTCTTGCAAAATGAAGCTGATGTCACTTCAGAAATGGCAAACTCTGGCAATGCCAACCTGTCAGAATTATGCCACCAGATTATGAAGCAGCACAGTGGAAAAATATGGAAAGGTGAAAATGCATTCAAAATTAGGGAAGTTTGTTTTTGTTTTACTAATTTATCTGCTAAAGCAAGAAATCCCTCAAAAGAATTAGGGTAAAAATCAAAGGATCTGCCATGCCTCTGTATGTGCAGTTTTCCACAGCCCACCACTACTGCAGCCTCTTTATATTACAACACTTATTTCCAAGCATTGTCGTTTGTTCTGAATCTTCATGACTGAGATGACAAAAGGAGTTACCTGATGCTTCCTGAGGCATTTTCACTTCTAATTTATATGGTTCAAACAGGGACTTTTTGAGCATTTGGTATCTACCCAGAAACCTAACAGAGTTATTTCTTTCTAGAGTTAGCCAGCCAATGTTTTTATTTTATCAAAATAGCTACACTGTACAGGTGTTTGTTGATTGCAGAAACCACAGCTGAAACTGAGCTTCAAAGTCCTATTCTTCCAAGACTGTGTCGCTCTGCTAGATTTAGAAGTAGGACTGCCTGTTTCAGCTCCCAGCACTATCCCATTACCTCTGTAATTTTGTGGTGAAATTGTGAAGGCCCATCTATGTGGAATTCAGACAACATAAGAATACACATACAATCCTGGGTAGCATGGCATTGCCAGTCATTAGAGTCTAAATCAAACTCTGGTGTGATGAGACCAACATACAGCCCGTTATCCTCAATGTTATAGGAATAAAAGTTCGCATGAGATCAAAGCCGTCAGGTTGGTCAAGAATAGAAGCAAACAAAAGACACACCATAAGCTGTGTCTCTGAGAACCCGCTGTGAAGACTGAATTGCTCAAACCCATGTTTTATTCACCTAAACTTTTAAAGGGTTTCTCAGGGAGAAGATAAGGCACGTTCCCCAGCAGAACTCACTTGCCCAGAATGGCAGGCAGAAAAATGGACATGCATTTGATTGAACTTGGAAAAATATAAGAAGACATTTTGAATTGCAGAGAATATAACAATACCGCTGCAAGCCTTATGGAATGGCCCATTGAAACCTGCCCCCCAGAGTCAGAGCTTCCAGTGTCCTCTGAGGCCAGTGACACACCAGATGTGGACTTCTTTTACCAATCCTGGGCAGAAGATGGTATATGGAATTGAACTGCCTATGCCTTTGGCAAGGAATTGAACAAAAGAAAAATACATAAAAAACATTTTAATTGTTTTAAGTGTATAATTCAGTAGCATTAAGTACAGTTACAATGTTGTGCAACCATCACTATCCATTTCCAGAACATTTTCATCATCCCTAATAGAAACTCTATTCCCATTAAACAATAGCTCCCCATTCCCCTCTCTCTTCAGCCTCTTGTCACCTTTATTCTATTTTATGTCTATAAATTTACCTACGTATTTCATAGAAGTGGAATTGTATATTTTGTTACTGACTTATTTCACTTAGCATAATTTCTTAAAGGTTCATCCATGTTCCAGCATGTATCAGAATGTCATTCCTCTTTAAGGCTGAATAATATCCCATTATATGTACACACCACATCTTGCTTATCCATTTGTCTATCAATGGACACTTGGGGGTTATTTCCACCTTTTGGTATTTGTGAATAATGCAGCTATGAACATTGGTGCAGAAATATGTTTGAGTTCCTGCTTTCAATTCTTTGGAGTATAAAACTATGAGTGGAATTGAAGATCATATGGTAATTGTATGTTTCAATCTTTCAGGAACTGACAAAATGTTTTCCACAGTTGCTGCATCATTTTATATTCCCACCAGCAATAAAGGGGGGTTCTAATTTTTCCACATCATCACCAACACTTGTTATTTTCAATTTTTTTCCCAAAACAGCCATGCTAATATGTGTGTAGTGGTATCTCATTGTGGTTTTGATTTACATTCCATATTTTTAATTTAAAAAATCTTTATCATTGAAAGTATTACAAATATTCCTCTTTCTCCCCCAATGCCCCCCTCCACCCAGTTCCTGCCACACTCCAGGTGTTTGCCACCCTATTGCTTGTGCCCATAGGTAACGCATATATGCATATACTAGTAGGTTCTTTGGTTAATCAATTCCCGCCCCCCCCTGCTTCCCTCTGAGATTCATCTGTCTGATCCATGTTGCCATGCCTCTTTTTCTATTTTACTTATCAGTTTATTTTGTTCATTAGATTCCTTGTTTATTTATTTTGATTTTTAGATTCAATTATTGATAGATATGTATTCATTGCCAATTTATTGTTCATATTTTTATCCGTCATTTTCTCCTCCTCCTTCTCTTTGTCCTCCTCCCCACCTCTTCTTCCTCCCCCTTCCACTCCCCCTCCCCTTCTCCTTTTCTTTTTTTCTTTTCTTTTCTTTTTCTTCTCCTTCTCCTTCTCCTTCTCCTTCTCCTTCTCCTTCTCCTTCTCCTTCTCCTTCTCCTTCTCCTTCTCCTTCTTCTTGTGCTTCTTCTTGTTCTTCTTCTTCTTCGTCTTCTTCTTCTTCTTCTTCTTCCGTTTCCTCTTCTGGAAAAATACCCTTCAACGTTTCATGTAATGCTGGTTTGATGTTGATGAACTCCTTTAGCTTTTTTTTGTCTGTGAAACTCTATCTGACCTTCAATTCTAAATGATAGCTTTGCTGGATAGAGTAAACTTGCTTTTAGGTCCTTCCTATTCATCGGTTTAAATATTTCTTGCCACTCCCTTCTGGCCTGCAAAGTTCCTGTTCAGAAATCAGCTGATCAGTCATATGGACACTCCCTTGTAATTAGTTATCTACAAGGGAGCTTTTCTCTCTCTTTTTTAAAAAAAATATATTTTATTGATTTTTTACAGAGAGGAAGGGAGAGGGATAGAGACTTAGAAACATCGATGAGAGAGAAACATTAATCAGCTGCCTCCTGCACACCTCCTACTGGGAATGTACCCACAACCAAGGTACATGCCCTTGACCAGAATCGAACCTGGGACCCTTGAGTCCACAGGCCGACCACTGAGCCAAACCGGTTAGGGCAGGGAGCTTTTCTCTTGCTGCTTTTAAGATTCTCTCTTTGTCTTTAACCTTTGGCATTTTAATTATGATGTGTCTTGGTGTGGGCCTCTTTTGGGTTCCTCTTGTTTGGGACTTTCTGTGCTTCCTAGACTTGTAAGTCTATTTCTTTCACCAGGTAGGGGAAGTTTTCTGTCATTATTTCTTCAAATAGGTTTTCAATATCTTGATCTCTCTCTTCTCCTTTTGGCACCCCTATAATATAAATGTTGGTATGCCTGAAATTGTCCAAGAGGCTCCTTATACTATCTTCATATTTTTGGATTCTTTTTTTCTTTTTGCTCTTCTGATTGAATTTTTTGTTTCCTCATATTCCAAATCACTGATTTGATTCATGGCATCCTCTACTCTACATTGATTCCCTACAAATTATTCTTTATTTCAGTTAGTATATGCTTAATTTCTGACTGGTTCTTTTTCATGTCTTTGAAATCATCACTAAGATCCTTGAAATTCCCACTAAGTCCCTTGAAGCTCTCATTAAGATTATTGAGCATCCTTATACCCATTGTTTTGAACTCTGTATCTAATAGTTTTCTTGCTTCCATTTCATTTAGTTCTCTTTCTGGAGATTTCTTCTGTTCTTTCACTTCTGACATGTTTCTTTGTCCCTGCATTCTGGCTGTTTCCCTGTGTTTGTTTCTATGTATTAGGTAGAGTTGCTATGTCTCCTAGAATTGGTAGAGTGGCCTCGTGTAGTAGATGTCCTGTAGGGCCCAGTGGTTTAACCTCCCTAGTCAACTGAGCTGGGCATTCTAGATATGCCCCTGTGTGGGCTGTGTGCACAGTCTTCTTGTAGTTGAGCCTTGTTTGCTGTTGGTGTCACTGGGAGGAATTGACCCCCCAGGACAATTGGCTGTGAGGATCAGCTGTGACTACAGTGGAAGAGTTACTATGTAGGAGACATCCCTATGGAGCAGGACTTGTTTCAGTGGGGTTTTGGTGCTCACTGAGTCTGCCCCTTGAGTGTGTTGCTCATGGATGTATAAAGTTGCAATCTTGTATGGTCTGAAGCTGTCCACCTTGTGTACTGGCTCTGGGGCCCTACTGGAGTTGCAAAGTCAGCCACTGCCTGTGCCCTGTCTGGGGCCACCTGTCAGGAGCTACAGAGTGACCTGCAGATGGCTGATACTTGTGTTGGGCTTGGAAGTGCCCAGGAGAGGCCAAGCTGTAAAGCAAGGCAGGCTGCTGCCAGTACCATCCTTGGGCTTCTTATTGAGAGGTATAGGGCATGCTGACACCAGCTGCTGCTTGATTGAGAGATTTTAGAAAAGTCTCAAGCCTGAACCAGGACAGGTCATTCATATGGAAAAGCCACGGCAAACAGCTTGGGTGGGGCTGCAAATTAGGTGGGGCAGGGTCTCAGGGAATCACCATGGTGGAGTGAACAGTGTGAGACAGGTTGATGGAGCCTGCCAGTCAGCTCTGTGATGGGGGAGGTCTTAGCATAGGAACAATGACCCTTGTGAGCACTTTTGTCTTGGAGAAAGCCACCCCCAAGTTCTTGCTCTGATGCCAGGCAATCCAGTTCCTCCCAGTAAGTCCCTGACTCCTCCCAACATACTGCCCCATTGCTGGAGGGAACAAGTCAGTAAGTTCATTTGCCAGCCCTTTAAGGGAAACTTAATGAGGTTCTTCAGCAGCCTCCATGTCGCTCAGCCATGATCCCTGCTCATTCTGATAGCCCAAAGTTATGGGGGCTTCTCTTCACAGCGCTGGACCTTGTGCTGAGGGTGTGGTGTAGGGCAGAGACCCCTTGCTCCTCACAGAAAGCCTCCACAGCCTAGATATCCCTCCTGATTAAAAAAATGGCACATGTGGGTGCCGGCCCCTCCTAACGCTCTCCATGTGCTTTCTTCTTTACTTCTCTAGTTGTAGGACATCCATCCAACCAGATTTCAGGCAATTTTGAATGATGGTTGGTCTGTATTTTTGTTGTAATTTTGATGTGGTTGTGGGAGGCAGCAAGTACCAGAGGACTGCGTTTATCTATGCCTCTGTCTTGGTTAAGAACCCATATTTTTAACAATTTAGTCACCAAAACCAGATAAGCCTCTTTTTTGAAATTTCAGCAGCTCTGCCTGGTCAACCAAACAGTGTGTGTCACTGTGTAGCCTGTTTCCTGACAATTCTCAGAGTCACTCCACAGGGATCCACCTTGTAACTGTCACAACCACATAGCACAAAGAGGCTGATAGTTGTTGTAGAAAGGCAAATATATGAATCAAGAAGGTCACTTTCTACTCCCAGTGAGCTAGATGAAGGGTTTGTCTTTTCTTTTTTCCCTGTGTAACATAGCAGCATCAAAGCATTGTCTTTTAGTGTAAATTGAGCAATTCACCCACCAAGCCTGTGAAGATGGTTGAAATAGATGCTCTAATGGCTGAAGGCTGGACAAAGGCAACCATTGCAGGGCTTGCTGTTTTGATGAAAAAGCTGATTGCTCTGACCTGACAGCAAGACTAGTAAGTTATACCTGTAATCATTGGAAAGAGCTGGATCTGGAATGATCTGTGAGAAAAGTCGCTTCTCCAATGACTGGCCTATGGCAGCAGGCCCTCCTACATAGAAAGGCCACTAGACATAGCAGAGTGGCCACAGGCATTTCTCCTTGATGACAGTTAGGAGGAGGCTAGGCTATCCCTGATGTAGGTATTGATACTGGCAACATTGAGGACAGAAGGGGTGTGGCCAGAGTTCATATCTTGGTAATGGGTGATCAAATGTCATTGTCACCTTTTTTTGCATGCCCTTAAAATAGAAAACTCAATTTGATGTCCTGGAGAGGAAGGTTAGGGCCCCACAAATCTGGGTGTATATAGGCTCTAGTGGTCAGACTCCAATGAGATTCTTCCAGTCAATATCAGTGGGACTCGCCTCTGCTGGTGATGCAGGTCTAGGAACATGCCTTACTTTGTTAATGGGTCAAGAAGAGTCGTAATTATAGAAATTTCTGGCTAACTGGTACAGGGCACAGAAAGTTACAATTGAACTTCAGAGTTATATAGAGATTATTGTTTTAGATGGGTTCTTTGCATTTCTAAGGTGCAAAATTTCCAAGAGAAAGAATCTAATTAGTGTACTTTATCATCATTATCTCCAGGGGAAGCTCTCTTGACAAACTTCCTCCTGATTTCTGGCCATGGATTGGCTAATCTTGGGTCAGCTTATTAACCAGGAGCCAATCAGCTGTGGCTGGAGGGCTAGGTCACATGATACACAACATGGCTGGTCCTATTCCAAGACCACAGAGCAGAGGGCAAAAGAGTTTCTGGAGTCAGAGACCAGGAATCACACTTATGGTTGATGGGTTTCAAACATTCATTCTCAGTTCTGCACTTATAAAAATCAGATACTAAAATTTCATGGTTGTGTCCCCTGCTTAAAACTTGAACAGTTTCTGCAGATTATGAGAATAGGTTATAAAAAGGATTTAGCTCAGGCCTTACTTGCACAGTGATTCCTAATCAGTATTCATCATTTACTTAATTTTTCAAACAAGCCCTCCCAAATAAAAAACAAGAATGAAAAAGAATACCCATACAAATCTCTTGGCAAGAAAAACATCTATAAGAGGGTTTCTTTATTGAGTTACCTGAGTTGAATAGTTTAGATGTTACCTAAAATAAGCACAGATATAATTCCTTTTCTCACTGTCCAGTGGTTTGATCTAATATTCGAGTAAAAAAATATATTTTCTCTTTTTAGAATTCTCATCTTAGAAAAAGAACCACCAGATTTCCCTCCTTCCCTTTTCCCATCTTCCCTCCTTCCCACCTTTAAATAGCTGCATTAATATCACTCTCCTTTTAGTTCCTGGTGTTACTGGAAAGGGGATCTGGCCCTGAACTGGTCTGCCCAGGGCCAGCTGATAGTTTATGGGTTCTTGATTTTGTGCAGGAAAAATTTCACAACACAAGTCCAGGTGAATTTTAGTGGACGTTTATTAAAGCTGCGGACAGTGAAACAAGGAAGAGCTGGGTAAATGAGTGTAGGCTGGTTTGCTTTGGCTCACTAAGAAGTCAGAGAAAAGGGGCCTTGGGAAGAGTTTTAGGGAGTTTGCCCAGGATGAACTGCCATTGCCCATTGCTGCCCTGGTTGCAAGCTTTGTGGGGTCCCTTTGAGTTTAGGAGATGCATGCCTATGAGGAAAGAAGGGTGGAAGGCAAGAGGGTGCTCCTGAGAAGGAAGGAGGGAGGGAAGGAGGGGGGAAGAAGGGTAAAAAGGGAGGGAGAGAGGGAGAGAGCTGGGACCTTTGTTTTGAGGATTTTAAAGACTGGGTGTTTAAGGGAGGATTTCAATAGATTATTCATCAGCTTTATGCTGATTAACCAAAATGGGATTTATTTTCTTAACTTCATCTGTCCTTGGGTGTGGTTGGCAAATGGCATTAATTGTATTTCTGCTATCTGTCTCCCTGAATAGGATGATTTAAGCTATTTACTTTTAAGTGTCCCTGGTTTAGGGAAGATAGGATTTAATAGATGGCTGCAAACTGCTGTTTAACTATTTATCTCAGTTTTCCTATTCTGGTTTTCCTGGCTTACTGGTCTATCTCAAGGGGGTTGCACAGCTTTTAGTCAATTTATGTCCTTCTCTCCTGTTCTCTCTTTCTCCAACAGTAAGTCATCACTGAGTCTGTCTTTATGTCCTTTCAACCCACTTCTTCCAATATATTCCTGCAATTTTAGTAACAGTCTCCCATCTGGGGCTCTGCCACTGACCTTCTTCTAGCCCTCAGATTTCCAGCACAAAGCCTAAAGAACAATCTGACATAAATTTCATTTGGATCACCCCACTCCTATTTTTGCAAAACTATAATAAAGCCTTTGCAAAACTATAATAAAGCCTCTGTCAAATTCAAATCCTACATCACACGCTTCCTACCTTAAAGTTCCTAATCACATGTTAACCACACACACACGCACACACACACACTCCTGCCTCACCCTCACCCTATGTCTTCTTATCCAAACCCGTTGCCGAAAAGGCTGGCTCCCTAAGCTCCTCTCACATGTGAGACCAGGAGTTCACCAAGACTTGTCCTCAGTTTACAGAAAGAGGAGAACAAAGTCTCTTTTCATCATGGCAGTCCTACCTTGGAGTTGTACTAGATTTGGTTGTATACCAAATTCACCGAAGAACAGTGGTCTCATACTGCTGACCACTACTGGTCCCCTAGGTGAAGGCAAATGTTGAGTTCAACAGGCACCTATGTTACCTAAGAATGATAAGACATTATTGGCCTCTAGTGAACTCATATCATGGGCTAGTTTACCAGACTAGCTAGAATCTATCTATCTACACTAATAAAAGAGAAACATGGTAATTAGCATACGACCGCTACACTTCCCATTGGCTAATCAGCATATCCTTATGCAAATTAACTGCCAGCCAAGATGGCAGCCGGCAGCCATGCACTGAAGTGAACAGGAAGGCTTGCTTGCTCCAGTGACGGCGGACTCCAATGTTCCCCGCCTGACTTGCCGGCCTCTCAGCTGCAACTCTAAGCAACTATGTTGCAAATATAGAAGCTAAACAAAACCCCAGAAACCGGCTTTCAGTCAGCCGGGCTTCAGCCAGCCTGACCACAACATTGTATCAATGTTTTCAGCAGCGAGGCTTCAGAGCTAAAGCTAGCCCAGAATAAAAAAAAAAGAAGAGAAAAAAAGGAGCGGTTGGGAGCTTCAGTCACCCGCCAGCCGGAAAACGGCCCTCAGCCCCTCAGCCAGCCTGGCCAGGCACCCCAGTGGGGACCCCCACCCTGATCCAGGACACCCTTCAGGGCAAACCAGCCGGCCCCCACCCGTGCACCAGGCCTCTATTCTATATAGTAAAAGGGTAATATGCCTCCCAGCACCGGGATCAGCGGAGCAGTGAGGCCTCCCGGCACCGGGATCAGCGTGACAGGGGGCAGCACCCAAACCCCCTGATTGCCCTGTGGCTCTGTGTGTGACAGGGGAAGGTGCCCCAACCCCCTGATCAGCCCTGCTCTGTGCCTGATAGGGGAGAGCTCCCCAATCCCCTGATCGCCCTGCAGCTCTGTGTTTGACAGGGTGCAGCGCACCAACCCCCTGATCGGCCCTGCTCTGTGTGTGACAGGGTGCACCCAACCCCCTGATCGGCCCTGCTCTGTGTGACAGGGTAAAGCCATAACCTCTCCATCGACCCTGCCCTGAGTGTGACAGTGGCGGCACCCCAACCCCCTGATCGGCCCTGCTCTGTGGGTGATAGAGGGCGGTGCCCCAATCCCCCCACCATGGGCCCTGCTCTGTGTGTGACGGGGTAGAGCCATAACCTCCCCATTGGCCCTGCCCTGAGTGTGACAGGATGCAGCGCCCCAACCTCCTGATCCACCCTGCTCTGTGTGTGACAGGGGGTGGTGCCCCAACTCCCCCATTGGCCCTACTCTGTGAGTGACAGGGGGGAGCTCCCCAACCCCCTGATCGACCCTGCTCTGTG